>NC_138862.1:110376038-110897337 GCF_965194805.1 Balaenoptera borealis | reverse complement strand
TGAGCTAAAACACCCTGAGGATGGATGGGTGACAGATGTCACAGTCAGACCTCTCTCAACGCCTGAACTACCTTCAGGTCAATGCCTCATGTAACTTAACTAGAATGTTCCTTTAAGGACTAGTTTTCTTGCTAGAAATTGATAAGTGGTTTTATGAATGTATAAGGGAACTCTGTTTATTTTAATATTTTATTTTATCTGCACAGGTTTGTTTTGAGTCTACTTTATCTCTCATCATTCTTTGATGCATAACTGAGAAGTTGGAAGGTACCGGAGAGAGATCTTTATGAAAAATAGAAACTCAAGTTAGATAACCAGCTCATTGAAGAGTTTGGATTACTAATAAATAACTTACTAGGCACCAGGTGAAAACCTGATGCTAGGAGACACAGCCAGCAAAGAGAATACCTGAGCATGCTTACAACGTAAATTTAAATAGGCTTGTGTGAGATTGACTCTTTAAGTAATTTCTATGGTAAAATGTGTTCTGAGTTCCAAAGAATGGACTGAAGCCAAAGTCCTGATATACAAATCACTCGTATATAAGAGGAAGTATGCTTAATTGCCTAATTGTCCTTATTACTAATATTTAAGGTAATTAGCAGAAATATATGAAGGTTTCTGGGTGGGGAGAAAGGATAATAATGTTAACACCGGGATTAACACCAGAGCTAAAGTTAATACAGAGAAACATATGCCAAAAGGTTATCTGTACTTGCAAGTGGGCAACAAAGCTTTATGCTTTAAGCTTCTTGGTGACCAGAAGAAAGTGGGAAACGTGATTAATTCTGAGTCACAGTGTCCTAAGATGCAATCCGTTTGTAAATTAGAGGCGTTAAACCACCTTAAGGGAAGAACTTCTCTTCTTGAAACAGACAGGTGGGAGCAGCCTTGGGGGAAAAACAACACAATCCATACAGACTGTGGGGGCCACCCTGGACCCTGTCTAGGCCTCCCTGTTTTCTGGCTCACCTTCCTCTGTTCTCCCTTGGTGCGACCTGTTCGGTTTCTGGCGCTCTGTACTCTTTTTGGTGGCAGAATGGCTGACTCTTGGCTGCAGTCTGCCTGGTTCTGAGCTCTCTCTTCAGAACCCACCTATAGCCGCTGCCTTGTTCTGACTCCCCCAGCATCATGCAGGCTTCCGACCCGCTTAAAGCTGGGGCTTGTCTCTCCCTTCAAACCCAGTCCCATTCCTTAGGCTCAAGTCTCCTACTTGGACAGGTGTACACAAGGGAACAGTTGCCTGCTCTAAAATGAAGTTGCTTGAAATAAATATTACTCAACCTTTTCCTTATGGATATATTTGAATAAACTATTCTTAATGAAATGTAATACATTTTTGAATATTTTCTTTGATGATATTTATGTTGGTAATTTCTTCCTTCCAACTCTACGTGATTAAATTTAGGTGCTGTAAAATGATAAAGTTCATGGAGCGGGGTGGGCAGGGTGGTGGCAAGCCCTCTAATTTGCATTTGTGATTTGTCGTATCTAAATTAAGGTGGTGATATGTTCTGCTATACGCTTACATGCCTTGGAAGAGGAAGGAAGGAAGGATGGAAGGAAGGAAGGAAGGGAGGAAGTTTGTTCTAAGAGTGCGGCAATTGCCTTGAATATTTGGGTATATATTATAATACTGGCAGAAATATAGAACATGTTTGCCCCT
This sequence comes from Balaenoptera borealis, assembly GCF_965194805.1. Lineage (NCBI taxonomy): Eukaryota > Metazoa > Chordata > Mammalia > Artiodactyla > Balaenopteridae > Balaenoptera > Balaenoptera borealis. The sequence goes on along the minus strand of NC_138862.1, from coordinate 110,895,671 downwards.
GGATAGAATAGCTGTCAGCATTCCCAGGAGGGCTGATAGCTTTTGCTCATCTGGCCACATTCCTGAGTCTGGGCCTGGAAGGTGTATCCTTTCCCATTAGTGGGTGGCCTCAGAGGATGACGCAGCAGAGAATTCCCACCCATTGGGTGGGTGGATTTATATTGATGAAAAAATCTATTCATATGTTCTAAAATTTAAGTGTACAGTTAAACATCAAGAAGGAGCCTAAAATTTCCATAGGTGTGCTCTTTGAGAGTAGATATTCTACAAAATTAAAATTTAGGCTGCTAACTATATTTTAAAACTGTCTGTAAAGATTCATAAAGTTTGGCGGATCTAATTATATCGTAGGTAAAAAACCCTGCTGCGTGTCTGTCAAAACCTTGTTAGTCAAAGCTGTGTTGGAGACCGAGAGCTTGTATTTTTCACACAGTCTTCTTTGGAAGGAAGTGTGACTTCTGATCTTGACTGTCCAAGTACCTCTTCCCTGGTCCTTTCCAGTGACAATTCTAGTTTCCTCATCGCTGGTGAGTTGGACCTTTTTCCTGGGCTCTGATGACCCCCCAGGAAATGGAAAGGTCTTACACACTGAGCATAGCAGATTAGAAGCACCGGTCTCCCCCTGACGGAGGGCATCATTGAACCAAACAGCCAAGGACACTCGCCTGGGACACTGCCTCAGCATCGTCTATGCTGGAATCATGTGGCCAGGCAGAGAACAATATGATGTGGATCTGTCCCCTGTCAAAATGCTTAATGTTATTCATACCAGAACTAAATCACTGGACTGAAAGTGGTGTCTTTTCTTTTACCTCTTATCAGTATATTTTCCTCTCTGTTTTCCCGCTGGGTGGGAAGTAGAGCGATACTGTGTACAGTTGATAAGCCAACACTTTTATTCTTTTGTTGTTGTTTTTTTGGTATTTCAAATTCTGCTTAAATCTATAGGAGAAAGGCACAGCTAATGGATTTGTGTTTGACAGCACTCTCTTTCAAGAAGCTGATATCCTTTGGTTGAAAGACAGTATTAGTGTGGTATACAATATATTTTCTCTTCCTTCAATATATGGAGTTGCTGAGGCTGTCTTCAAAGAAACTGTCCTCCAGAATTGGCAAATAGATTAGAAGTGCCACTTGGCTCACTTCAAATATATAAGGAAAAATACCCAGGGCCTTGGTGATAAAGTGGCTGTGAAAAGCTAAGTGCCCATGATGCGTTACCTATAATGCTTTCCATCATAATCCCCAGAGTACTCAGGGAAGACTCCTGTCTTAGTGCGGGAGCTTGGATGGGAATTTATGGCAGAAGAGGATCAACAGTTCCCCAGGCCACATTGTTTCATAAGCTTTCATGTCCTGCCTATTGGATTTTCTGAACAAGAAAGTGCACCCATCAGTCACTCCATGCCTGAATTTGGTTAAATGACCCTAAGCAATCCTTCCTAACACAGCTTAAACCCTAAACTAATGAGAATCAAAACTGTGCAGGGAGCCAACTTACCTTGTGAGGAACAGCCAAGAAAAGACCAAATTAACAGATTATTGAATAGTTTATGTTCTCAGAGCACTGATGGAGCAGTAGTATCTGGCTCAGCTCGTAGCATGGCTGTTATTAAATACTTGGGTGTTATTGCACATACAGAGAAGGCACATAAAAGTCAGGTTGCTGCGCCAGGCTTGTATTTATAAAGTCCGGCTTAGTTCAGTTTAAAGGAGTAATTCAAGATGATTGGTTGATTGTTTTGTTTTGTTTTTTATCATGTTATCTCAGAAAATGGAGGTTGTTCCCCCAAGACATTGGACTAGAACGACTTGCCTAGCTGGTGCTACTTGCAGCTGTGCATTGGTAACTGTGCCCTTCCACGGGGTCCTATGGGCTGCATCCAGTGCCGATGGGCCATTGGCCATCTTTGGCATCAATCAGCTCTGTCTCAGTTCTAGCCCTGGGCTTGTTGGGAGCAGCAGAGTTGAGTGTTATTAATCAGGAGAGCAAGAAGCCGGGCTCAATCTAGACCACAAAAGATTGGCTCTTTGTGAAAAAGTTTAGGTTTTAGTGGCTTCCAACCTAGGAGACTCAGATGGTTGCCATTTAACAGCCGCACACCCACCCTTTTCCTTGTTAAGGAAGCCCTGATTCTGTTCCTTTTCCTCCAAGCAACTGTGTGTTTAAGGGGAGGCTCAGCTTCCTCCCTCCACTTAAGTGTGAACCTTGACTTGTCTAAGCCACGCCCTGCACGCGTGGACCCACAGCACAAGCAGCAGCCTGAGAAGTTGGTAGAAACGCACGCTCTTAGGGCCCACTCCAAACTCACTGAATCAGAAATTCTGGGGGAGGAGACCAGCAACCTATTTCCACAGCCTTCCAGGTGATTCTGACACCCACTCAAGTTTGAGAACCACTGGTCTAAGCCAAATACGGTGGCTTGTGCCCTTGGCTGTGCAATTCGCTTAGGTGGGAGCATGAGATGCATTCCCAGTCGATGAGATGGGAGGGGAAACTGGGGCTTCTTTAAAAAAAGAAGATAGGTTCCCTCTTTTTCTCCACTTCTGACATTTATGTGCAAGGATACAATGCCTTCTGCAGCCAGTTAACTGATGATTTTTATGTAACAAGAATTGTTTATATAGAGGTTTGACAAACAGCTGTAATTACTACTTTGAAAACATAAAATGTTACAAATAAAAAGCAAGGAGGGACTAAATATAGTTTATGTGAAGAATTTATTTGGAGTATTCTGAGGGAGTGAGACCTTATTCGGCTGCTTGTCTTTAGCAGGACCATACCTCAGTCAGCACAGAACTGGACACACTGATGTCACCTCAAAGTCAGGCACTGGCTACAGGGATGGGGCTGTTCACTCCATGCAGATCCCTTGCCAAATGCTCTGCCTCCTGGTTGCGGCACTTTCCTGGGGCGGTGGAGAATGGTTATTTGGACATCACTCAGCTCTTCCATACTAAGGCAAAGAGGGTCCCCAGAGCTGTCTTCAGAGTTGCTCAGTGGCCATTGCTCAAGCCAAGAGCAGTGTTTGCAGAGCTCAACCACTTCTCATGAAGGACTGTTTGCTGTTCTTCCCAGGCTCATGTGAAGTCCCCTCACAAGGGCATCCCAATATCTGATATTTAGTTACAAAGGCTCACTGCTGAAAATGTGACCTTTCAGTTGGCTCCATTTTCTTAACGGAGCCTTAAAGCAGATGAAGCATTAGTTGCTAAGAGCTGAGCTGGGGCCTTTGGCTTCCTTTCCATCTCAGTGAGAGAGGTAACTTTGCAATGGTCAATCTTATTTCACACAAGCTCCTTTCTATCCTCCAGTCTTCTGGAACATCAAAATCTGAAGCATTTCCTGATTTGGCCTTTGGAGTTAAGTAATATAGCCTATAAAGGAAGCAGGCTGATTTTTTTCTTTGCATTTTTAATACCAGTTGCCCTGGTAGAAAGGAGACTGCTGTGAGTTACAATGGCAGAACATGGAGATTAATTAGCAGGCTCCTTCTCTTTCCTCTGCGGAGTTGACTGTGTGGGCCCCCTCTCTGTACGCACACTGAATTATGGAACATTCAGCCGATTAGTTGGAAGGCCTTTTAGCAACAGTGGCCTATCTGCCCCAGTATGACTATTTATAGGCTACTTTGTTCCAACAAACCACTTTCATTCTAGCTGCTTCATCTGGTTGGTATTGAACTATTTCCATTATCCATTAGGGTGCTGTGAGCCAAATTTTATTTACAGTTTGAGGCCATTAATATCATTGGTTGAAGGGATTTAATGTGGCACATTAGGGATGAATGCCCTATAGATTTTACCATCACAGAAACAAATTGGGCACAGACACAAGGCAGTAAGATAGAGCAGCTATAGGCAGTGACGCTCAAAATAAAATCACAAAAAATATATGTAACATTCATCCTGATCAGACATGGCACCCATCGGAGTCCCTATTACCTTGTGAGTAGAGTTAAGTAAGCTGGTATTTAAGATGATCCATGATTTGACCCCAAACCTCTATCCTGCTCCATCTCCTTCTAATGTCCTCTTTCATCACCCCATCCACCTGTATCACCCTGCCCCCTGTGGTCTACATCATGCTTCCATGTCTGTTCACACTTGACCTAGACTTGAGGTGCTGTTGTCTTACCTAACAGTGGGCTCCTGTGTCTTCTAACAATATCCTGCTCATTTTCCAAAGTCCAGAGCTAGCGTTACCTCCTCCATGCAGCCTTCTCTGATTTCCCACAGTCAGAATTAATCTCTGCTTGGCATGTCCCCCAAAATTACCTGAGCCTCTTTTAGCATGTACTCCATTCTGCCCTGTATTGTGGTTAGCTGTTTTCCTATCTATCTTATTAAAATTTAAACTGCTTAAAGGAAAGATGGATCTTGTTTATCTAGGAATATTCCTTCTGTTCCTAGCACCTAGAACAGTGCTCAGCATGTGGTAGATATTTGGCAAATATTTGTTTAATAAATGGAAGAGTAATGTGACTTCTCTCCCATATTAGATTCTCCCCAGAAAAAGGTAGACAAAAAGCAGCCTTAGTTGGACTGCTGAGTTTGAATAATTTCAGTGAATTTATTTGTGTCTTTAGGTTTTAGGGGATTAATTTTAAATTAAAAAATGGAAAAGCATTATGTTTTCAACACCAGTTGTATTCCTATTTTATTCTTAAATGCAAAGCAATGCTCCCAGAAACCTGAGCTTTCTTTTCTATAATATTTTTCACTTCCTACTTTTCAAACATAATATTTCTTTACATTTTGATTAAAATTAGACATTTGACTGACAGAATGGAAATATTATATTCAGCTGTCTCTTGGGAAATGCCTGAAGGATGGTGAACCCAGCCTTTATAGCTGGTGCCACTTTAAACAGATCACTCAAGACTGTCCTCCCTTTCCAGGGTCAATGTGCACTTAGTGGAGGGGGTAGGTTCTCATTTCTCATTTCATGGTACCCTTAGGGCAGGCTGGCTCCACCAAGGAGTGGATGCTCATTGTCTGGTCAGGCATTGTCTTTGTTCTATACCGAAAGCAGGACTGGATTGGCCTGTTGCAGTAAAGACTTATCAGTGGGCCATGCTGTATTGAGATATTTTTGCCTACTTGAAGGAAAATGTAGCTGAAATACATTTTGCCCCCCCCCCCCATTTGTTGAATAATTTCCATTTACTGCTCCAGAGCCATGTCCTACCCTTTTCTACTCTACTTTATACCCCTACGAGGCTCCTCCATGCTTCTGTGGCCTCTGGCTTCCAGCTGGGTTCAGTCAATTGGCAGGGGATTGGGGGCAAGGGATATGTACTCCCTGAGCTTCTTCCCTGTGGGCAGGGTCACAGATTCTGCCAGGTAGCCTGCGCTCGGCCTCCTCTGTTTCTAGGTTCTGGTAACCATTCCTTCCAGTTATTCCTTCAGGCCTAGGGGTGGTCATAGACCCAGCTGCTACTAAGCCTGAAGCACCATGGTTTAGAGATATACTCCCTTTAAGGGCCACTTGTCAATAGTCTCTGTAGTGCACTCTCCTCAGATGCCCTGTGAGTGTACCATCCTTTACTTGCTAGGACCTGACTGAATCGCCATGTCATATTAGCCAAGCCTGGGTGTTCCACGCTTGGTTTTGTTTTTGAATCTCCTTCCTCTTGTCAAAAACTGATGCCCAAGCCTTCAGCAGGACAGGTATTGTGTAGTAGGTGAGGGAAGGAGTAGAATGCATGAAGCTCTGTGCTTGGCAACGTCCTTTAAAAATCCAAACAGAACAACTGAAAGAGAATTAAAAAGAAAAAAAAGGAACTGTAGAAACCTAAAATCAGAAAGGACACTGGCAATTGTTTGAGGAGGGATCTGGTCCCTGCCTAGAGCTGCGTCCTGAAGACTGCTTCCACATCTACAATATCATTACATAAAAAAGAAGTTTGAAGCTCTAGTCTCTTCCTCTTCTTATAAGGACGCTGATCCTATCATGGGTGCCCCCACTCCCATGACCTCATCTAAACCTAATTACCTCCCAAAGGCCCACCTTCAAATACCATCACGTTGACAGTTAGAGCTTCAACATATGAACTTGGGGGTGGGGGGCACAAATATTCAGTCCATAACAGTGCCTGACATAAGGACAGCACTCCATGGTGGCTGAGTGTGACAGCCATACTTTACTTGGGTGCATCACATGGACAGTGACTGGCTGGTGCAGTCAGGTTCTTTTTCTTGGGGAATTTGAATAGGAGGTTTACCATTAGTCAGTCTGTAGTCCCAGCAGCCTGTGGGAGCAGAGACCAAGCAGCTGAGTCACTGTAACATGGTAGATAAAGCACCAGAGTAGGAAAGAGCAGATCCCACCTGCTGAGGGAGGCCACCAGGAGATGGGCCACTAGAGAATGTGGTCTCCCTGCTGACCTTCCAGTTCATGCTCCAGCAGGTCCTTTCCTTGGAATAGCCCCTAGATTACTTTATGCTTGATTAGCTACGAGTCCAGGGGAAAACGAGTTTCTCTTTTCCAATAAAAGTCCAAGGTTTGAGCATTATTGAACTGCAGGGTCACATGGCCATCCTGAGTTAATCACAGTGATGTGGATGATGGAACTCTTTCACTATCTGGGCTGGGTCACATGCCCACACCAGGAGCTTGGGAGTGGGGTCTGTCCTACTTGACATGTAGGAGGCTATTATCAGAAGAAAAGAAGAGGGATGTTGGACTTGCCAAAAGAACAAACCCAGGTCATCGAAGCCCATTTTGGTTTCTTACTGCCTAAAGAACACATCGAACACAGCTACCATTCTGAGAAGTATTATAAATCCTCTCTTTTCTCTATCATGTGCTGACATCTGGTACTGTGGCCACAATTGAAGTACTTGCAGTGACAGCAAGCCTACTGTATCTCCACATGGGCAGCCTGATGTGCTGTTGAACAGCCCACATTGTCAGTCCTTTACCCTGGGCCCCAACCTGCCGGTTGCCAGTTCTCCTCAGTTCTGTTTCTGTCCTACGTAACAACGTTCCCAAATGTCCTCCCTCCTCCACATGACAGCCTTTGAATTCAGAAGACAGTTAACAATGAAGGATAATTACAGGGAAATTAAAATCCAGCAATTATTTGCTGGAAGGAACATATTTTCTTATTTACCTACATGTAACATCAAATAACTCACTCCTACTCAATTAAAAAAAAAATCCCCAAGCCAAAAACATTAGAAATCCAAATATCTTTCCTCTCCTTCCCCCACATGGAAGCTTTGCTAACAAACAACCATATTGCTATAAATAATGTGCTGTGCTGTTGAGTGAGTGACCACTGGGCCTAAGTAATGGTGTTAGCTGTGGAACGGCAAATCCCCCTCTGGATGTGGAACACAACGGCCGTTTATACAGACAATCCAATCTGGCTAGCAGGGAAATGGAATGATTCTGCTTCCAATTGGTTTTTGTTTAATGATATCTCACTTCAAAATGTTACTTAAAGAGTTACAAATGGGTTAGTTGATCTGTAAATGAATCTAGAAACACCTGAAGTATAAACCAAAGAACGCTCTTGGGATCTAGTGATTACTGCAGAAGCAAACCCTGGCAGAGCCTCCTGTACCTAGGGAGTTTGCCTAAGGCTCAAAGTGAGAAGATTTCAGTGACAAGAAGCTAGTGCCCCAGCCATTATCTCTGGACGCCTTGTCCATCTGCTCAGACCCTGCTTAAGAAGACCCGAGTCACACTCTGATTGGCAAGGAGACTTCCTAAGCTGATAAAATGAGGTCCCTTTAAACCCAGAAGAGTTGGTCATTGTGGGACATGGAATGTTCTTCCTGGCAGGACAGCCTGGGAGGCTCGAGGTCAAAGGTGACAGCTCACTGGGAGCCTTTCACATCCTGCAAATGTCCATCAATGGTCAGAAAGAGGAGTTTTTACTGACTGGCCTCTTCTGGTTCTAAAGCCGCTAGTTCTGCTAAGGGCAGGAAGAAGCCTGTAAAGTTAAGGTAATCCGTCCACTTCCTAAATAAAAGGTTTGGGTAATCATTTAGCTAGTTCAGAGTTCCAGCTCCCCATCAGAGCTGGTCTTCCTGCCATTCTCCAGGTTCTTGCCGCTCTCCTCTGAGTTGTCCCTTGCTCGCCTGGTGCCTGTGTATTCCAAAGCTGTCTCACCTGGTTTTTGGGGGATTCTGCTGCACCTTGTGTCTTTGACTGCAAACCTTGCACTGCCTGGGCGCAGCTCTGTGCTCTGACCTCTTGTGTGCCCTGGAGGCCCTGATGATCCTTGGCTGCTTTGTTGCCTCATTCCACAACGTGGGTGACTCTGTGAGGCTGCCTCTGGCACCACGCTCCGCCATTGCTGCTCCGCCATCCCTTCAAGCCGTACCAGACTCAGGGTCATGCCCAATATGGAACTTCTTTGGGATGCCTTGGACTCTTGCTCAACCTAGGTAGGGTTTCTAGTATCTCAGCCCTATGATGCAGGAAGCACAGACTCTTCTGGGGAATCCCACAGAAGCTAAACTCATTAGGCTTCCTGATCCTGCTTGAAACTCTTCTCAGAGACTTCCCAGACCTCTGACCTCTGACTACTATGGCACATAATAAATTCTATGTTCCAACCTCCAGTTTTTCTTCTAATATAGAAAGGGAAGTCTGGGGCTTAAAAAAACACACTTTCTCTCTCAACAAAGTCATGCTTTGTTTTTTGTTAAAAAACCCAGCTTTATTGATATATAATTTCTATACCATAAAATTCACGCAAAATAAATGCTTTTACCCAATAATTTCAGTGAATTTATAAAATTGTACAACCATAATCAAAATTCAGCTTTAGAATATTCCCAAAACCTGAAAAAAAATTTTTGTGCCTATTTGTAGTTAATTCCTGTTCCTACTCCCAGTCCCAGGCAACCACTGATCTGTTTTGTCTCTATAAATGTGCCTTTCTAGACCTGTCATAAAAATAGAATTACATAACGTGTAGCCTTTTTGTCTAGCTTCTTTCACTGAGCTTAGTGTTTTGAGGATGATTCAGGTTGTTGCATGTTATCAGTAGTCCATTCTTTTAATTGCTGAATAGAATTACATAAATATAGCACTTTTATCCACTTACCATTTGATGGACATTTGGATAATTTTCTGGTTTTAGTTATTGTGAATAATGCTGTTATGAACATTCATGTACATGTCTTATATATGGCCATATGTTTTCATACTTGGAAGTAGAATTCCTTGGTCATATGGTAAATTTGTGCTTAACTTTTTTGGAAACTACCAAACTATTTTCCATAGTGGCTGTACTATTTGACATTCTCAAGAGCAATGCATGAGTGTTCCAGTTTCTCCACATAATCACTAACTCTTGGTATTATATGGATTTAAAAATATTATAGCCATTCTAGTGGTTGTGTAGGAGTGTCTCGATTTTTTTTGTGCATTTCCTTAGTGACTAATGAGGTTGAGCTTCTTTTCATGTGTTTGTTAACCATTCATACGCCTACTGTATTTCACTTGGTAAAATGTTTATTAAAATCTTTCACCCATTTAAAAAAAATTGGGTTGTAAATCTTTCTAATTAGTTACTTCTGTTCTTTATTTTTCTGGATACAAATCCTTTACCAAGTGTATAATTTGCAGAATTTTTAAACCAGTCTATGGCTTGTCTTTACATTACTTAATGATATGTTTTTAAGTAAAATGATTTTTATTTTTAGGAAGTCCTATTTATTTTTTCCCTTTTATGGATTGTGCTTTTGGTGTCATATCTTTGCCAAACCCAAGTTCACAGAGATTTCTCCTATGTTTTCTTATAGATGATTTAGAGTTTTAACTCTCAAATTTAGGTCTATGATCCATTTGGAGTTGATTTTTGTATAGTGTGTGGGGTAAGGGTCTGAGTTCTTTTTTTGTTTTTTGCATGTGAATATCCAGTTGTACTAGCTCGATTCTTTGAAAAGACTATCCTTTCCCAATTGAATTGTTTCGGACACAATTGCTGAAAATCAATTGACCATAGTAAGTTTTGAAATCAGATAGTGTAAGTCCTCTAGCTCTCCTTATTCAAAATGTTTTGGCTATTTAAAATTTCTGCATTTCCATATAAATTTTAGAATAAGCTTGTCATTTTTTACAAAAAATCTCGCTGAGATTTTGATAGGGATTGTATTGAATTTCAGTTTGGGGAGAATTGCCATCTTGACAATATTGACTATTTCAATCTGTGAACATGAACATTATTTAGATGTTTAATGTCTCAGCAATATTTGTAGTATTAAGGATATGACTTGAACTTTTTTTGTTAAATTTATTTCTAAGTTTTTTATTCTCTTTGATGTTGCAAATAAATTTGTTTTCTTAATTTTGGATTGTTCATTGCTAGTATATAGAAATATAATAGATTTTTGTATATTGATCTTTTATTCTGTGACCTTGTTAAATTCATTTTGTACTTCTAGACTTACTTTTTTTGTTGATTGCCTTCCTCTCTGTTAAATAAATATTTCAATTCCTTTGTTGACTTTTAAAAGCTATTTCTTTCAGTTATTTTCTTGCTGATTGCTCTAATGATTACAGTGTGCACTTTTAACTTTTCACAATCTACTTCAGAATAAAATTAACTTCATTCTGTTAAAACATAGAAATTTTGTTTCAATATAGTTCCATGTTCCGTTCATTCCCCATCTTTTGTACTATTACATATATACATACATACATATATATTATATATACTATTATATACCATATATTATCACTATATGTACTATGATATATATAAATATATATAATATTTAAATATATATTATATATATTTATATTTTATAATCCCAGCAACAAAGTGTTAAAATTATTGATTTATACAGCATTATATCTTTTATTATTACATCCAAACTCCCTGTAAGTAATTTACGGGGAATAGAAAGTACTTTGGTTTAATATTTTCAGAACTATCCTTCCATTTTAGAGACTGGTCCACTTTGACCTCAGTGACCATTCTGCTGAATCAGTTCCTGACTATCTGTCTCAAGTTGTCCAGGTTCCAGACTTCCTTTTTAATGAGCAGTGCTCAGTCCTTTTGGATTTGATGTCATTCCCAGCTCCTTGGTCTTATCATGAATCATATGACTGAAAGCCTCTTTTCTCATAACTGAGTCTGGAATTCAAGTTCCAGCTGAACTTGAGATGCTCTAGTCCTGGACCACATAATGCTATGACTACCAGATTCCAACATCTCTGCTGACATGATGGTTCAAACTTTTACTGAAAAGAAAGATAAACAAAAAACCTTGATCCGGAATATGGTAATAATAGTAACAAACCAGCCATTTCTTGGGGTTTTATCATTGCCTTGCTAGTTCCTCCATAGCTCGTATACCTCATAGCTTCCATCCTACTTGTTTCATTGCCACTTGACTGTGTTATGCTGCTTCTACCTCCCAAGTAGTCCAGGCACCATTATCTCACCCCCACCCCCTGCCCAGGCCAATGCTCCTTCCAGAGAGGCCCCCTATTTAGCGAGCCATTCCATTCTCACCATGGATGTGATGAGTGATGAACTTTTCCTATGGATCCTTTACGTGTGATCTCTATGCCTAAGCCAGTCCTGTCGTCCCTGGGCAAAGAGCTTCTGTGTGCAGCATGGGCAGGCCCACCTCCCTCATTTGATCGAGGAGAACTCTTCTTGTTCCTCTCTTCTCACCCCATCAAAGAAACCACTCTCAGATGAGAGCTGCTCAAACCTGTACTCTGAATGCATTTACATCCCCATACAGTCTCGGACTGTTTTGTTGTGTTTTCAGTTTTACTCTCTTGTCAGATTGGAAAGCAAGTGCAGTCCACAGCCTTCTCCTCTCCCCATCTTTCTTCTATCCTCCTCCCATTTAACCCATGCCTTTCCCAAGCTGACTACAGTCAGTTGAATGGGAAGCCCCCAAAAGATATGTCCATGTCCTAATCCCTGAAGCCTATTAATGTGACCTTATTTGGAAAAAGTATCTTTACAGATGTAATGAAGTTAAAGATCTTGGAATGAGATCACTCTGTATTACCTAGGTGGGACTTAGACCCAATGACAAGTGTTCTTATAAGAGACAGAAGAGAAGACACAGACACATGGAGGAGAAGGCCATCTGAAGGTGGAGTCAGAGACTGGAATAATACACTCCCAAGGAATGCTGGAAGAGGCAAAGACTGAATTGTCCCCTAGAGCATAGCCCTGCTGACACCTTGATGTCAGACTTCTGGCCTCCAGAATTGTAAGAGAATAAATATTTGTTGTTTTAAGCCATCAAGTTTGTAATAATTTTTGATGGCAGTCCTAGGAAACTAATACCCTGACATTTTCCCAAACCTGACCAACCACCTCCCCAGGGAGTTCAGTCAGCAGATTATGCTCAAGCTTTGTATCTCTCTTCCAAATCAATCCCTACGTTTGATTTTTGCTACAATTTTTTCCTTTCCCCAACCCCTCATTTCTACTCCTTTGTCAATATTTCTAACATCTGCACAGAAATACCATATTACATTTCTCCCCTCTTTCATTTCATCACCATGGAACTATGTAAAAAACAAGTAAAACGTAGGGCAAAGGGTGGATGCAGAATACTGGGGAAAAACAACAATTATCAGAGATGTCTTAGAAGTTTCAACATAGTGGTTTGATTTCTATATAGCAGATTTCCACCCAGTTCTGGCACTACCCCAGGGGTTGGTATAAATCCATTTATTCAGTCAAGGGGAATTAGTAAAAGCACTTCTCTGCACAACTGTGTGATAGGATGGTTGAGACATGTCCTTTTCTCCTAAGAAGCTCAGCTTGCTTTAACTCAATTAACTATGGACTTGCATAGTTTCCTTCCTTTTAGTAGAGGCCAACTCCAGGGAGGGTCATCCAGACTTAGGTTGGGAGAATTCAGTCACTCTTACCAAAAGTCCCTTTAATAGTCCGTGTTTAACTACTGCTGTCCTTAGTGGATCAGACCACTTCTTGCCTGCCTCCCCAGCAGGAATCCAAAACAGATCTGTAGAGAAACAAATAAACAGTAATTTAATTTGCTAAATGTTTCTCCACATCAGTCAGCAAAGCTTAATGGTCACATCTAGGATAATCTGCTCCCAGATACTTGTGTGTTAAAAATTAAGCTGAGTTGGCTTAGTGGCATTAATCCCACAGTACTGGGTGCTGTGAAATAAAAAATTAAAAAGTCATCAGTCTTTCCTCCCTGATAAGTACACCTACAGGCTCCTCATGCTTCAGTCATCACTTCTTTTCTCTAGGTACCACATTTTTTGTTCCATAATACAAAAATAATATGTATTCATAGCAGAAAATCATATACTATCAAAATAAAGAAAATAAAAATTATCCATAGTTCCACCACCCACAGGTAACTACTGATAGTATTTGGGTATATCTAATATATCCAATATAAGAATATATTTGCGTATATCTTTTTGTTTATCTGCAGAGATAGGTAATTTTTGTTTCTGTCAAAATAGGCTCATACTGTGCATATTATTTTGTGAACTGTTTTTTCAGCTCACAGTGCATTGTGAACATTTTCCCATCTATCAGAACTGGCAGTAGGAAGTATCATTCCTCCATGAGCAGGTTTTACCTTATGGCTGGCTGATTCCAGCGGTCTCCTACTTGTCTTCCTGTATTGAGTCTCTTACATCTCCAGGCCACCCTACTGGCTTCCAGATGGATCTTCCAAAAATACTGCTTACACCCTGGATCAGAATCCTTGATGAACTTTCTACCTTCAACCTCTCCCAACTGCCCTGAGGGGGGAGTCTTCACCCAGAATTGTATTCCAGGCTGTTCTCAACAGACTCCAATTGATTTATGTACATTTGTTTTGCATAATTTCTTATGTAAATCCCTTTTTCAAACAAGGTCCTATCCAAAGTTATTAGTCATTATTCCCCAATAAGCTCCTCCACGTCCTCATCTTTGCTACAACTGCTTCCTCTGCTGATGTAGCCTCTCTCCCCTACTCTGTTTCCTTGCCTGGGAGCTTCTCTGTACTCAATCTTTCAGATCTTTTCTGACACCACCATAGTTTCTCTAACTGCCGCGACTCCCAATGATTGCTCCCTCTTCCTCTAGAGTGTGTATTGGCTATACCATTGTCCCGACATACAGGGCAGGCAGTAATCGTCACTGAATGTGTGTACATGCCCCAGCCAGGAAGGGAGCCCTGTGAGGAGGCGCTGAGTCCTCTGCCTCTTTGCCTCATAGAACTTGTCAACTGAACAATGAACAATGCATATTAGTGTGGTGAGCAATGCATGGTGAGGACAAATAATTGACTTAAGGATAGGTAATGTCCAAAAATGAAAAAACAAATGAACAAATGCCAAGTGATAGCATGAGGTAACTGATACATACCTTGAACAGTATTCACTTATATAGAACAACAACAGCAACATCAATAACAACCACCACAAAACTATGCGTAGAAAAGTAAAAACCCAAAAACCAAGATGCTGTTGACAAAAATCTTAAAAATTGGAAGTCTGGATAAATGCATGATGTTTTTTTCCTTCTCGCTTCCATGTCTCACTGTTTCCTCTCAGCTGAATTTGTGATAAATTTATAATAGATAAAATAACTTAAAATTTTTATTTTATTTTACTTACAAGAGTAATGCATGTAAATTATAAAAACTTCAGACAATACAGCCCTTGATGGAGCATAAGGTGAGAACCTGATATTTATATTGTCCAAAATGAGTTTCATTTTAAATGTGATGAAAGCCTGAAGCGTCTCCTACAAGAACTTCCGGTGATCTGCCACAGGGAAAGACTTAAATGAGAAAGAATCCCATAGGATCTTAGATCTGCTCTTTTACGACATCTTCCCTTTGAAAATGAACAGAATAAAGAAGTGAAAGAATACATCTTTTATAAAAATATATTAGATATTTTGCCGTAGAGTGACATGTGTAATAATGGCTTTTCTCACCCTAAGAAGACCAACAGATTTGAACTGAAACAAGTGAATTTTTACCCATTAACATATTTTTGGAAAGACCTTCAGTTTGCTTATTTTTCTCAGCCCCATTGGGCAAGGGTGACTTTATGTGGAAAGCTCTTTTGGAGTCTGATTCACTTCTCAGTTTTGGAGGAGTGAAGATGAATGCTTATGTAACTCCACTGAGTTTTAGAACACTGAGTTGAGAGCTCAATTAACTTACATGCTTAACAAAGGCTAGGTTTTTTTTCTTCCTTTCTTCTGGAATGAGATAATGGATGTAGAAGCCTTTGGCACAATGCCTGGCACATAGTGGGTGCTCAAAAATCTTTCCCTCCTCCCTCCCTTCCTTCCTTCTACAGTATTTTAGATTTAAATTGCCATAAAATAAGAGTCTATAATAAACTATCTTAGAAATCATCAATTCTTTGAAGCACATAGTTTTCCTTTGCTGAAATAGTGACTTGGTCTCTAGTTGCTCCTGGCTATGTGACCATCCAGATGTGGTTGTCAATGCCTGTAAGTGTGCACCGTGACTTTCAGAGTAGGTGTCAACAGCTTGGAATAAACTCCCAGAGACTATAGTTGAGCATGTTTTTAAAAAATTCCTGCATTACCAACACAAAGGATGACTGTGTGGGGAGATGTGGACATTGATGACTCTGAGTAAAACATCCAGAAGCATCAAAATCTGAATGTGAGGGCTTCCCTGATGGCGCAGTGGTTAAGAATCCGCCTGCCAATGCAGGGGACATGGGTTTGAGCCCTGGTCCGGGAAGATCCCACATGCCGCGGAGCAACTAAGCCTGTGCGCTGCGACTACTGAGCCTGCACTCTAGAGCTCGCGAGCCACAACTACTGAAGACCGCGTGCCTAGAGCCCGTGCTCCACAACAAGAGAAGCCATCGCAATGAGAAGCCCATGCACCGCCACGAAAAGTAGCCCCCGCTCACCGCAACTAGAGAAAGCCTGCACACAGCAACAAAGACCCAATGCGGCCAAAAAAAAAAAAAAAAAAATCTGAATGTGAATACATTTTGGGAATACTTTAACCAATTTATTGCCCTTACATTTTCTTTTGTATGTATGTACAAGAATGAAATTTTGGGCAGAAAAATGTAAGTCTAAAAAGACTCTTTTGATAAATTTAAAATTGAAAGTTTGAGAGATGAAAAAAAGCATTGTGTTGTAATTAATTGGCCACAATTTCTATGTTAGTGGTGTACAAAATAATGATGTATCTTGTGGTTAATGGTATCTTAAATTGGATGAAGTATAATAATTCTAATTATCTTTGAAAACAAATTCTCTGTGTGTTAAGCTCTTTAGGAAAATCTTTTATCCAAAGACATGGCAAATATTTCTGACCAGCTTATTGTATTATAAGGCAATGGCAGAAATTATACTAATGGCTAATAATTTAGGAACAACTAATGACATTTGTAAAAAAAATAGACAGGCCTTCTGTCCCTATTTCCTCCCACCTCTACATCCAAGTTCCAGACAAGCTTATGAGAAATTACTTTCCATGAAGAAGCCTGAGCAAAATAGTCTGAACTGTGAATTTTTTATTCTTGCACACCTGCTTCCTATAGCACTATGGTACCTTGCCTTGAATGTATAAAGTGATGGATAAATATTGGAGATCTTGCTGATACATCTGATGTGTCAGAAGTTTCAAATTAAGGAGATATTTATCAGTGGCTGAGGGTATAGTTTAAGTGTTCATTGAGAAGCTTAACTATTCTTTAATTATATTTGGTTTTGGACTTGTGGCCTGGAGTATGAGAAGATTTGTATTGAGCCTGTCCTCAGGGTTCCTGGTAGGGGTTCTCTGTTGAAACTTTTCTTCCAGGGAAGCGGAAGGGTAGACATCTGGAAATTTCTTCTATTCAGCATAGCCTTGAGTGTTTTCTTTTTCTTTTTTCTTTTTTTACAAGGACATAGTAACATTTATTTATTTATTTATTTAACATCTTTATTGGAGTATAATTGCTTTACAATGGTGTGTTAGTTTCTGCTTTATAACAAAGTGAATCAGCTATACATACACATATATCCCCATATCTCTTCCCTCTTGCGTCTCCCTCCCTCCCACCCTCCTTATCCCACCCCTCTAGGTGGTCACAAAACACTGAGCTGATCTCCCTGTGCTATGCGTCTGCTTCCCACTAGCTATCTGTTTTACATTTGGTAGTGTATATATGTCCATGCCACTCTCTCACTTTGTCCCAGCTTACCCTTCCCCCTCCCCGTGTCCTCAAGTCCGTTCTCGAGTAGGTCTGCGTCTTCAATTGGCCTCTCAATTTTACGTTCTCTACTATTGGCCTCTCAATTTTACTTTCTCTATTATTCCAAAACCTGTGCCTATGCACATGTGGGCCCGTGCTAGTTTTCATGGCTGGTTCAATTTGTCAGAACGTAATAAATTGTTTTCCAAACCCACGTGTTAAGTATTTCTAATAAATAGGAAACTCTCACCCTAAAAATTTCTCTTTTAATCACAAATAATAGGCACATAAAGTGGCTTGCCATCTGTACATTTGCATGTTTAAAATTCTTCAGATATTAACAGATTCTTTTCTGTTTTGAATGAATCCAGTTTTGCCTGGCTGCATAATTAAATGCTTCTGGGCTCCCACAGGCTGCGGTTTCCAATGGAATATAAACCATAAGTTCTAAGTGGACTCAGCACAAGTCATTTGGTTCTGACTTTATCTGTAGGAAATTAATCAAACAGAAATATGCCAGGTAACTGGGAAATTTTTTTTTTCTTGAGTAATAGGAATAAAGTATTATGAAGTATTTGAAAGGTTGATAAAAAGTTATACTCAGAAGCTACCAAGCATGGCTGATTTAATTGTACTGAAATTTTTAGACTTTCAATATTGAATTTCTTTCCCTCACTCATAGTAAGACTAGGACTTCCTTCAAATTAGAGTCATAAAACGGCACCATTTAAAGCCCTTCTCAGAGGAGGTCCTCGCAGTGAGGAGCAGTATGCACAGTGGTTAAGAACCAAGTCTCTGGAGGCAGGCTACCCTGAGGTAAATCCCAGGTCTCCGTTTCCTGCCTGCGTCACCTTGGGCAAGTTATGTAACTTCTCTGTGTCTCCTGTTTTTTCATCTGTAGAATGGAGTTGATAACGTAGCACCTCCTCTTGGGATTATGTGAGGATTAAGTGAGCTAATACATGTAAAGTGTTCCTAAGAGTTCCCGGGACATAGGGAGTGCTGTGTAAGTGTCACTGATATTGGTAATTGCTGAGGTCTCTGGGTGAGCTTGTTTGGGAGGCGGTTAGTGACTTCCCAAAAGCCTGCTTTTAATAAATTGAAATGGATACTGATCAGTTACCAAGTGCCTGCTGTGGGTCACGCACTATTTCATGCCATTCCCACAGTCATCTGGAGAGGAGTGTTCGGGCACCCTGGTTTTCTATGAGGATACAGGCACAGGGAGGTTAGGCATCCCCCTCAGCGGCTCATGGGAAGAAGAGGCAGAGCAGAGCTGGGATTCACACCCAGCTCCAACTGAGCCCACACCCTAGAGTCCTTCCATGTTACCATAAAGACTCTACGGACGAGCATGAGAAGACAGGGTGCAAGTTAAGCAGCCTGGGTCTCTTCCTAACCAGCTCTGTCACCATGACCCAGTGACCCTTTGACATAAATGCCATAGAATCCCAAATATCAGGTAATGAATAGAGACCAGCTGAGACCCAGGCAAAACTGCAAAATAAGTGATAACTTAACTCTGTGTAATCTTGCAACCTCCACATCTCTCTGTAAAGGGACCTCAGGGAATCTTACAGCACAAGAGAGGATCTTGGAAATAAATAACGTAACCCTCTCCTGTTTCAGGTGAAAGAACAGAGGCATATGGAATGATAATGACACCCAAGGTCACAGGCAAAGTGACAGAGCTGGGTTTGGCAGCAAGGCTTAGGCCCGCCAGTGCAGGCCTGTCTCCATTGCCTCATGACATTTCTGAGGTTGCCGATTCTGGATGCCCAGGATAAAGCAAGCTCGTAAAAGGGTAAATTGGCAGAATAAGGAGATCATTAAGAACAAGTACTAGAAGTGCCTTGAAAACCGACTACCTCTTGTATCAAGAGTCACCATGTAGAGGCTTCATGACTTGGTGGAAAGGAATAAATGGGTTGTATTTGGAACTCTTCTTTGGAGCACATTTGTGATATTTGCTTAGGATGTGTAGAGTGGCATGATAATGATATCCATCATGGCCTAATAATGACTTTTAGGAGCATTTCTTTGGAGAATTCCAACAGTTTCTCTTGACCAATAATATAAGAATTAAAATAAAAACAATACTTATAGCTGTATTAGTTTGTTAGGACTGCCGTAAGAAAATACCATACATTGGGGGGCTGAAACAACAGAAATCTATTTTTTTTTTTCACAATTCTAGAGGCTAGAAGTCCAAGATCAAGGTGTCAGGGTTGATTTCTTCTGAGGCCTCTCTCCTTGGTTTGCAGATGGCTTCCTTCTCTCTGTATCTTCACATGATCTTCCCTCTGTGAGTGTCTTAGTCTCCTTTTCTTATAAGGACATCAGTCATGTTGGATCAGGGCCCACTGTAATGACCTCATTTTACCTCAATTACTTCTTTAAAGAAACTATCTCTAATACAGTCACATTCTGAGATACTTAGGGGGTTAGGACTTCAACATATGAATTTGGGGAGGGCCCAATTCTATTCATAGCAATAGCTACATCTATATCTATACCTACATCTATATTTATATCATCATTTGTGTGTCTTATTTGAACCTGAAATAATAATGGTGAGAACCCTCCAAATCCTATTGTGTGACAATGGAAAGATACATATTTGAAATTTAATTTTCCCAGCTTAATTGGGATGTGGCCCGTTAGCACAAACTTAGGAGGAATGAGCATTCTCACAGCAACCATTATCTAATTTCTGGGCCCCTGAGACCTACTGCTGCACTGATGCTGGGAAGGGTGAGCACAGCTTGGGTATGTCACCAAGCTGCTGGCTGGCTGTCAGAAAGCCCATGTAGGGTCAGACCTGGAAAGGCTCACTGTGGGCAGCCAGAAAGAGGCACTGTGAGCGTTCCTCTGGCCTCAGTCCTTTGATTCTCTTTGAGGCATGTACTAAAGGTGGATACTTGTCTATACACAAGAGGTGCAGACATGAATGTGGGGCAGTTATTGGTGCCTTTCAGGTGAGCAGCCTGTGCAAAACTAGAAAGTGCAGGGTTTTCTTTTTCTTTCTTTTTTTTTTAAAGGATTCAAGTTTATCCAAGATTTTGGCATCTTCCCATACCCCTTCCTTCCTCCCTTCTTCCCTCTTTCCTCCCTAAGCTTCCTTATCTCCCTCTCTCAATTATTTATAGAGTGAGGGCCTGCTCTAAACAAGGCACCTTGCTTGGTCCTGTGGGGGCTGAGTAGGTGACTCAGAAGTGCTCTGCCTTGCATGTTTTATTCTGATAACCTAGGCCCTGTTCTGGTCTTGGTTATGCTTTCAGGTGTTGCTCTGCTAGTTCTTGGCAAACCTGAAAGCCACTCAGTTAACTGTGTGCAGACCTCACACACCCTGAAACTCTCCCTCCTCCCTGTAGAACTGGCAGCTCTCATACCTCAGCCCTTAGCTGCCTTCCCACACCTCCTCCCCCTCAGTCAGCGCCTAAGCCAGAGCCACTGGCTCTTGACCCCTCTGGCCCTATGGTAATCACCATGCTCCGTCTTGCTTCCCAGGCTGCTTTATCCGCCCCCCACCCCACTTCTGAGCTGTTCATTCTGAATCCTCCCACTTCTTCCTCTTTTCACTTTGACTTTTTTCCTGATTCATATTGATCATCCCCGATGAGCCAGTTTAGCATGAAAAAAATAAAAGTTCTAATGATCTGCTTCCTCTCAGCCCACTGTTGTTTATTCCAGGGAAAAAAGCTTTGCTTCAGGAACTACTTCCTTGGAGCTGAGGGTAAAAAAAGGAAGCCTAGGTTCATTTGTCCCTTTCTACAACCCTCACCCCATCCTGAAGTTATTTTCTAACCACTGAACAGTAGGCAGTATACTTATTTTTTAAAATAAGGAGTGGGAAGAGCATGGAAGGTAGAGGATGAAATTCCACAATGTAATTTAAACCTCACCTGCAGGTTATAAGATGTTATGATTCATGTCTGGAATGGTATTCAAAACAGATACCTATTCTACTTGAAAATTTCATTCCTACAACTTAATTTGGGAAGAAGTGGTCAGAACTGCCATCTCTCTCTCTCCCTCTCTCTCTCTCTCTCTCTCTCTCTCTCTCTCCCCCTCTCTCTCTCTCTCTCTCTATATATATATGTATATATATATTTATCACATTGACACAGCCACAGTGTGTGTTCTCCTCACCCCAGCCAATCTCTGGGAAGACAGACCTTCTCCTCTCCAGCTAATCAAATTCATGTCCCAGGCAAAGTCCCACAGTCTATGAGGGCTGCCTGGGCATCCATGAGCTCTTTGAGGTCCAGCCTCCATCTAAGCTATTTTGTATCCCAGCAACAAGCAGTCAGGTACCTAATTGGGATTCAGTAGAAGTGTAGGGAAATGAGGAACTTTCTCTAGCCTCCTGTAATCACTCCCCTGCTTAACTCTAGTGTACTTGGTGTCTGTACCAGTCATTTAAACACTAATGTACCTCTGACATTGTTAATTAGCCTCTTTAAGACTGATTGTTTTATCCTTCCCATCCAGGTTGCCAGTTCCTTGAGGAGAAGGATAGTGCTATATTTTTTTCTCCATATTTCTCTCTAATGCCTAGTACAGAGATGGTGCTCATAAATATTGTTGGTTTAAACACTGTTCCTTGTTGCTTGACAGCAGTTTCTGTTGGAAACCGCCTTTAGAGAACTGATTGTGCAGAAGGCACAATTTTATTGTAAGTACATCTATTAAAAAAACTGTCTGACTTCTACGCATTTCAAACAGAGAGAGAAATTGTTATCAGCCAGTTGGTGCTTAGTTTGGTTCAACCGCATTTACTGAGGAGTTGCTTTGCACCTGCTACTGAACCAGGCAATGTTCCTGCCTCACAGGAACATTCTGAGATGACAGGAGGTGTCTTGCTGCCTACCCCTGCCCTGGGGATAATGCTTGTCCTCACCAACGGGTCATAGATGACCAGCGGGCAGTGTACACAGTTCCAGCCACCTGGCCTGGACCTTCCTGGATGGTGACTTGGACCTGCAGCTTACCTAGTGCAGCCCCCTTCTGGGTGGTGCCAAATTGCTGCCTCCTCGCCCATCCTTCACCCTCCTTTGGGAGCCAGAAGAGATTTGGCAGTGAGTTAGGTGACTTGACTCTGAAAAGTCTGCACTGTGCCTTTTCAGTAAACTTCAAACTTATCGGCTTAAGAAATAATGTGCAAAGGGGAAATAAACGCTGGTAAGGCTAGTAACAGGGATTTCAAGCTGTGTTTTAACAAACCAGTCACAGAGTATTCACGTGTTCATTCACTGGCATGTTCCGTGGCAGGAGCACCCCCATCCTGCCTTCCCCCGGTTCCAACTGTTGTGCCGCCTCGGGATTTGGTCTGAGCCTGGGCAGAGCCCCCCTTTAAGAGCAGCCCTCCAGCTTCTATCACAGCAAGAGTCTGGTGGAAGTGATTCTTGCCTTCGCGTCGCACACAAAGGCGAGGAGCTCTTTAAAGGGACCTTCCTGCTCCTGCGTGCAGCTGCTAACCCGTGTTGGTGCAGACACAATGACCCAGGCTTCCGCCTGAAAATGAGTGGGGAGGGGTCTTGAGGAGCCCCCACGGCCTCCCGGAGTGGGGCAGGGAGGGAGCTGACAGCCGGAGCGGATGGAGACCACTGGTTCCGGGGGAGCAGCTTGCGATTAGCTGCTTCTTGGGATGCTCAGCGCGCCAGTAGAGCATCCTGCCTGTGGTCCAGAGGGTGCTGGCGGCGCATCTTGCGGTATGCCTGGGTGGATTTGAGCCATCGCCCCGAGGCGAGCCCGCATTCAGACGCCGCGGACAGGCACCTGGCGGGGCTGCGTGCAGTCAGCACAAATGCTTAGCTACAGGCGTCTGCCCAAGCCTCCCGACTACATGGATTTGGCTGTTTAGTCAACCGAGATTACTGCCCGGGAAGATTTGCCAGCCTGATCTGCGCTCCAGCTGCTGTGACAACTTCAGGGCTAGCTGTTTACTTCTCTCGGTGCCTGGGACTCTCTCCTGCACCGCAGCCACTCCTGCCACTTTCCCTGGCTCTGAAGTCAGCCGCGAGGACTCCTCTGCCCCGGGGAAGGGGGAGCAAGGAGGGGTTAAAAGACGAGCAGACCCTCCCAACTGCTCGACCTCTCTTGACTGCTTGTGTTCCGGGGTTCTGAGAGGGACCGTGCACTGCCCCGGGAAGCAATGCAAGTCTCCATAGCCTGCACAGAGCATAATTTGAAGAGTCGGAATGGCGAGGAGCGACTTCTGAGCAAGCAGAGCTCCACCGCCCCCAATGTGGTGAACGCAGCCCGGGCCAAATTCCGCACGGTCGCTATCATCGCACGCAGCCTGGGGACCTTCACCCCTCAGCATCACATCTCTCTCAAAGAGTCCACCGCAAAGCAGACTGGCATGAAATATAGGTATGGATGTAAGATTCTCTCTGCCCCGGGTTTCCGTGTTCTATACAGGTGCAGTGGAGACAGTTCAGCGGTTTTGAAAAGTGACTTACTCATTGGTGGGCTGCTTAATTTAGAATTCTCAGGTGTCTTTAAAATAGCTCCTTAGGAAAACCCAAGGTGGTTGTGTTGTGTTGTGTTGTGTATGTATAGGATTTAAAAACTGTGGCCCATTTTGTATATTTTAAAGTGTTACGAACACCTTAAGAGCCATATGACTTCCAGTCTGCAGAGAATAACACAGCTGCTGGAAACTGGTATTGAGATCAGGGCAGCTTTTCAAGAGCAAATGTGCTTGTCCTATTTTATGGTATAGACTGTAGTTTCTGTGATTATACTATTAAAAATAGTTTCCATCTAGTACTCTATTATTTATCTTTTGAAAGCCCAAGGTAACAAATGATATGAAAGCTTTTAAGGAAGTTTTGTTGCAGGGAAGAAACACCTATAATGGTAAGTTAGTTTGAACACTGACATACTTAAACCTAAATTACTGCTTGAAATACAATGCAGACCTTGTTGTGAAATATGGAGAAAAAGTCAATTGTTGTAATACCGCTGGTTTCCTCATACATTTTTAAGCTCCCTCTTCCTCTGTGTTGCTTTCCAGAGTTGGAAATCTTCCTGGTAATGGTTGATGTTCTCTTTAATAGGGAATGACTGAAATTCGATAAGTAGAAAATTCCATTATTCAGTTCTGTGACTCCTGCCTCCTCATTGTATCTGCTTTGTGCTGAGTCTTCCTGACTTTATTTCTTTAAAACTACTGTGCTTCTAGTCTCTAAAAGTCTTTGCGGATGTAGAGAAGAGCTTATGTTGCATCTCCCAAAGGCTTTGGTGACTCTGGTTTGCAGATATGATTTTGTCCATTATTTATATTTAACTATTCCTCATCTTTGTTAGGAACCAGGTTTTAGGATATAAGGAACTTAATGCAATTAAAATAATGCACACCTAAGACTATGTTTCCCATGTGAGGTTTCTGAAATAAGCATTCAAACCAATTTCTATAAAAGTTGTCCTTGAAAAAGTTTCTTTGCAGAGTTAACAGGAAACTTTAACAGGAAATCTTCTCATTGAAAAACACCAAGTTGTTTTGGTATATTTTTGAGCCATTAAGAAAGAAAGCCATGAATGGGGTGGATGGACCCACTAAAAATTATAGCTAAAGGTCTTTGCCCCAACCGCAGTACAATGCAAGCAACTGACTCCAGGCAATTCCTTGAAGTGTCATCAGTGTGAGAACCTCTGCTTTTCTTGATATTTCCATGGTGGAGAATGGGACCCCACGACAGGTCGGTAACTAGGACTGCAATCTCGAGTGCATTGGCATTTTCTATTGCTGCTTCTGTGGCACACACCCAGCCCCTGCCCCGTGGCCATGGCGTTGCTCTGCATGCAGTTCAGCTGGCCAGATGGAGATGGAGAGGAGCTGCTGCCTTCTCGGGCAGGGCCCCTGGGAACGAGACACTCAGGGTTAAGGCAGATCGCAGAGGTGGTTTGAACTGTGGCCTCCAGCAGCACCTTGAGCTTTCTTTTTGTAAACCAGAAGGAATAAAAAGTAACACCCTTAATTTCTTGTGGCAGAGTTTCATACTTGCTTGTGGATCAGTGTATTGGAAGAGTTTGGTCTTATGAAGGCAGGAGATTTCCATTAAGTTTCCTCTGGTAATAACAGCTCAGCTCAGATTAGATGATAATTGTCTCTCTTTACCAAAAGCTCAGTGTGTAAGATTCACTTGGGCATCTTTCATTACTGGCAACTAAAGACAGCTCTTTTCTGACAAAATGCTAGCCATCTGCAGTCTTCAGGATAACTTGAGTTATTTGTTGTTTATGGTGACTGGACAAGTTACCTTGTTTCCGCTCCCCCTCTTATTCTGAATTGTTCCATTGATGACAGGCCGGTGGCTTTGTGTGTGTGTGACTTGACCCCTTTCTCTTTCAAATTCTACTTAGAGTGACCTTTCGGAAAGAGATTAGGAGGTTATACCAAATGTACACTCAGACTTTCTTAGGATTGGAGAAAGAAAGAGAGAAAGACAGAAGTGGGAAGGAGAGAGACTAATAACTATAATACACTTTATAAAAATGACAGAAATAATTTTATGAGCTGAGTTATCTTTTTCTTTGACATTGATGTCACTAAAATATAATGTGCATGTAGGGACTATTTATTAATGATAACAAATAGCAAAAAATAAAAAATAATGCCATCATGTTGGGGAGGTAATTGGCTTGGGTAAATAATCAGGAGAATGCCTGAAGGAACTAAAATCAGTGGCTAATTGTGTTTACAATAATATTCTCATCCTTGAAAATGATTTCCATACACATAACTTAATCTGGGGTCCACGAATCCTATAGAAAATCAAAAATATTGTCTTTTTGTGTGCATTTTTGAGGAGAGGGTTCATAGCTTTGGTCAGAATTTTAAAAGTGTCTACCACTGAATAATGGTCAAAAAACAGTGTTGTGGAGTGAAGAGGTATTCATTTAGTCAACAAATATTTACTGAACACCTGTTCTGTGTCAGGAACCCTATTAAAACTGGGTACTAAAAGGTGCAGAAACCAGACAAGGTTTGGGGCTTGCATTCTTGGGAAAACAGACCATGAATAAGAAAACACACAAATACATAATAATTATCTACTATGAGATATTCTTATGAAAGTCATATTTTGGGGGGTCATAGTCATAGCTCAGCCAACCTGTTTGTCCATTTTGAGGTTACCATCTCTGTTTCAGTTCCAGAGTTATGGTTGCATCTTGGGGCATGAGTCATTGTGCCCATATCTGCCACCTATTTGCCATCCCAGGGACTTCGTTCAGGTTCCATCCTTGCTGTAGGGTGCTACCTGGCCATTGAGGACCTACTTATAACCCTGATAAATGAGTAGAATGCCTTCTACTCACTTAATACCTTATAATTTTTAAAGCACAGCTCATATCATAGCCTGTAATTACCATCCGTTAATCAGGAACTCATGAACTTGGGATTTTAGAAAAAACTAATATACACTTGTATGAAGTATCTGAATTCTGCAAGAATAGAATACTCAAAGCCACTATTACCGTCACATCAGCATTGTGCAAGAATCTTGCATAAAATTAACTATTGTTTCAAGGCTGAGGATGAGAAAAAAAAATCCCCTAGAACAATCTGCTCTTCACATGTCACTGTCAGAGCAAGAGAACAAGATTCCACCTGCCATTTATCTTGGGGACTATCTTGTGTGTAAATAACACAGGACTATTATGTTTCTTATACTTGTGCCTTGTTAATACATGAGAGGTCCTTTATTTTAGTTTTGCATATATTTTTAATGTTAGAGTTCATCATACTGTGTTAGAGTTTGATGTATATTCTGTAACCATATATGATAGATGTATACATGATATATATATACATGATAGATAGCACATAAATGTAAGTACATATGTGAACTTTTTATCCTAAGAAAGCCAAATCACTCAGAACACAAGTTAAGCCAGATTTGTTTGGTTGTTTTTGCTTGTTTGATTGGTTGGGTGTTTTTTTAAAATAGCTTTTTAGAATGATCTAGCTACTAGTGTTGGACATGATCTCAGAGCTTTTGATATTCAGAATTGAGCACATTTGTACTAAGCTACTCCCCTATTCTAAAATTGTTACTTTAGTTCCAGAACAAGTTGAATATCAATGAACCCAATTTCATGAAGAAGAATTTTATCTGTAACATATACATTATATCAATATAACCTTGTGTTATATAGTTGCATAAAACATGCTTTGAAATTCTTAAGAGAATTATTTACAAGAAGGAAACTGAGCAATAATCTAACTCCACTAGAAAACTTCTCTTTTTTTTTTTGGAGTTAATCCACTTAACCACTTTTGTCATCATTAAATTCTTTTATTCAAATGATTATAGATCACAGGAATTCACACACACACAAAAAGTACAAGGAATTTTGGCGTGCCCGCAGTCATGTTTTCTCCACTGGGAACATCTTGTATAACTATAGCACAACATCAAATCTAGTAGATTGACATTGGTACAATCCACAGAATTTATTCAGATTTTACCAGTTATACATGTATTCACGTGTGTATATGTTTCTATGTCTATGTAATTTTACCACATGTAGAAGTTTGTGTAACCACCACCACCATGAAACATTAGAATTGCTTCATCACCACAAGGCTTCCTCATACTACCCCTTTATAGCCACGTCCACGTACTCCTCCCCAGTCCCTAATCCTCAGCAACTAATCTCTGATCCATCTCTATAATTTGTTTCAAGAACATTATACAAATGGGATCATACAGTTTATAATATTTTGGGAATTGGCTTTTTTCCATTCTGCATAACTCTCTTGAGACTCATCCAAATCGTGCGTATCAATAGTTCATTCCTTCTTCTTGCTGAGTCGTCACTCATGGTATGTATGTTTCACAATTTTTTTAACCATTCACTGAAGAGCAATCAGGTTGTTGTCATCATTAGATAACTTCAGATACAACGTTATCCCCAAATTTCTTCAGTGCCATTCTGTAGCTCAGGGGATAAAATCCAGACTACCTAACATGGTACCTGAAGTCCTTCATGGTCTGGCTTCCACCATGCTTTACAGTCACCACTCTTTGTTCTTATCTTATCTCTGACCACTTGTTTTATCAGAAGTACCTACTTGAGAGAGGACTCCTTATAGTACACTGGACCTTCTTGGTTTTTTATGCCTGTGTATCGTTTTCCATGCTGGTCTTTCTACCCTGGAATTCTCCTACCTCACTTGAACAGTTAGGCAAACTCCTATGCATCCTCCAAGACCCAACTCTAGCCTAACCTTCTCTGTGAAACCTTCCTTGGCTCCACCTCATATAACATTAAATACTTGTTCTTTAGTGCCTCCACTGCATCTGATTCTTACTTCTGATATGGAAACTATTGATTGCGTAGTGTTGCTATTATCCATTTACATCTATATCTTCCTCATTAGTCCGTAGCAGCTTGAGGTTTGAATTTTGCTCATCTCTGTAACCCCAGAGTCTAACCTGGCACCTGGCACATAATAGCTACTCAATAAATGCCTAGAAAATGTATGACTACATATGTGGGGCACTATGTGAAATGCTGTGGGTACAAAGAGTCCTCTCTTGGGTGGTTCCTCTCTTGGTTGTTTACAGTTTAGTGTGGCTAGATATCTACACAAAAAGGCTGCATATGTTAAGTGATACAGAGAAAAACTGTTGCTGTAGTTTGAGGAGCCATCATTCACCAGGGGCTGTAGGAATCAGGGAGAGGTTTCATGAGAAAGATCAGGGAAGCTTAATATTGAGAAAGGAGAAATACCAAAATGAGCAGAAAGGAGGAGGAGAGCAGACAGACTGCAGCAGCGGGAATAGCCTGTCCAAGACTGTGCCTGCCGTGCTGAGAAATCATGGAGTAGGGCAGAGGGTTCATACAGGGAAGTGGTGAGAGAGCATCTTGTAGAGGCAAAGAGAAGTTAGATATGATACACTGGAGGTCAAGGCAACCCATTAAGACATAAGGTGAACATCAGCAGTGGAAGAACCATTTCAGATTTTTAAACAAGGTATCTGGTTACAAAGTTCTATTAAGAAGGAATTAATCTAGCAGCTGTTAAAAAGAAATCTAAGAGTTGTAAGTTTGAAACAAGAGAATTTATGTTGAATTCCATAACACTCTCTATTTTCCTATAGAGAATCAAGACTGCATAGAAAAGACTCAGACCAGATGCCTTTCCCAGGCCCTTCCTTCCCTAGCCTGTTTATTAAAGCGCACGTCTCATCCACCGTTCTTTACCTCCCACGAATGGTGGGCAGATTTTGAATCAAAGCAATTGAAGTGAAAGATCAACCTTGTCAGCTGATTACGTAAAAGGCACTGAATGTGTGTGAGTGTGTGTGTGTGTGTGTGTGTGAGTTTGCTTGCGAGCCTCCGTATGGGGAAAAGTGGGAGGAAATAGGTGGGCTGAAGAGGAGGAAGGGGAGAAGTGCCAGCTCTGTGGCTGTGTTTCAAATAGAAATATCTGATTTTAGTCCAGAGAAGAGAGCAGCTTGGTTATTTAAAATGTCATTTTCTTGGGTAAAGAATGCCATTGTCATTTTCACTTACACCCATGGGTGTGGGCTTTCCTCTCTTCCTCAAAGCAAAATGGTGAGAATGGGAGGTGGAGAAACCTTCCCGAAAGTTAGTTGCTGATTCAGTCTCATAGAGTTTATTCCACCTCTGCAAAGCACCAGCCAGAAGTCTGGCATCCATGGGATGGTGAGAAAATGGTAGGAGGGGAGGGAGCCTCCTGGAAGTTGTTAGGCAAACGTAGTTCCAGTTCTGCCATTCTGGAAGTGTGTGTGTGCACGATATGTGCATGTGTATGTGTGTGCACACATGCAAGTGAAGGAATCTATCCAAAGTGTTTCCAGAAACAGCTTGTCTTCTAGCTGAAATCTTCAATTGGGTTGCTACAGATGGAGCCCTTAGTCCCAAATCCATTCAGTGACCCTCTTTAGAAGTGCTCTCATTTTATAGAAATTCTTTTTTTAAAAAAATTTTCTGTAAACATTTGCACTTGTGGTAATTTGAGAAATGTTCTGACAGAAGAAGAAAAAAAGTCCCATTACATTAAAAAGGAAAGTCAGATTCATGTTTCACTTTGATTTTTTAAATTCATTTCATCAGATGCATAGTTTATCATTAGTATATGAATTCAAGAACAGATGAGATTTGGGAGCAGTGAATCTGATCAAAATATGGGACTCTTGATTTCTTTGAGTATTCTTCAAAACTTTTTTTTTTTTGGAGAGAATACCACTTTATGAGAATTGAATTCACAAGCATTGATTCATACTTTCCCTTATAAGGATTTCAAAGCCATTCTGAGAAACAGTCATCAGAAATAATAAAAAATGATTTGATGTTTCAAATTAATCATGCTGTATGCTTACAAATATTTCTACAACCCGTTTTCCACTCTTTTCAGAATTAGAAAATAGAGTGATACTGAAGGAATTAAGGCCAAAAAAGTCTTTCAAATTTCCATTTCAATATTCAGAAATTTTAATCCTATGTAATCACTAGAAATAAGTGAGTTAGCAGTGGATGTTGGCACTGAGGAAACTTCAGATTCCATCTAGTTCAGTCACATCACTTTATACAGAATGACCAGTGCCTTGGTTAGAGTTACTCAAGGAGCTGATGAAAGGGTCAAGGCCAAACTCAGGTCCTGACTCCAAGAGCAGGATTCCTTATGCTCTGTTAGCTTCTATGCTGTAGCTGCTTGATCATGCCCCATTTTTTAACACAGGAAAAAAGCACAGTGCATGAAACGCTTCTAGAAGGGACAATTCCTTTCTATACGTATGCACAGTCTGCGGTTCAAGCTTTTATCTCTAGAAGAAGCAAAGCCCTGCTGTGCACTCAGAGAGCCAGACCTGCTTTCTTCATCTGCTGCCGAGTCGTGAGGACCCCAAAGTGCCCCCGCAGCAGCTCTCTACTTGTACATATTCTGAAGCTGGACATAAATTAACTTTCAGATGATAGTGTGCTTGGTGTCACAGTTTCTAAATAAATGGTGTGTCAGAAAGAAATCTACAAACCCATGGGCACAGATGATCGGACAGGGCTACATATTAACCCTGGATATGAAATGCTCTTTAGGGCATTCAGCACTGAACATACTTCACTCTCCTCCATGCTTTGAGAGATTACTTTGAAAACTTGTTCCTGAGAGTCAGAATCAAAATACATTTAAAAACCCTCCTTGCAGGTTGATTTTCAGTCACTCAGATTGGAAACAAAAACAGAAGCCCAGCAGTGATTTTTTTTTTCTTGGAATTGACAACTAGGGAGGACTCTGAGAGCCCTTGCACAGGCCATCTGGTCCAGCCCTCATGAGAAATCTGTCCTGTTTTTCCAATTTGCACTGTGCAGCAACTACTTGTAAAGGCCCCTGAAGAAGTACTGTGTAATCTCCTTTCACGGCAGTCATGAAAAAAATTTTGGCTTGTCTTTCTAAGAATTAGAATCATTTACTAAGCTCTGAAATCCTCAGAGGAAGAATAAAGTGAGGGCTCTTAGAATTCTTGTCTATTGTCTGGACCCTAACAGTCAAAGTCAGGTTGAAAATGATGATAGAAGATTGAGAGGCAGGAAAGCAAGGGCACAGCAGTGAGGCAAGAGGGGGAACACAGTGGTGTGCCGGAGGCTCCCAACCTCCTGTTGACACTTGGGGAGGGAGATTCCTTCCCATTCTGGTCCCAGCACCTGCTCACCTGGCCTGACTGTTCTGCTGCTAAACCATCCAAGAGTAAAAAAAAAACACGTCACCATAAGAAAATTCCTTCTTGCGATCGACTCAGCTCCTTTCAAGCTGCATTGGAAGCTTCTTGGCCTGTACTCAATTGAAAGGAAAATGAGCTAGCCATAATTTCCTGCCTTGTAAGTCTTCTGGTACTTGAAAACCATTATTATGACTCAGCCTCCTAATATCTATGATGGTTCCTCCTAGATTTCATTTTCTGATTCCCAACTGTAATTGTGACTCTCATCTAAACCCTCTATAACATGACTACATCTCTTTTAAGTCATCCAGAGCTGGATAAGATTCCAAGAAAAGGTCTAGACTTTTCAGTACAGAATCACAAGATTGCCTTAGAACAGAAACATGCTCTGTCCCCTTGTCTGCATTCCATGGTCATGCTTACTGTTTTAGAAGAAAAAAATCATTTTTAACCTTTTGAGCCAATCTTTGAAAAAATTGCTCTGAAACATTTTTAAACATTCTAACCTATTTATTTGAATAATGGAGGATCACTCTGGTGATATGTAGCTACTCCTAGGAGATCATCAGCTCTATACGTTTTAATGGTGACAATTGAAGTCTCTTGGGTTAAAGAAATATGAAAAGTTCAAATCTGACTTATAGGTTTCAATAGCAGTTGAATATCCAGGTAGAAAAACTAACAGCTTGTAATATGATTAATTTGCCTTTTGATATACTCTTATAGAGTTTTTTTTTAATCGAGCAGGTTTAAATGTAAAGGCAACTGTGCATGACTAGTTTTATTAACAGAAGAAGTTTATTGTATTGGTAATCAACATCTTCCAAGACAGTGCCCCTGAAGGGACTTAACCGCAGGAAATTCCAAGCACAGTGTTCTCCATGATGAGTTTGTATCTACTGGAAAGCCCATCTGCTTTGACAGAGCTCTTATATAAGAAAAGTGAGTTTTTCTCTGAAGAACATATGCTATTAAAGCACCCTCTTTTCCAGTTCTTTGAAATTAATTTCCACTTTAAACTTGATTTTTATGTTCTGCGGTTTTTGTTGTTAGTATCTTTGGCCTGAGACCACAGCAACAAGCTCATTATAAAAATCAGTTGAGTAAATAACATGGCTTTAATGAATGCTGTTCTCTCTCAATCAGCAAAGAATTCCTCTGAGGCATTTGATGAAAATAGACCTTTTGACTCACTCCTCCATTTTCTACCTCTACATGAACAAGCACTTCTGCATTATGGAGTTTTTGCACTTAATGAAAAGACTGGAAATGCTCAGAAGATGTCTTCATCTGATTCTAGAGGGTTTTCATCTTGATGGAAAGCATACTTGTTCCATTCTGATGAAGAGAAAATAAACAAACTACTCAAGGAGACTCAAATAGAAAGTGGGAATTGGGAACTTCATGGTCTAACATGCAACTTCTCACTCAATGGTGGCTTATCTTTCATTTCCAAAGAAGAAGTTTAAGGTTTCAGTTATACTCAAATACAGTTTTTCCAAAAGCAATCTTCTGGAAATCAGGAGGCTTGGATATCTTAGTCCATAAAAACACAGGATAATTCCTTAACCAGAGAAGCAAGTGTATATTTGCCTGAGGAGTCCACACTCCACCAGATGTTTCCTAGGGGCTTCATCAGCACTTTCTGTGGTCCTGTATCAAAACAGGAAGTAATTTAGAAGGGGATACGGCAAGTATCTTTAGGAAACAAAGCTGGGCATTTTACACTGTAGTAGTTTCCTATTGCTCCTGCAACAAACTACCACAAAGTTAGTGCCTTAAAACAACACAAATGTGTTCTTTCACAGTTCTGGAAGCCAGAAGTCTAAAAATCACGGTGTCAGTAGGGCTGTGTTCCTTCTGGAAGCCTCAGGGTAGAAATTATTTTCTCACCTTTTCCAGCTTCCAGAGGCCACTTGCATTTCTTAGCTTGTGGCTCCTTCCTCCATCTTCTAAGTACATCTCTCCAACTTCTGGAGACATCTCACATCTCCTCTTTCTCACTTTGACCCTCCTGTCTCCCTCTTATAAGGACTGCTGAGATAACATTGGTTCCAGCCGGATAATCTGGGATAATCACCCCATCTCAAAATCTTTAACTTAATCACATCTACAAAGTCCCCTTTACCATGTAAAGTAATATTATTCACAACTTTCCAGAGATTAGGGTGTGAACATCTTACAGGGGCCATTACACAGCTTACCACATGTATCATGCAAATATGTTATGCAAAAGAGGGGAGAGTAAAGGAAACCAAAGTATCAAGCATTGCATCCTCATTACCTTCCCTAGCATCTAAGACTCATTCAGGTAAGGCAAGATACCAAAAGGAATAATGAGGTAATGGAAAATGCAGGGCACGGGGATTTTCTCTGTGTAAGGCTACAGCTTAGGTTTGAATCAGAATAAAAATTTGTATTTACAGTGTGTAACTTCAGTGTGAAAAAGTTTAAACAGTTTTATCTTGACCTTGACAATTACCATAATGGCAGCTATTGCCTGAATCTGCTCTGCTTCTTAGGCCCCTTAATGAAACATCTGCCAGAAATATCCCTTTTTGCTTTTTTTTTTTTTAAATCCCAAGACCTAAGTACAAATTTGGAAGTGGACAGTAATAGAAAAGTCAATGGATAGCCATAAAGATCAAGCTGTAATTAAAATTCCCATGACTCCAGAAATATGTATCTGCTTCCAAATTTCATGACTGTAATCAGTGAGCTATGGAATCTTACTCCTTCTGAGCACCTGGGGTGTGTGAGCCATGGCAGCGCCTCTTTCATCCTGATGCGATGCATCTGTGAGGCTCTTTGCACCTCATATAATAGAACTTGACCTTTCCATAAAACTCATACTGTCCCCGCCTCCTTAATGTTGTCAATTAATGGTGGTGTTGGGGAGGAGGAAAGTAGGAGTTTCTTGCAGGGAGGTGAAATTCTTTTTCTGAACCCTTCTATTAAATATTATTCTCATGAAGCCATTAGGTTGGCCAGTCATTTTATTTTAATCACAAAGATGCTTTTATTCTTATTCATAAAATTTGTACATATTCTGATACAAATTTTCAAATGTTTTAACTCTCACGCAATTTTCCTCTGTGAAGCTTGGTCTCACATACCAGTAGGGGTAGATGGTTGCTTCTTAGTTCTCGTCATCCCTTTCTAAGACCCAGAGCTCCTCTATCACTGCTTAGAATATTGGGCTTTGAAGAATTACACTCTTGATGCCAAATCATTTAAATCTGTATACCTTCTCTTGGCCTGCAAGCAATAAGTACCAGATTGTATCAGATTTGGAGAGAAATATTAGTGGTTGCAGGTCAAAGTGACTTAGAAAAGATTAATTTGGAATTCAGAAATCAGAAAAGTCAAGAGTTAAAACTCAACCTTGGGTTATAATTCCTTTACTCATGGCCAGATATTGTTTCCTGGAGCCTTTAAGGGACACAATACTTGAGTGAGAGGGAAATGAGGAAATGAGCCCTCTGGGACCTTGCTGATTTTGGACTGCACTGCCACACTGAACTATAGAGCTGGGATGCAAAGCATGGGTTAGAATGCAATGGTGGAGGAAGTAATTCTACAATAGGAATGGGAACGTATTGCTGTAGAATTCCTTACAGGGCTGGACAATACCACATGCATTTTCAAGTCAGTTGCACCATCTTTATATTGACATGACAGTATACTTACAGCCACCAGTGAACACCAAGCCCCTCTAGTAGTACATGGAGGGCGGGAAGGGGAGGAACCAGACCTATACTTGATGCCCTCCAAATTATTGCCAACAGGGTCTGTATTCTAACTCAGAGAAGATATTTTCCTAATGCATATACAACAATGACAACATTGGTTAATGTTGACAGCAGAAAAGAAAAATAAACAAGTTGAAGTCTGTATGTCTATTCCACCAATAAATTCTTCTTGATTACAGGTCATTGATGGCCACTAATGAAGCAAATGTGCTAAGTTTAATAAGGGTACTTCAGTTTTATTTGTTAGCAGGAAAGTAATATTATCATGTGACAGTACCATTGATCAAAGTATTTGACTTTTAATAATGATTAGTTTTAAAAGTAGAGACATTCATAAAATGTTAGTTTATAATTTTTCTTGTTTGTTACTCTTGCTAAGGATATTAGCCTGATGTATACCTACTTTGAGATGAAAATACCTTTGGGACAGGGTTTGACAAAGGACAACTACGAATTACCAAAATGTCTGAGTAACATCCTGTGCCACTAAAATCTTACTTTGTGTTATTGCTTCACGTAAACATTTCAAGCAAGGGATTGAAAGAGCTTAATTAGTATTATCTTTATCCTTGAGCAAAACTCTGAAAAGGGTTAGCAAGTAGTGTTATGCCCATTTTCAGTTACAGCAACTCAGGCACAAAAATACAACCTAATGACATCTTGTGCAATCCCAAATATTGAGCTTTAGGTTTCAACTCTAAGTTCAGACAGCTTCCAGCCAATTTTTTCTTATGGTGACCAGCATCTGTTTATGCCAGTCGTGATTCAGGACTAAAAGGAATCCAACATGGGCAAGTGACATTTCTGGGCAAGGTTCTATTTTCCCTTGTTGATATGAGCCACGGAATGGTCCAGGTGCCTGGTGCTCTTCATCTTTACTCTGTCCAGAAAACCAGGGCAGAGGCAGGCCTGGAGCAGAGTAGTGGTACAAAGAACACATAGGCAGGAGCTCAGGGCTGATCCAGAATCCACAGGCTGATGGAAGGTTCAGCAGCCATTATGCTTATTTTTGGCAGTTCAAACTATTAGAAGTTTTCCTCAAGGGGAGAATAGGACATCTTCAGTTCAGGTCTTTAAGTAGGTAAATTTATATATAGCTCAAGAAGGTAACAAGTATTTTAAAGGTGAATTTTTGGCAAATATTCATCACACATATTTAGTCTAGCAAGGTGTGTGTGTGTGTGTGTGAGTGTGTGTGTGTGTTTAAGTTGCAAACACAAAGCGTGGAGTACTAGCAGTGAATAGCTCCGCAGGAGCATGCCCAGTAGCTCAAGGTACTGTAACACTCATTTACCCAGATTTGTCTTTTTTTTTTTAATTGAAGTATAGCTGATTTACAATGTCGTGTTAGTTTCTGGTGTATAGCAAAGTGATTCAGTTATACATATATATATTCTTTTTCATATTCTTTTCCATTATGGTTTATTACAGGATATTGAATATAGTTCCTTGTGCTATACAATAGGACCTTGTTGTTTATCCATCCTATATATAATAGTTTGCATCTGCTAGTCCCAAACTCCAAATCCAACCTTCCCCCACCCTCTTCCCCCCCCACCCCACTCTGCAGCCACAGGTCTGTTCTCTATATCTGTGAGTCTATTTCTGTTTTGTAGATATGTTCATTTGTGTCATTAGAGAGATAACATATGGTCTTTGTCCTTCTCTTTCTGACTTACTTCGCTTACTGTGATAATCTCTAGGTCCATCGATGTAGCTGCAAATGGCAGTATTTCATTCTTTTTTATGGCTGAGTAATATGCCGTTGTGTGTGTGTGTGTGTATGTGTGTATTTACATATATACATATATATGCCACATCTTCTTTATCCATTCATCTTTCAATGGACATTTAGGTTGTTTCCATGTCTTGGCTATTGTAAATAGTACTGCTATGAACATAAGGGTGCATGTATCTTTTCAAATTATAGTTTTGTCCAGATATATGCCCAGGAGTGGGATTGTACCTAGCTTTGTCTTTACTAACAAATTCCTTAATTTCTCTGTGCCCCAGTATCTGTAAGAAGGACCTGGTAATCCTTTATGTGGTTGCTTGGAAGATTGCATGAGATAATATATGTAAAGTACCAACTGTTATCCATTATAATTGTCAATAATATTGAAAACAAGGGGACAAGAATGAATGAGGCTCTATGAGCATATGGTGATACCACTGCAATAGATCTTTCTTTAAACTTTTTTTTTTGGAATATTCATATTTTAATCAGCCCCAGTTGCAGCACAGTATCTGACATTTTGCAGATGATCAATAAAAGTTTGTTGGATGGATAATTGGATGCATTAATGAGCCAGTTTTCATCAGTTTCTAAGGCTTCTGTGGGATTGTATTACAGTGTAACTCCCTTGGCTTCCCCTGCAGACTTCATTCTCTGCCAGACTTGCCCTCTTCACATTCATGATGAGTTCTCTCTTTTGGAGTCAGGAATCCTGTTTGCTTTTGACCTTGGCTACTGGAGAGCATGACCTATCCTTGCTGTCCCCCACTATTTCTGTTATATCTACTTACACACAGCCTTGTACCAGAAAAGAATGTAAGGTGGTTCCCAAAATGGCATGGATTACAATGTGAAAAAAGAAAACTAAAATGACAGAGTAAAGACAGGGATTATGGATGCTTGTAACCATTTGTCCTAAAGCATGCACATTCCTTGAGAAACCTCCGCCGGCCATGCACTGTGTTTCTCTTTTTCCAAAAGAGAAAAGTGCAGCTATGTGTGGGGTCCTGGGGGGAGGATTGTGTGGGGACTACTTGAGTCTTTGTTTTTGTTGGTTTTCTGCTAAGAATGTAGTCTGCATAAGATGGTGATTCCCGAGTTATCACTTGATCCTTTGCAAAGAAGGGGACAATGACAGCAAGGTGGTTTATAAAACTATAATCCTTATGGTAGTAAACAGATTAAGTCATAAAAAGAATACCTGCATGGAAACCAGACTTTGTAGGGAAATTATTTATATTGATACATAATATTCACAGGTTCATACTGGTCAATTAAAGAATGATACCTATTCCAAAACTCCTTCAGTGTGTGGATTTTGAACACATCATGATGCACAGATGAAGCTGGCTGAGTCTGCTCATGGCATATCCAATCACTCTGGCCTTTTCTCAAGGGCTACAGCAGCTTGAGGGCCTGAATTCCTTAGGGGTTCAGGTCGCAGGGCCTCTTTTGAAACCCCAAGTCCAGGTTCACTCCAGCCACAGTGAGCTACAACTCCAGCCACAGTGAGCTACAACATTTTCTTCTGAGATGCAGGAACAGAGAAGGGATCTTCTGGTTTGGTTGCAATGGGGGCTTTCAATATCCACTGTAAGATGTTAACATATGTGGCTTCTCCCCGCATCTCTCCGCTGTCTTTTCTCCATTCGAGCAAGTAGCTTACGCTTTCTTATTTGCAGAAAGTGTGATTTTGATTCCCCGAACCTAAGTCTGTTGAAGAGAGTCAGGTTTGAGAGCAAAGGCATTTCCCAGATTAAGCTGAGATTCTGTTGGATGGGAGGTTCAGTGGAAGGTCTATGAGCCCATGAGTCTTGCTCCCTAATAGCATCCAAAGAACATGATGGGATCTCAGAGGAAATGGCCCTGTGGTATCAGAGCGACTGGGTCCCCAGACAGGGGTTCAGCTTCTCCCAAGAGCTGTGAAGCAACCTGTGTGGCATCAAAGTAGCAGAGTCAAGGACCGTGTGGTCTGGGACAAAGGTTGTCTCTGGGGTGACAGTGGACAGATGACCAATGATGGGAGGGATTCCCTGATGCCTGGAAGGGTAAGACTGGGACCTTGGCCCAACCTCAGCAGCATGGAGAGAGCAAGAAGAGAGCCAGTATCATCTGAAAGTTAAATCTTCTCTCAGCTTGGCAGGAGGGGGCCCCTGAATTGAAATTAAGTGAATTTACAGAAAAATTTTAACATGCTGTTATTTTGCAAACACCTAAGTTTGTGGCCTGAGATTCTTTGCTGCTTTGTGTACATTTTGGAAAGTGGACAAGTTGCACAGGGAGGACAATCCAGGCACTGTTTCAAGATGGGAAACAAGCCAACCAAAGTAAGAAGGACAAGGAAGAGGACAAATGCTTCCTGCTACAGAGACATTAGTGTACAGGCTTTTCCCTGCAGAGACTACAGTGTCCCTCAGTATCCACAGGGGATTGCGTCCAGGACCCCCACATATATGAAAATCCCAGGATACTCAAGTCCCTTATATATAATGGCCTAGTATGTGTATGCATATAACCTCACACCTCCTCCCATATACTTTAATCATCTCTAGATCATATATAATACATAATACAATGTAAATGCTATGTAAATAGTTGCCAGCATATGGCAAATTTCAGTTAAGCTTTTTAGAACTTTCTGGAATTTTTTAAAGAATATTTTTGATCTGTGGTTGGTTAAATCTGTACATGTGGAACCTGCAGATACAAAGGGCCAACTGTACGTGGATTTGTTTTAAGAATGGCAGAAATTATTTTTATGGAAATAGAAAACTTTTTTTACTTAGAAATATTTTCATTATTTCTTTTTGTTCTACCTTCTCAAGAATAGAAATTATTTATATAGTTAAAAATTTCCTCTTACCAGCACACTTATTTCTCAAAAGAATGATTAAATGGTTTCCACTTCTGTTTAGGACAAGAGAGAATTTTATTAAAATGAAAGCTGAGTTTCATAGTGCAGAGCCAAGTAGAAAGAGAAAATTAAGGGCTCTGAAGTTGTCTTGGTGCTGTTACTGTCACTCGAGGGAGGAGAACTGAGGCCAAAGAAAGTGCAGACGTATAGATAAGGCATAGCGATGCCATCTCAGGGAGGCTGTGACTGACCACATTATTATTAAAATACTGTGCAGTGTTCTAACCATGAAATAGCAGGGATTAGAGGACAGATCTGTCTCATTATTAAACAGCTGGCATTAAAGCTTTTTCATATGTAATTGTGACTATCCACAAAGTAGTAGGTATTGTACAGAATAATCCTTAACTATTAAGGCTGGTGGGATTTCAAATGAATGGATTCATTCAACAAACACGCCCTGAGCACCTGCTCTGTGCCAGGCACTGCTCTGGGTGTTGAGGATAAGGGGGGTGAGCAAAATGGAGTCTTTGCCTTTAAAAAGCTTACATTTTAGAAGAGGGAGAAAGAGAAACAAAGAAGTAAACATTTAGCATATCAGGAGGTGAGACCAGCTATGAAGATAAGCATGGCAAGATGCAGAGGCTCCTGGAGGGTGCTATTTAAAGAGGGTGGACAGACAGAATGGCCATCATCAAAAAGTCTCCAAATAACAAATGCTGGTGAGGATGTGGAGAAAAGGAAACTCTTGTACACTGTTGGTGGGTATGTAAATTGGTACAGCCACTATAGAAAACAGGATGGAGTTTTCTCAAAAAACGAAACTACTGTATGACCCAGCAATTCCATTCCTGTATATATATTTGAAAAAACCAAAAACACTAATTTGAAAAGATACATGCACCCCTATGTTCATAGCAGCACTATTCACAATAGCCAAGACATGGAAACAACCTAAGTGTCCATCAACAGATGAATGGCTAAAGAAGATGTGATATGTATATACAATGTAATACTACTCGGCCATAAAAAAGAGCAAAATTTTGCCAATTGCAACAACATGGATGGACTTGAAGGGCATTATGCTAAGTGAAATAAGTCAGACAGAGAAAGACAAATACTGTATGATATCGCATATGTGGAATCTAAAAAAAACAACAAACTACTGAATATAACAAAACAGAAGCCGACTCACAGATACAGAGAACAAGCTAGTGGTTACCAGTGGGGACGCGGGGGAGGGACAATATAGGGGTGGGGAAGTGGGAGGTACAAACTATTGGGTGTAAGATAGATTCAAGGATGTATTATACAACACGGGGAATATAGCCAATATTTTGTAATAACTGTAAATGGAGAGTAACCTTTAAAATTTTCATAAAAATAAAAAATCAAAAAAAATGAAGAGAGTGGACGGGGATGTCTGTTAATAACTTTTGATCATGGACTGGAAGAAGGTGAGAGAATAAGCCTTTTGAGTATCTGGGGGAAGATCAATCCAGACAGAGGAAACAGCAAGCGCAAAGGCCCTGAGGGCATTTGCTGCATCTGGGAACAGTTGAGAGTCCAGTGAGTTTGGAATGGGCCAGGGAAGGAGAGGAGCAGCCAGGAGCCAGATCTGGAGGGCCTCATGGGCCATGGTGAGAACCTTGGATTTAATTCTGGGTAAGATGGAGCCATTGTAAGATTTTGAGCAGAAGTGTGACAGATCTGTTGTAGGCTTTATAAAGATTGCTTGGGTATCTCAGTGGATAAGAGACTGTAGGGTACAAGTACAAGTCAAGAGGCCAATCAGGAAGATGCTGCAGTCACCTTCAGGAGGATGAAGGTGGCTGGAACTGGGGAGATAGGGATGGAAGTAGTCAGATCTTGAGTAGACAAGTCCATGATGATAATGGGGATGTCCTCTTACATATGGAGCTTCTAGTCTGGATCTGTTCACTGTAGTACTTAGACTCAAGTTTGAATCCAGCCCTGCCACTTATACTGTCTTTGGTGCTGGACTAGCTTTTCATCAGTCTGGATGATGAGAGTATCTATCGTATAGGCTGTTAAGAGGGTTAAATAAAGAGCTTAGCACAGCACTGATCTTAAC
Organism: Balaenoptera borealis; assembly: GCF_965194805.1. Taxonomy (NCBI): domain Eukaryota; kingdom Metazoa; phylum Chordata; class Mammalia; order Artiodactyla; family Balaenopteridae; genus Balaenoptera; species Balaenoptera borealis. The sequence continues at coordinate 110,853,372 of NC_138862.1, read as the reverse complement.
ATTTCAACATTTTAACTCCATCCTGTTAATGTTAGGAAGCCTCTTACGACCAAAAACGATGATTATTGTGGTCATGTTTCTTTGTTCTGAATAGCTATTATTAAATGGACCACACATTTTCAATTGATGTAATGTTTGAATTTAAGAAATACAGGGTATCAACATACAAAATTGGAACATACATATATATCCTGAGGATTCATTAACATTAGCTTTCATATTTTCACTAAAAGTTATTTTTCGCTTTTAGTTAGGAATCCATTTCTTATTTTTTCTCTTCCAAAGAGAAGAAAAACACCCCCTTTCCCCAAATTTCAAAACTGGAAAACCAACATTTCTTTAGGGATGCTAGCAAGTTACTTCTTCTTGCCTTGCCTGTTTCTCTCTGGCACTCTACTGAGTTGCAAACAATAAATTATTTTTTTAGAAAAAGGAAAACATCCAATCATATGTATATTTTATTCCCCTGATACCAGAAATCTGGATTTTAATTCTGGATTGCTTGAGTTTTTGACGACCAGAATTAATCTTGAGTATCATGTATGTACAGCCTTATAGGTCAACATGTGGCTACGGCTCTCTCTGTTTCTACATGGCAGTGGGTAGGCACCACAGGTTGCCACAGCACAGGCTCCTGGGGTCTACAGCTCCTGTTGTTCCCCAGTCAAGCCAACAAGTCTTTATCTAGTCCCTATCTATTATGTTCATAACACCCTGGTAGGGTCTGTGCGTAAAGAAAAGGAAATACTGAACACTGCTTGTTCTTTAAGGATCATCTCAGCTTTTACCTTACTGGGGAGAAAAAATTCACCTGCTTAAATGACTTGAGAACAATAGCAGTAATATAAAGTAGATTACTCAGTAGAATTGTAACAGTATATCAAGTTGAATGTTATAAACCATAGATCCCAACTCACCCAATTTTTGAGGTCAGCGTCAAAGAAAGAGGAGTTAGCTGACCTGTTCTCACAAAAGGAGGAGCCAAGAGAAGGCTGGAAGCCCCCAGTTTTCCTGCCATCTTGTGACCAACCTGATCTATTAAGTGTCACATGCCAGAGAATGAAGGAGCAGAAGACTAGGGCTTCACAATTCTAGGGACTAGAGAGAAAGCTAGGTGCCTAGTGCAATGTTTCCCATTGCTCAAGGATTGAGATTAGTCCCATACAGACTGTACAGTCCTGTACAGCTGCCAAGTACGGTGGTCAGCCATGTCCCCCAGGGCTTGCTGAGAGGTGGGATTTCAGCAGAACCAGGCCTGGAACCATCTCTACCAGCCACTCACCCAAATGAACATAGAGAAGCCTACTAGGGAGAGAATGAGAGGTCTCCTTGTAAAATAGTGCAGTGGTCTTCCTCCTTTCACTAATGCCCTACAAGGGAATGGAGTGTTTCACCTCCCGCCCCAAAGCCAAGAGGGAGACTCCAGGGGAATCAGTCATCAACCTGCCAAACTGTCCACCATCCTCAAAATCAGGGACAGTGATGGATGCCACTCTGATAGTTAACAAGCCACTGGCAACTGCCAGGGTGTGGAGGAAAGATCAGAGGAGAGCTGGCTGGTACGACCTGGGGCAAGGGCATGAAGGGGCATAAAAGGGTGTGGGGCAGCAGTTAGGCCCTAAACGTGGAGGGGACAGGAACTCTCCGTAAGCAGAGAAGCAGGGAGAGGTCTCTCTCTTCCCTCGTTCTCCTGGATTAGCACCAGGAGAAACGTGCAAGGAAGAGAGGGGAGAGGTATCCGAGGGGCGGAAGGCCTCCATCTTCCTCCACTCTCATGTGCCAAAAGTGTCTTGACTAGGGTAGGGTCAGGGAATGGGAGGGAAGAGAGACGTGAATTAAATATGAGGTAGACATTTTAAAAGGAGCAGGTCTGAGTCTAGAAAGTGTTTTAAGAAAAGTGCCTAGAAAGATATGGAATTGAGCCAACATAGCCTCATGAAAAACATCACCCAGTGGAGGAGGTGGAGCAGGTCAAGCAGTAGAGTTGGAAGCAGTGACTGGGGAAAATGTTTATAATCCAATGAGGTAAGAGTCTGTGTGGTGGGAGGGCAGGGAAGGGAGAGGTCAGTTTGACCAGAGAGGTATCAAGAAGACTTCAAGGAGGCGGCGCGGCTTGAGTCCTCTATTGAAGGGTGGGTAGTTGATGAGTGGAGCTGGGAGAACAGGTGAGCCATGTGGGGTGGTGAGGGGCCCAGCCTGGATGAAGTCCAGCCTAAGGGAATGTGACGAGGCTGCACACCTGGACCAGAGGTACCTCAAGCTCCCTGGTGACAAATTGGGGCTCAGCCAGAGAGCTGGCAGGTAGTTATTGCATGTCCTTTAGCACCAAGTGATGTGATAGGAAGAGTGCCTTAGGAAGATGACTGGTCTGTGAAAGAGAGGAGAGGAAAAGGTGCCCTTAGGAAGCTATTCCACCCTCTGTGTGCGGGGCAGAGGGACTCAGAAGCATGACTGCACCTTGTTACACCCGCACCTTTATCTAGCCCCATTTATTGACTACAAATAATGTAGTTGTGCACTTGAGTCCCTTCTTTTCAGCATGTAAAGGGCTCACTAGGTAGAGAGGTGGGGGCTTGAAGCTCTGCAGCCTGTTGATAGTTATCCGTACTGAAGGCAAGTCTCCATGTCCTCACATGTGCAGCGATCAGCTTTGGAAACCCCAAATGTGCAGCACAGATTTGATTTATGCCACTTACTTTTCTCCTGTTATCTATAATTTTACACTGCTCTATGCATTAGTCACCATGGAAACGTGATGCTATGAGAACGGGTAGAACCCAGTGACGTGCTCAATGGGATGGCAGTATTAAGGTGGTTTTACGTGACAGCTGGCAGTGTGGATGTCTTTGCTGAGTAAAGTAGGTGGCAGGTATCGTGACCACATTTATGTAGACTGTCACCTCTGGTAGGAGACATGGCTATTAAACTTAAAAAGAAAATAGGGCTACATCGTCACCTTGAAGAAGACCAGTTCCAGAGGTTTTAAATACAATGTAAAATGAACTATTGAGAGTACTAGAAAGAGGGAGACTTTTAATACGCTAAAACCAATCAAATTTCCCCAACATATGTGTACAAAAACTACTGTGGAAATGTCAAATATCTCATAATAATGAGCATAGTTCTATGTGTATTTGAATGACCCAAACTCTACTGTGAAGAAATGGCATTATTACTGCAAGCTCAGAAGGTGCAGGTTGACTGTTCATTTGGCCCTTTCCCCACGGTTGTGGAAATTTCTCTCAAGGAAAGAGGGATGTCAGCAGCTGCCTTTTGGGACAGAAATGGCCACAAGCCTGGCTCCAGCCAGAATGAGCCCTGAAGCCCTCTCTCACTTTGTGAGCATTCTGCTCCCTGCCGCTGAGTCTTCTTAACCCCTCACCCCACCCAGCATCTCTGACTGGATCTTTTTTTGCTTCATGTTTCTATTTCTTAAGAAATATTGACTATCTTACCCTTCCATGGCACCAGTAGCAAACAACATTAGCTCAAATCCATACATTCAAGTGAAATTCAGTGGAAGAATTTAAATAAATTCTAATTAACAGGAGACACAGTATGACTTGGGTATGTGTCTTACTGACTCACTGACATTTGCTGGATTCAGCGTTAAGATGGACTGGAACAAATCCACGTTGTTTGGTAGGAACTTCCTTTCTCCGTGTTTTATTGCCTATGGTGGTGGGCTGGATAACGGCCTTCAAAGATATCCAAGTCCTAATCCCTGGAACCTGTGAATATTACCTTATATGGCAAAAAGAACTTTCAGATGTGATTAAGTTGAGGATCTTGAGATGGGGAGATTATCCTGGATAATCCGAGTGGGTCTTAAATGTAATCACAACTATCCTTACAAGAGGGCGGCAGAGGGGGGTTTGACTACAGAAGAGTCATACATAATGCATTGTGATGACAGAAGCAGTGAGAGATTTGAAGATGTTATGCCGCTGGCTTTGGAGATGAAGGACAGGGCCAAGAGCCAAGGAAAGAAAAAGCTATAGAAGCTGAAAAAGGTAAGGAAATAGATTCTCTCCTAGGGTCCCCAGAAAGAACCAGCCCTGTCTTCATCTGGACTTTAGCTCAGTAAAACTGATTTGGGTCTGACCTCCAGAACAGCAAGGCAATAAATTTGTGTTGTTTTAAGACACTAAGTTTGTGGTAGTTTGTTACAGCAGCAATAGGAAACTAATACAGCTACCTATCAAGCTAAGCCCAGGAAAATGGAGGAGAAACATCGTCCGTGTTTTAGTGACCAGAGCGTGGAGTGACATTCTTTTTGAGCATTGGCCAGTAGAGGGAGGGGAATGATTTAGGCTTCAAGCCCCCTTCTCCATTTAGCCTTCCTTTCCCATCTGGTCAGAAGGGAGCTCTCTCTTTTGCCTCTGTGTATACAACTCACATACGACTTACTTTCTGCCAAGCATAATTATTAATTATCTGGTAAACGTCTTATCGGTCAACTTGACAGTAAACTCCTGGAGGGCAGAAACCCCATCTTATACTTTTCCTTGATTCATACATCCAAAATTTATTGAACACCTGCTGTATACTAGGCACAGTTCAGAGCACTGGAGGGACAGAGTGAGAGGTAGGTGTGAAAAGGCAAAAATGTAAGTAAATTTTTATAGCATATTAAGTGCTATGTCAAAAATGTACGGGCTGGAGTTACCACTCATTGCATTCTTACTGTGCATAGACACATTGCTAAGTTCTTACATTTCTTCTATTTAAAACTCGCAAAAAAAAAAAAAAAAAAAACAACTCTCAACATGTCTATGAGGTTGGTGCTTTTATCTTCATTTGACAGGCAAGTAAACTGAGGCTTAGAGAGGAAATCAGTCCAAGGTCACCCAACCTGCCTGACTCCACAGGTCAGCCTCTTAACTGTTCTGCTTTATTACTTCAATATGTCTGCCCAGCTAGAAAGCAGTGTGAGCAGGAACTTCAGGGATAAGTAACCTCCACAGCCCTGAGTCAGAATCTTGCACATCAAAGGCATGGAATGCCAAACGCCTACTGTCTAATTAAAAGCTGATCGTAGATCAGGAGGCTGTGACAAGTGCACAGATAACTCCAGCTCAAGATACAAAGAATTAATTGTCCTTCATCTTTGTGTGGCAACATTTTCTTGGGTCCCTAAAAAAATCTTTAGGAATCTTGTGAGCAAGAGGCTGGAAGCTGGTACATAGTTTGTTGTTAAGAAAATTCAGTCATCAAACAATTGCGTGATATTCCCAGTATCAGAGAATGAGCCAAAAAGATGGCCAAAGGAAGGTGGGCTTATCTCCGTGGTGCTGAGTGCCCATTTCTCCCTCCTGGTGCTGTGGCCGGCCAGCCCTGGCAAAGGGGGAAGAGGCCACTGTCAATGCCGCTGTAAGCAGAGCAGGCTGGTGACCAGGGAACACTCAGGGGCTCCAGCTTTGCCTCTACTTGACGGTGAACATCAGCCAAATTACTGAGTTCTCTGGGAGCCCCCTGGCCACCACTTCCGCAGCAGGGAGCACCTTGAGCTCACTGAGGTGTCCTGGATTCCTCATGACCTGAGGCTTTATAGATTAAAACATTGATTCCCATTCCAAGCCAGTGTCCCAGAATATTGTCAAATATCTACCCACTTCCCAGCTTATGTAAAGGAGTGGAATCCATCTTTTCACTATTCCTTACAGAAGCCTGTATTTATTTTTTTTATCTCAACCGTAACTAGTACGGATTTTGTATCTCAGCTATAGCATAAATGGGACCAATTTAAGAAAAGATTCCTCGTTCCTGTTCCTGTGGGGGTGAAGCCATTTTATAAAATACATCTTCCCGTCTATATTACAGTATTCCCTAAAGTTATAGGTGTGTCTTGTTGCACAGGGAGTTATCAACGGTAAGTGAAATTTTCTTACTTTTTAAACTGATTGAATATAAATGTGGGATCCTAATAGTTAGGACTTATACAAGTTTGAACTGTGGACAAATAGTGTAGATGCCCTAACAAAGGGTTTGTATCATGGAAGAACAATGATGTTTTAACCTACAGAAAGAATATGACACATTCCACTTGTGTGAGCACACACACACATATATGCATAAGTACTTATAGAGAGATCTACATCCTAACACAGTTACAAATTGTTTTACCCAAGGAGAAATAACGTAAATTTACATAGTACTCACATCCTTTTAAGGTCTTTTCACATCTCTTATCTCACTTTTATTCTTAAAAGAATCCTGAGCAATAATTGGAACAAGTCTGCTTCCCCCATTTTATTTTATTTATGTATTAATTTTTTTCTTGAGGTATAATTGACATATAACATTACAGATCTTCCTCAACTTATGATGAAGTTACATCCTGATAAACTCATTACAAGTAAGTCAAAACTGCATTTGATGCATGTAACCTACCCAACATTGTATCTCAGCCTAGCCTACCTTAAACGTGCTCAGAACACTTACATGAGTCTACAGTAGGGCAAAAATCATCTACACAAAGCCCATTTTATAATAAAGTATTGAATATCTCATGTAATTTATTGAATACTGTACTGAAAGTGAAAAACAGAATGGTTGTCTGGGTACAGAATGGTTGTAAGTGTATCAGTTATTTACCCTGTGATGTGTGGCTGACTGCTGCCCACATCCTGAGAGAGAGAATCGTACCACATATTGCTAGCCTGAGAAGAGATCAACGTTCAAGATCTGAAGTATAGTTTCTGCTGAATGTGTAGAAAGATTGTCGAAATATTTTAAGTTGAATCATTGCAAATCAGGGACCGTCTGTATATAGGTTTCAGGTGTACAACATAATGATTTGATATTTGTATACTTAGGAAAATGATCACCACAGTAAGTCTGTTTACCACTTATTTCCCCCATTTGATAGAAAATAAAACCAAGGTGGCTTTAGAAAACCAACATGGCCCAGTTCAACAGTGGTAAAGTTAAGCCAGCTCCTCTTCTTGGGCTGGAAGTTCAGATGCTTTTTTTAACACTTTGCAGAAAACCAACATAATGGAGATTCTGTTATAGACCTTGTTCAGTATTGGGTAAGAGCTTGGGCTGACATCTCAGTTCAAATCTTGACTCTAGCATTTACTAGCTGTACAGTCTTGTACATGTCACATAACATGTCAAATCCTCAATTTTTTTTCAGTCTATAGAAGGGAAATGGTAGTACTGTGTTATTCAGAGTCCAGAAAATAGATGGCACTCTCAAAGTAACTGAGAGAGTTTAATGAGGGACTAGTGACAAGAGTGTAGGCAGAAATAAGAGCACTCAACAAAGGATGGTAAAACATCCTGGAGAGAGCAAAGTAGCTCCCATATCTGAAGGGATGAGGAGGGGAGCAATTACCAGAAGCCAAAGAGAGTGTGGTAGCTTTAGGAGAAGGCCCCAGACAGGAGCTGGGGTGACAGAGAAAAAGCTAGCTCAGGGCCCTGAAGAGACAGAGGTGGAAGAATAAATACTCAGATTTCACTCTCATCCCACTCTGGGAACCCGACAGAAGCCGGAAGGCGTGGGAACTCGATGATGATATCTATAAAGGTCAGCACCCAGGGCACAGAATAGGATAAGGAAAGATGGAAAATGGACCCAAAGGGTCAAATGGAGAATAAACTGCACAAGAACCATGTCTTAGGGTAGTCGTGATGATTATACAACATAAGGCAGGTACCATGTTTAGCACAGGGCCTAGAACATAACAAGTTAGCAATAAATGTTCATTGTTGAAATTATTTTTTTTATTATTCCCATTAATATTTGGTGCTGTTTTTCAGCTTCTGGGAGATATTTCTAGAAACTTAACTGAAAGGAAACCACTTTGATCTGGAATCTAGAGTAATTATTCTGCTCAGAGGTGGGGTAGGTAGGTCAGACATTAGAAATATAATTCTAGACACGTCTACAGGACTAATTCATAGGATTAAAAGGGAACATTTATAGGTACATTTCAACATTGTGTCTGGTGACAGTGTAATTAAGATTGTGTCAAGGTTTCCCTTGTGTCTTGCTATTTTGAAGCTTTTATAACTTGGTTATAAAATTTTGCTCTGGTGGAAACTTGGGTTACTAAGTCTCAGCCATTAGATGAAAATTTTTACAGAGAAAAATGATCTTTTAGTTGTCTTTCACTTGAGTACTGGAATATATGTTTGTGTGTGCTGTGGGTGTAGATTTGTGTGTATACATCCATTAATATGTGTGGTAGTAGCTTTGGTGTTCTGACTTACTTCTTCCCTATCTTGATACCATTAACCCTGCTACTTATTAAGGAAATGACTCAAAAAGATGACTCATCTACAACCCCTCAGGAAGAGAGAAGAAAGAAAGAGCAAAATAACAAGAAAAGAAAGAAAGAAAAAGAATTGCTATAGGTTAGATGACTTATAATAATCTTGCAAATAATTTTCTAGTACCTTCCAGCCCACGTATTTTTTACAAAGCCCATCCCCATTGGACCTGAAACACAAAACCATTACTCGGCCCCCACATGCGTTAGTGCATTTGCTGTGAAGGAGAATGATGATGCAGTTAGTAAATAACATTGCAGAGCAAACAGAAGATGTTCCAGAATCTTGTTAAAGGGTTATGCTAATTTCCATCCAACTGCTGAACTAAAATTTTAGACAGGTAATTAATCATTTAAGATACCTAAGGTATGTGCACCCCTGGTTATTTACAAAGCTAATCTGCATCTCCGGAATGAAAGGCCTGCCAGAGGGCAGCAACAGAGGGAGGAAAGGAGCAGGATTGAAGCCAAGGAGACATGGCATGTGCTGGGTATATTTCTGTCTCTCCAGAATTGTACAGTCAAGTGAAAGATACTGGGGCTAGGAGGGAGAGAGGGCAGAGACCATATCCTTTTTTCTACATATATCCACAGCTCAGCTTGTACAATTTGTAACAGTATTAAGATGTAGATTTTCTGTAACACACTTGAAAATACTGTTTTCATTTTATGTTGTGTGTACTTTTAGAATCATGGCTGTTAGGAATAAAGGACTCTGAGAGGTCACTTAGTCCAAGCATCACAAACTCAGAAGCCTACATGGGCCAGAGAGGTAAAGTGAGGGCCTGGCTGGGCCTTCCCCACACCTGCAGAGGTGGGACCCAATACCTAGTCCAAAGGTACAATTACTACTCAGCTTCTCAAGAATTCTTACTGTATTGAAATATGGGCCCCATGTTGCCAGATCTTCCAAATTTTTAAGATAAGCTGGAAATCCTCTAGAATGTTAACTCTAGGAGGGCATGGATTTTTTTGCTTGTATTGTGCATTACAGTAAATCCGGTGCTTAGAAGAGTGCATGGCATTCAGTGAGTGCTCAATAGATATTTGTTGAATGGATGCATGTAGAAAAGCAAGCAAGCAATCAGCAAGCTGGATTTTATGTGAATTCTTTTGACTTATACTGTTGACAAATAGATTTTTATGTTGTGACTGATTAAAATGTAGAAAAGCCACACCTATGTGGACTGGACAAAACCTATCTGAGGGCTGTGTAAAATTCACGGGATGCTACTTTGCTACCTGGGGTCTAATTCAAGTTCCCTATGCCACAGACAAGGAAACTGAGGCCCCAAAATATTACTGCTTTGTTTAGGGGTCACACAGATGGTTAATGGCAGAGCCAGTAAACCAATACAACAACTTTCACCTTCTAATTCCCCATCTAGAGCCTTTTTCTCCTTCAAATCTCAATACTGCTTCAAAAACAACAACAGCAACAATGAAAGATCAAGAAATAAAGTTATATGCCTTTATAAGGGGTCAAAGCATAGCTAAGAGCTTTGCAATTAAAAGATAATTGCAAGGGGGTCAATGAAGCGATTTAGAAAGATACAGGAGGGGTCCCTCTAGGGATTCCTGCCCAGCCAGCCTGGCAGCGAGAAGAGCTCTCCTGTCCCACTCTTTGTCTGTCAGAGCCTAAAGCCCAGGTTATGCTGCAGGAGCAAACAGCCCCCAGATCTCAGTGGCTTCAGGCACAAGGTTTATTTCTCACTCCAACTGCCTGTCTTCGTGGGTCAGCTGGGGACGCTTCTGCATTGTCCTTTCTCTGGGACCCATGTTAACAAGCAGCCACCTCCGGGACATTGTCCATCACTCTGGCAGACTGATAAAGAGAGTACGGCGAATGGCACACTGGCTCTTAGAGCTTCTGCCCAGAAGTGATGCCTGACACCTCTGCTCACATGTCATCGGTCTTGTAAGTCACATGGCCACACCTAACTTAAAAAGGGCAGCAAGGAACAATTTTACCACATGCTAGGAATGCACGGGCAGAGTCTCTGGTGAAAGACTTCGCTAACACAGCTCGAGAGCCCTGAGAAAAAGACACCACTTGAAAAGCACTTACTTATGCCTAACTTTAGTTCTTAGTAAAAGGAAAACTAAATCTTCAATTTGTCAACATTTCCTATTGAATATTCTCTCTTGTGCTTTCTCTTTTTTTCAAATTATTCCTAATACCCTGGTAATCAAGTGCTTAACCAGATGGAAGGAAACAAAAAGCTTAGAAATCTGGCTTGTTATTATTACTCTGGATTTCCAAATAAATAAGTATGTGTCTGCTTTGATGAAGTCCAGTTTTAACGCCAATCAGAGACCCCCCCCAAATTTCATGAGCATCTTTAAACATGCACATGACCAGCATACTCACTCTGGGCAAGAGCAGAGCTGGGTTCACTCCAGAAAATGCAAAATGTACTCAGAGACATCATATGCCCTTTTTACGAACTCTGAGCAACCTCCAGGGTATCAGCAGGGCTGTGCACAGAGAGGGCCAGGGAGCCATACTTTGGAAACTACAGGCTGAGTTACTGTGTCCCAGCTGCACTGAAAAGCAGAGCTTTGGTTTGTCAACAACCAAAGATAAATAAGTCTGCTTCTAATCAAAGCTGACTATTTGTTCTCCCTGATCTAAACTGTGAGCTCTTTGGGGTAGGAAATATTACTTAAACAAAAAACAAACAAGTAAAAGGCTTACTTACCCCTTTTTTAATGTTAAAAACTTTATAGTAACAGTTTTATTATGAATTTGACTTCACATACAAAGTTAGAATGGCAGTTACACTTATGATGAACTCATTAAAAAAGTTTAAATATCGTATTACAGATATGCACTATTGAAGTTCCAGAAGGTGTTCTCAGAATCTAACAAAATTCTAAATAAAAGATTTACTGAGTAAGCGAATAAATGGATAAATGATGCAAGCAATTGGGATGTACTTAAATGCACTGAAAAGGGTCAGGAAATATAATTTTCTTCCCCCAAATATGTTTTATTTGAGGATACCTTTCTTGAGATTGAGAAAGTGGTGAGGATCCACCCAAGATTCTGGGTGTTTTTACTTTGTGTGCAATCCACAGTCTTCTGCCATTTTCCTGTGGAGGACATTTGGGAGAGCATGGAGAAGATCTAGTAGTGGGAGGCCAGCCAGTGGGCCTGTGTGGTGAAGAGCTAGATGTAGGAAGGCAGGGCTGAGGGGAAGCCCCAGGAAGTAGCCAGAAACGCTCTCACTTGTCCTCACTGCTCTGGGGCTGCTCTGTAAAGACACTTCCATGAGAATTGTCCAGTGGACTTTGGGAAGCCTGGAGGAATTCTCCTCCCCCTCATCACCTCATGTCCTTATGTGCCCCCGGCTGCAGACACCTCCAGACTGGAGGGGAGCAGAATAGGGGCAGCACAGTGATTGGCCAAGCAAAGAAGCAGGTGTAGGAGCATGGTAAGGGGAACTTCTCCCAGCTCCCTTCTCTCAGCACACACCTCTCTTTTTCACCTTTCAAATTCAATCAGATATTCATTAGAGTGAATGTTTCTATACTAAGCATGGTTTGGTTAAGATTTCTGAGTTCCCCCTTCTCAAGAATGGCTGGTATTTGGAGAAACACAGGTACTGGAAATTTTGTAGTGTGCAAGCAGTTCATACCCAGAGAAACAATTGTAGGAGCAAACACAGAGCGTTTTAATGTGCAATGTGCATTATTTTGGCTGACTGTATCTTCACACATGCCTCTGAGAGAAATACTCTATTAGCCCCATTTTATTGGTGAGCAAACTGAGACAGTTGATCAAGGCCAAAAGCTAGTGAGTGATGGCCTTTGAACACAGGCAGCCTGGCTTGAGCACTCTTAGCCACTGGATTACATTTCCTTTTCTATACCCCTTTTCCTTCTATTTTTCCTTGGCAAATACATGTATCTCAGAACAAAGATGTATGCGGTCTATTCTGGGAACACACATACCTTTTGCACCATTTATAGGATTGTTTTTATAGCAAAATGCATTCTGAGTTCCAAACAGCCAGCTTGCAAATAAACTTTTGAGCCTCAGTCTATTTATAAGCTTGATATATTTTGAATATCATTTCAAATCTCAGGTAGTGAAAACAGCATTTGAAAGGAAACAAAGTCTGGTTCCAGAAAGTCAATGTCCTCTGACATATCCTAGAATTAAAAATAGGGGAGATGCATTTTACACGCCAGGTACATTCCAAAGTCAGGGGGTAAGGAGAAAACTAGGTATAATCAAAGTTACCCTTGAAAATCCTTTAGGAAGCCTCCACACTGGAGGCCAGCAGACTACCTCCCAGCCTCCTTGTTCTCCAATGCTGTTGAACACCAGGTGAAGTAGTCAGCTTGTGTTTAAGGCCATGAACTTCAGAATGGCTTAAGCCCAGTGAGGTGGTCACTCTGTGTCAGCCATGAGAAACGGGGTTCAGTTGAGGAAATGGCAGACTCTCTCTCCCACCTTCTGCCCATCCCAGAACAGTCCTTAGAGAAGGGAAATCACCAGCAGAACGGCTTGAATTATTTCTCCTCCTTTCATTTTTCTGATCCATTGCCTTTTGTTAAATTCGAGTATGTTAAATGGATATTTGATGTGACTGAACTCGAAATACATATATAGTAAGCAGGACATAAGGCCTCAGAATTATCTTAAAAGCTTCACACAAGCTCTCATTCTTACATCTTCATCCACCTCTGAAGAGCACTTTAATATTTAACAGATTCCAAGAGAATTTCCACTAGAAACACGACATTAAGGAGCAGAGGAATTACCAGACTGCTCAAAGCGCCTCTGAGGGTCCTGTCTCTCACTTACTGAGCCTGCTTACTTAGCTCACAGCAGGCCTCAGGTCTTTTAAGTCAACATGTCTGAAGAGGCTTTATGCTAGAGAGGGAGCTGCTTGGATTATGAGATATCAGCTCTCCTTTTTCTTTAAAAAAAAGATGATGCTACAGATGTGCCAAGAGGTAGCCCACATTTTAAATGATTTTTCTAAGAGGGTGGATGTCCACCAACCAGTCCCACCTTTTCTTTGGCCTCTGCTTGGTGCCCTAATCAGCTGGTCCCTCAACCCTCTGGTGGACTTATCCTCCATTGTTTGACTCCTAAATCCTTCTTAATTTTTCGTGATTTGAAGCTCACACAGGAAATGAGTTCTTTTTTCCTTCCACATTGCTGTGTGCATATAAGCGATTGGTTGCCAGAAAGATTCTTTAGGTAAGTTAGTAGATATTAAGGACCAATGACTGGAGTGTGTTGGATGTGCCTTTCAAAGCAGCATAAAACTGAAATGCTTCAGTTGCACTGGTATTTGGGGAAGGGGTGGGAATGGCACTCACTTTCATTAAGCTTTTCCTCTAACCAATGTACACAGGTTCGTATTAATTTACATCATTACAGTAGAACTTCATGCCACTTAAACCTGCAAAAATATATAATAATCATTCATGTACTTGGTTCTTCATTTTGTCTATACATTGACCACCTGCTTCCTAAAATCTATCTTTCAGCTATTAAAAATAGCATTAGAGAAGTATTTTTTAAACAAATCCCTTGATTCTGTGTGAGATCTGTGTCATTCCGAAGAAAGAATTTGAGGTGTTTCTTTTGTGTGGTTGAGGTTAAGTTGCCATGGTAATGGCTTATTGTGAAATACTGGGAGAAGTGCATTAGAAACATTGCATGTGGCAACTCCATATTGGGTTCCTGTTATAATAGCCTGGGCAGAACTTGACTTTTCTTGGTTCCAAACGATCTTTCCATACTTTATAAAAACAGGAATTTGCATTTCTAGCCCAAGGCTGCCTTTTTCCTACCCCATGCAGCTTTTAGAACACACAAAAAAAGAAAAGGGTCTTTATTAGGTGTTACAGAGAAACAAAATTCTCATGACTTTTACAGCATTTCAAACATTTAGAGCACTTTATTTTCAATTCCTTCACTTATGCACTATTACTACTTCTTAAAGCCAAGGAACATCACATAGAACAATTGCCAAGGACTGGAACAATTTATTTTGCATTTTTTAACTTTCACTTTCAATTCCTCAGGATAGCACATATGTTTTATGAAAATGCATGAGGAATTGAGTGTGCTTTCAGTCTCTTTCCAAATAAATGTGACTCATAGACCTAGGAAGAAGTAGATACTATTATTTAATGCATTTCAGAAAGATTTAGGAGTTAAATAAAATAACATTTCTTGATTTCCTTTGAATACTTGTTCCACTTTAAAAAAACAAATTTTATATAGTAAGAAATGCATATTTTATTTTTTAAAATAGTAATGTTTCTGCATTAAGAAAATATAAAGTTTCAGCATAACATGAAAGCCTGTGTCACGTGTCTTTGGCTGCTTTGAAGTTTTTCTCTATATCTTTGGTTTTTAGCAGTTTGACTTATGATGTGCTTTAGGGATGGTTTTCTTTGTATTTTGCTTGGGGTTTGCTGACCTTCATGAATCTGTAAATTAATATCTTCACAAAATTAAAATTCCAGTACCAACTACTAAAGTTGGTAAGCACTGAGTAGAACCTGAATTTTACTAACACTTAGGCCTAATTAGATTTTTTAATTGCACAAAGGCCCCATTGCTTTGCCTGAAGGAAGATGGGATATACTATTAGGATACTCACAATGTAATGGAACATGAATGACAAGTCTCATGGACTTCTCAGAAAATAACCATAGAACAGCCAGTTCTCCCCTGAAGGAGGTGCCAGGCAGCTCTAAAAACCTCAGAAGCAGGAGTTAGTGCATCATCCACCTATGGTGGGTGCTTCTCCCCCAGTTGCACTCAGCTACTCTCTGGCTGTCTGCTCCCTTCTACACCTCTGACTTGCTTATTCATTTTTTCTTTCCTGGATTTTTTCATCTATCACATCGGATCTGCTTATTTATAATGTATAACTCATAACTTTCTTTGCCATGACATTTCCATACCTCTTTTTATACTACCTGTCAATAACCTCATTTTCTCATGTCTCCTAGCTAGAATTTCTGCAGGAGAGCATCAGATAGGTCCAGTTTATGACCAACTTCTCTGTTCAGGCAGAATCCTTGATACCATATGTCAGAACACTGGCAAGTATATAGAAATCTCAACTCCTGTAGGAAGGAACTCACCCATTCTAGTCCCAGCAGCTCTCAGTGTACAAGGGTGGTAATAGCAGGGAGTGGGATTCTCATGATGTTGAAAATATGACTTCCTCATTGCTTCTAGAGCAAGGTCAGGAGTGGGATGTTTTCCATTAAGGGAAACTAGAGGCATGGTTGGGGCCATGATGGACATGTCTAGTTTATTCTGAATACTTATTTCCATATGTAAAATTCCAAAGTTGCCCCCAGAAAACTGCCACGGACAACTGTGCAGGTTGGGCTTTCTAGCTGGTGGCTTTCAGTGTAGACTGTGATGTTTTTAACGAATTTTTCTTTGGTCTGGTTGTTCTGTCAGTTGCTGAAAGCTGAATTATTTCTCTTTTTAATTTTCAATTGTTTCATATATTTTGGAGCTCTGTTATTATAACGTATATAATTGTTATGTTTTCCTGATTAATTAACATTTTTATCATTATAAAATGTTGCACTTTATTTTTCTTTTAGAAGCAATTTTTTTTTGATATTTTTATTTTATTTATTTATTTATTTTGGCTGTGTCAGGTCTTTGTTGTGGCGCGCGGGCTTCTCTCTAGTTGTGGCATGAGGGTTTTCTCTCTCTAGTTGTGGTGCACAGGTTCCAGGGCACGTGGGCTCTGTAGTTTGCGGCATGCAGGCTCTCTTGTTGAGGCAGGCAAGCTCAGTAGTTGTGGCGCATGGCTTAGTTGCCCCACAGCATGTGGGATCTTAGTTCCCTGACCAGTGATCCAACCCATGTCCCCTGCATTGGAAGGTGGATTTTTTACCACTGGACCACCAGGGAAGTCCCTCACTTTATTTCTGATAATACTCTTTGTCTTAAAGTGTATTTTATCTGATATTAATATAAATTCATATAGCCACCCCAACATTCTTCTTCTTATTGTTGGCATGGTATAACTTTATCCATCTACTTACTTTCAATTTACCTTTATATAAAAAGTGCATCTCTTGAAGAGAACATATATTGGGATCTTGAGTTTTTTATCCATTCTAACAACCTCTGCCTTTTAGTTGGAGTGTTTAGTCTATTAACATTTAATATAATTGTTGATAATGTTGAATTTATGTTTGGATTATGTTTTCTGGTTTTCCCCTCTTTTTTTTTTGATCTTTTGATCTTTTTTACTGTCTTATTATGGCATTTTAAAATTGCATTTGTAAAAAAATTGCATTTTAGTTTACCTATTATCTTTTTAGCTATACCACCTTACATTATTTTTTTAAGTGGTTGCCCTAGGGAGTATAATATACATCCTTAACTTTTTACAGTTTACTTAGAGTTAATATTTTATTATTATTTTTTAAATTTATTTTTGGCTGCATTGGGTCTTCGTTGCTGTGTGCGGGCTTTCTCTAGTTGCGGTGAGCGGGGGCTACTCTTGGTTGCAGTGCACAGCTCATCGCGGTGGCTTTTCTTATTGCTGAGCACGGGCTCTAGGCATGCGGGCTTCAGTAGTTGTGGCTCACGGGCTCTAGAGCGCAGGCTCAGTAGTTGTGGCGCACGGGCTTAGCTGCTCTAAAGAATGTGGGATCTTCCCAGATCAGGGCTCGAACCCGTGTCCCCTGCATTGGCAGGCGGATTCTTAACCACTGTGCCACCAGGGAAGCCCAGAGTTAATATTTTAACACTGTATTTAGACTATAGAAACTTTACAAACATATAGATCCATTTATAGCTACCACATACCCTTTAGATTATGTATGTTTTAAACTCAAGACAATGTTATAATTTTTAATTTATAGAGTCAAATGTACTTTAAAGAAATTAAGAGAGAAAGTCATCTTCTATATTTACCCACATATTTATTATTTCCAACACTCTTCATTCCTTCCTTAAGATTTTCTGTCTGATACTATTTTCTTTCTACTTTAAGAAACTCCTTTACCATTTCTTATACTAAAGATCTGCTGGTGATACATTTTCTTAGTTTTCTTTTATCTGAAAAATATTTTTATTTTGTGTTTGTTTTTTAGCATATAGAATTCTGGGTTGAAACTTTTCCACAGTAATTTGAAGATGTTGTT
The DNA here is from genome assembly GCF_965194805.1 of Balaenoptera borealis. Lineage (NCBI taxonomy): Eukaryota > Metazoa > Chordata > Mammalia > Artiodactyla > Balaenopteridae > Balaenoptera > Balaenoptera borealis. The sequence continues at coordinate 110,835,931 of NC_138862.1, read as the reverse complement.
CTGTTGGTTTCTGGCTTTCTTATTTTCTACTGAGAAATTAGTCGATTGGAATCATTGTTACTCTGTCGATTATGTGTCATGTGTCTTTGGTTGCATTCAAGTTTTTTTCTGTATCTTTGGTTTTTAGTAGTTTGTCTATAATGTGCCTAGAGATGATTTTCTTTGTATTTATCCTACTTAGGGTTTGATGAATATATAAATTAATGTCTTCACCATATTTGGGAAATTTTTAGTCATTACTTTTTAAAGTATATTTTCTTTCACTTTCAATTACATATTTTTAGACTCTTGAATATTATCTCCCAGGTCCTCGAGGGTCTGATCATTTCTTAAAATCTTTTTTTCTCTCATTTTAATTGTGCATCTTCTATTTATCTAGCTCCAGTTATTGAGTTTTTCCTCTGTTATCTCCATTCTAATGTTAAACCCATCTAGTAATTGTTTTCTCATACATTGTATTATATAATTCTGAAGTATGCATCTTTTAAAATTATGTAGCTTCTATTTATCATCTGAAATAACCTTTTTTTTCATTATGAGGATATTTTACTTTCCATCCTTGAGCAGTTATAATTGCTGCTTTAAAATTTTTGTCTGCTAAGTCCATCATCTAGGTTACCTTAGGGTCATTCTCTATTTGTTGTTTTTATCTTGAGAATGGGTCATATTTTCTTGTTTCTTTGTATGTTAAATAATTTTGGATTATATTCTGGACCTTGTAAACATGTTGTAAAGACTCTGAATGCTACTATATTTGTCCAAAGAGTTTTTGTTGTTGTTGTTGTTGTTATAGCAGGCAATTAACTTGATTGAATTCAAAGTGCAAACTCTGCTATCGGGCAGCCGCCGCAATCTTATTTCTGAAATTTTAGTCTCTCCTGGGCCATTTGGAGTCTGCCTTGTAAATGCATGGTTCAGAGGTCAGCAGACACTTGGGCAAAATTAATACACAGAATTTATAATTCCTCCCTCAGACTCTCTGATTTCTGTGATTTCCCTTTCACTTTCCAGTGGCTGTGGTTGTCCCAGACTCTGCCCTCTGATTGTTTAAGCCAGAAATGCTGCAGGCTTTCTATCAGAGTCTTAGCTACTCCATATGACATAGACTGAGACCTGCTGTCAGGCCAGAAGTCATGAAAATGGGAAATCCATCAGGTGCCATTCCCTTCTTTCAAGTGTCTGCTTCCCTCTGTCAAGGTCTGCCATTTGATTTTATGTATGTATAAGCCAATAAATAAGCCTGGTACTATTTCATGGGTCAGAAACAAGGACATAGCAAGTATCATGAGTATCAACATGCTGGCATTGATTTCTCTTGCCCTCAGGTCCCACAGGAATGGCTTCATGGGCCCAAATGGAAGCCTGCACACACAGTGGGTTGCATTACAGGGGAGGAATACTGAGGTTGGAGAATCTACCTCTTCTACATTAAGCAGTTAACACGCCCATTGTTGGTCTCTCAGGGAGACCTTATATAATCCCTCAAGATTTCTCACTGCAAATTCAACCCTGAGTAATGGCCCAGGCATTCTGGGCCTTACCTCCTAGACATACCCAGAAGGAACATGCAGGGGCACTCAGAGTTTACCGCAGGTTGTTTCTCCCAGCACTCTCCATAGTGTACCTTCTTTTGGTTGTTCTTCAGTGCCTTCAGGTAGTTGGGCTTTTTAAAATACCTTGTCCAGGGTTTTTTGTTGTTATCCTCAGGAGGGTCATTCTGATAGGAGCTTATTTGGCCACTACAGGAAGTGGAGTTGGCAGCTTCGCCATTGTAAACAACATCGCGAATAGATTGGGAAGAGCCCCACCAAGCAGTGGCCCAGAATACATACTGCCTAGTGTAGCACCCTAACCTTACAGTAAGTGGGTCTTGTTCAGACATCATAAAGCTAGTTGTGTGTGAAAGATCAGCTAGAAGACAAGGCCCTGGGGTTCACAGGCATAGCCTTTCCACCCCTCTTCTTTCACAGTGAAGTGAATCAGCAAATCTGACACATGCTTGCTCATCTTGGAGTTTGGTTTAATAAACTGAGTTGCTAGATAAGAAAATGTCAGACAACTAAGGTTCTCATAAATTGTATTAACAGAAAACCTCCGGGCTTGATAAATAGGGGTTTCTGTTGACTCAAGCCAGTTTAACAGAAGTGTCAGCCCCTTGAGGAAATCCCAGACCAGGATGCATAGGATGAGAAGACAGGTGGATCTGCCTTATTTGCTGACGCCAGAAGATGAGGACTTGCTGTCATCATGGGACTGCAAATGGGGCAGTCCTCCCAGAGGGCAGAAACTTGGACAGGAAGATTTGCTGACCAAGAGGCTCTTTCTACTGCAAACAAGGTGAAGTAAAGAAGCTGGTGCCTGTTGGGTCCATCAGTCTTACCACATTCCTTATCATCTACAAGCATGTGGACTTTACACTGCACTCCCTTCCACTGAAGCTAGAGTGACCCTTTTAAAATACAAATCATACCATATGATTTGAGCAGTTACAAGCCTGCTCAAATCTCCAGTGACTTCCCATCACACTGAGAATAAAATCCAAAATTCTTCTCTGACTCTGCAAAATCTGGCCTCTGGCAACTTCTCCAGCCTCAACTCATCACTGTTTTCCCCATTCACCATCCTAACAGTGATATAGTCTCACCAGTCCTCAAACACTGCAAGCATGCTCCTGCTGTTTCCTCTACTTGGAATGCTAGTATCCGAGCAATTAGCATAATTTCCTTCCCCACTTCATTCAGTTCTGTGCTCACATATTACCCCCTCCTTGAGGTCTTGTCTGGACACATTATCTAAAATGGCAATTGCTGTCTTTCTCTTTCCTTTTCCCTCATTTGTTTTTCATTATAGCATTTATGACCACCTAGAATAATGTTGTATATTTATTAAATTGTTTGTTTTTCTGCCCTCCCCACTAGAACATAAGACCCTTGAAGGCAGGATGTTGCCAGTTCTGCTGCATGATGTATTCCCAGTACCTCGAATAGTGCCTAACACAGTGGGTGCTCAATAAATATTTGTAGAACAAATGAATGACTAAAGCTTATTAGCACTAAGAGTAGAAAGAACATTTATAATATTGTAGCTCAGGCTCCATGCTCTGAAAAGCAGATAAGAAACAACTGACAGGAATGCTGGCCCATGAACCTCTCTGTGTCTAAGTTAGGTGTTATTCTTTTCAAAGTTTTCTCACCTACTTAAGCATATTAAAAAATCGGCTAAAGGCAAATGTAAGAGCAATAATAAAATAGTATGTTTCTATGGTAGGGATTTAGCCCACTCACATATTCAAGATTTGAAGGACAGTGAAAGAGTTTTGTGTTAATATCAAGCATTATTATTTCCTTCTAAGCAGAATACTTACAATTCACCTAAATTGGCCCCAAGCATTCAGGAACGCACATGGTGAAGCCATATGATCCAAATGCCTTGCCTTTGAATAACTATGACTAATTTAGAACATGGATTGAAAAGCATTTTCTACTCAATAATGTATTTTTTAAAAAGATGATTCTCTCATAATGAGATAGTTCAGGATGCACTGATTCCTACATGCTAATATTGGCCTTATACCTTGAGAAACATCATTTTCAAGCAAGATTTAACAAGGTAGATTCACCATTAATTTATTAAATATATATTATATACATATGTATATATATATGTGTGTACATGCATACATATAAATGCACAGGTGTGTGTATATATTTATATAGTATATACTATGTGTCAGATACTGTGTTACTGGTACAGGTGTAGTACTATGGGCTGGATCCTGGGATTACATAGGTAAATCACAGCCCCACCATCAAGCAAGCGTTCAGTCTAGTATGAGAATTAGAAATGTAACAAATAATTGAATATCTGGGCTACATGCAATTTCATAGAGAAATATTTGGGGTACAGAGTTGCCACAAGGAAGAGAGTAGTCAACTCTATCTTGAAGTCAGGAGAGACGGGAAAAATAAAGATTTTTAAAGTTTGGGGAAGTTATTAAGATAACAAAGGAGGCAAACATCCCAGGTAGCTGGCTCCCCTCATTCCCACTTAACTCTTTTGCTTCAACTCCTTGACTCGCTACCATAGCTTTGATGTTTCCCTTTGGCACTCACCCAGCATTTGGGCTTCCCCAAATGTGCACAACCCCTGTCTTTGTCTGTTACTTTTCATCTGTGTTCTCATGCTGTCCAGTTCCTCACTCCATGGGATTCTGTTCCCCGCACCTACCCACTACCCCTAATTCTGGCCCAACAGTCAGCATCCCTTCCCAGCCACACTTTCCCATACCTCACAGCAGAGGTGAAATTTTAGACAAGGACAAGCTAGACAAAGAAACAAAGGCACAAAAAAGCATTTGGAGGGAGTTGCACGTTTGGAATGAGACAGCAGGTAGGAAACCAGAACAATGGGAAATGAAACTGGATAGTTGAAGTAGGTCATGTGGGCATGGCACACCACAAAAGGAGCTTGAACTTTGTTCTGGAGGCAGTAAAGAGCTATAGAATGCTTCTGAGGGTGAGCAATAACACTTGGAGGTTGGATTGAGGAAAGATGTAGTTTTCTAGAACAAACTCTAATGAGATACAGACTTCTTATGGATGTGGATCTTCTATTAACACAACCCCAAATCCACTAGATTTTCCAACTGTCGTGTCTCATTCCTGGCACATATTATTATAATGGTTAAGTCTTCTAGGATATGAATTTGGTGCACCTTTGTTATTTAACTGGGTCACCTCTATCCTGTAGTTATGACATTATTATATTAAATATAACTGCAAGATAGAATTATTATTGAGTTGAGTTTCATCAAGTTAGTCTTGGCCCATTGTTGCAGCCAGTCTGTCTGTCCTTCTTAATTGTGAGCTAATGACAAATTTGATAATCACATCTTCTGTTCTCAGCAAAATCATTAATAGACTTGTTGAACAGAATGCAGTACATTACAAAACAATGTTGCATAGCATTAAAGATTTTCTCCCAAGGAGAAATTGATCTGTAATTCAGTAAGCTTCAAGCAAGTTGTTCAGTCAGCTACAAAACCACTTGACTCCACAGTCCATCTGGTGAGTCTTTGCCTTATCAGAATGAAGGTATTTGATATTTATATCATTTTTCTAATCTTCCAGTCTAGTATACCTAAGCATCTAGCGTCTGAATGGGAAACGAATTTACCTTTCTGTATTATCCAAATTTTCTATAGTGGGTTGTTTTCCGGGTGGGAAGTTACGGTGAAGTTCTACAAATGTACTTTTGCTGCACTTCCTTTTTGCTGGTGAGTACCCTGCATTCAGCCAGTCAACTCAAGCTCTCTAATACCTCCAGAGAGTTGTGGAACCAGGAACAAAACCACGAAATTCTTGACTTTAAAGATCCAAAAGCCAAAAGACAGGGGAAAAGATTTAAAATGCCTTCAGACTGAGGTAGTCCCCATCTTACTACATCTTCTTCCCTTTATCCCCCTTGTATGGATGTAAAATCAAGGTACTGGGCAGAGGAAGGAGAAAGTGGAAAGCAAGTAAGAGAGTTAGATTCTGGGGTGGGGTTGAGGGAGCAGGTCCCCTACCTACAGCCATAGGTCAAGAAGAGGATGGAGATACCGGAACTCTACTTTTAGGGATCCAAGAGTAGAGGGAACCTGGGACCTGCTGCTGAGCTGGAGCTTTGGGAGGGAGCTGCCTTGCAGACTGACCTTATGCACCAGAAGCATGAGATGGGGCTCGTGTGGGTAGTAGAATAGAGAGGGCTGTGAGGAGTGTCTTGGATGAGTGGTCCTAATGCAGCCACACAGAGCCTTCTGTAGCCCCGAAGGGGAGTGGGAAAGCAGCTGAACTCTTCCAGTGTCCCAAGTAAAGCTGAGAAAGATTAAGAGAGTGGGAGGATGAAGCCGTTCCACTTTTGCAGAGAGGGAACAGCAGAGAAGAGAGTGGCATGGACCTTCCAATAGATAGCAGTAGGAGGACCAGACCAGCGACTCTTAGCAGATGTGGACATAGAGGCAACTGTCCTTTGATTAACCTCAGTCAATTCTACATTTCAAGGAAGTCCAGACCAGGCTAGATTAAGATGTAGAAGTAAAAGCTTTTCTTCATTCAACACTGGCATTTGCATAAACCCAGAGCTTATAGTCAATCCCAGGAGAAAGGAGGTGAATAGAGAAAGGAATCCTGAATAAGACCGAGTTTTAATTGCAAAATGACTTTGAAATCATAACATTTCATTGACTTTCCCCCAATATAATTAGATTAAGTTTTCGGAGAATGAGACCCTGAGATAGTTACATAAAAATTTTAAAACTTGCTTTCTTGCAAACTACATCCCATCTGTCACACTTTCATAGTAAAACAAAGAAAAATGAGAAAATAGGACTAGCTTTGTATGGCTTATCCATGCTGGTGGCTAATTATGAGTTATCACCTTTTTCTCTGCTAAGTACACATCACTGGTCTGACTTGACCAGTGTAACACTTCAGGGCCCCATTTTTTTCCTCATTTAAAAATATCATGGCAGCATTTACCTGTCTCTGTTCTTCAGGCACTTCTCCTGCTCACCATGATTTCTCCCAGACCCTTGACGGGTTCTAGAGTCTGGATCTCTAAGCTCATTGATGGTGACCTGGAAGTCTTCCAAACAGAGCATTTATATGGCCACAGGGCTGTTTTATTCTCATTCCCAGTGCTGGGTCTCAGTTCCACTTTGAGTCATTTCTTCTGACATTTTCACCTTGAGAACATTGTTCTTCAAGGAGAAAGATGGGCTCAAAAGGAGAGCTGAGAAGTTTTGCTCCTAGTTGTCGCCAGCCACAGGACATCACCTACCCCAAGCAGTGACCATTCTTTTATGACTCCCCAGGACTATGTCTGACACAAGAAAACTTCCGTGGAGTGAATGAGCACTCACAGTATCATCTTCTATGGCCCTTGAGCCGTTTTAGTGGTCCTTCATGCTTTTGGTAAACCTTAGCTCACTCACTTCTCGTCTCAGGACACACAGCGGGCTTTGAGGTCTTCCAAGCTTTGCGGCAAAAAGCCTGGCATTCCTGCTTCTAGGTTCCTGTTTGGGGCTCCTCTTGTAGAGTGTGCCCCTTATCTCTTATTAAAGCTGTTTATAAAGAAAAGGGCAAGGAGACTGAACCTCCCCCTCATTGTGAGTATAGCCATCACCTTAGTCCAGGACGATATCGTGTGGGCATGGACGTGGCTCTGGCCCCAGCGCACTGCTGGAGAGGGACTCCTCATCCATGGTCAACACTCGGGCACTGGAAACCGGTTCCTAGAAGCCTTGAAATGATTGACTTGGCTTTGCAAACAAATATTTTTTAATCAGTTCTTAAAACCTCAGATTTTGTTCTGAACACTTAACCCCATAAATCCTGTAGATATTCTAAAAATGGACAGCACATTCCTGTGTGGGCTTGGTATTCAGAGGCAACTAGAAAAGAGTCAAGCTGAGGAAAGGGAAGAAACAGGCAGGTGTTGTGCAGATCAGTGGGATCAAACCACCTTGCTGGTGTCCCACAACAGTTTTGGAAGAAGATTTCAACAGTACCTGCAGAATTAAAAAAAAAAAAAAAAAAAGGTATCCTTCTTAAGATAATTTAAAAAATATTTTTACATGTAGACACATATCTAATTTTACATGGACGACAGCATATATGTGACTTTTAAAGTATTAAAGAGAGAGTATTTTCTTTCACTTTTTGTGGTCTTAAAGGCTTTTTTAAATTTATGAAAGCCTGGTAATAGCAGATGGTGGTGGGCATTTTGTTTGTACATTTGTTAATGTCCTAACATGGCAAAATAAAAGTTAGCCACCTTATGTCCATCCCCCAAATTCTTTCAGAATGTTTGCTTGTACTTGAAATCCAGACATCTGGAAACCCCTAGTGTTGATGAATTCCCCATGCACCAAGTTTTGGCAGTAGGGGGTCGCATTTTTCCCAACAGTCTTGTGCTCGGAGACCCATGGGGATGAGCCAGACAACCAGTAAAAGAAGGGGGAATCGGGGATTTCCTGGTGGTCCAGTGGTTAAGACTTGGCGCTTTCACTGCCATGGTCCTGGATTCAATCCATGGTCAGGGAATTAAGATTCCACAGGCCTCGCTGCGTGGCCAAAAATAAAAGGGTTGGGGGAGGATCTACATCTAGGTAGAGATCAGCAGGGATCTGGACGTTCTCCCTGCCCCTGTCAAAACATTGCTGAGTCAGAGGTCTAAGGCTGGGATGCAATACAACTGCCCTGCAGCCTTAATCTAAGTGGCCACATATAAATATTACTCTAACTCGGTCTGATCTTGATCAGTTACACCTCTTGACAAATTTTATTTAAAATAATAAGCCATGAATAATATGAGCTTTTGTTTTCTTTTTTTCCACAGCATGCCTAACTTCTTGGTTATCTTTCAGATTCTTTATTTTGCTTAACTGTAGGTTTACTTTATTTTTTAATTTTTTTTAACGTCTTTATTGGAGTATAATTTCTTTACAATGGTGTGTTAGTTTCTGCTTTATAACAAAGTGAATCAGCTATACGTATACATATATCCCCATATCTCCTCCCTCTTGCGTATCCCTCCCACCCTCCCTACCCCACCCTTCTAGGTGGTCAAAAAACAGCGAGCTGATCTCCCTGTGCTATGCGGCTGCTTCCCACTAGCTAGCTATTTTACATTTGGTAGTGTATATATGTCCATGCCACTCTCTCACTTCATCCCAGGTTGCCCTTCCCCCTCCCCATATCCTCAAGTCCATTCTCTACGTCTGTGTCTTTATTCATGTCCTGCCCCTAGGTTCTTCAGAATCTTTTTTTTTTTTTTTTAGATTCCATATATATGTGTTAGCATATGGTATTTGTTTTTGTCTTTCTGTCTTACTTCACTCTGTATGACAGACTCTAGGTCCATCCACCTCACTACAAATAACTCAATTTCTTTTTATGGCTGAGTAATATTCCATTGTATATATGTGCCACAACTTCTTTAACCATTCATCTGTCGATGGACACTTAGGTTGCTTCCATGTGCTGGCTATTGTGAATAGTGCTGCAGTGAACATTGTGGTACATGACTCTTTTTTTTTTTTAACATCTTTATTGGAGTATAATTGCTTTACAATCGTGTGTTAGTTTCTGCTTTATAACAAAGTGAATCAGTTATACATATACATATATTCCCATATTTCTTCCCTCTTACATCTCCCTCCCTCCCACCCTCCCTATCCCACCCCTCTAGGTGGTCACAAAGCACCGAGCTCATCTCCCTGTGCTATGTGGCTGCTTCCCACTAACTATCTGTTTTACGTTTGGTAGTGTATATATGTCCATGCCACTCTCTCACTTTGTCACAGCTTACCCTTCACCCTCCCCATATCCTCAAGTCCATTCTCTAGTAGGTCTGTGTCTTTAATCCTGTCTTGCCACTAGGTTCTTCATGACCATTTTTTTTTCCTTAGATTCCATATATATGTGTTAGCATACTGTATTTGTTTTTCTCTTTCTGACTTACTTCACTCTGTATGACAGACTCTAACTCCATCCACCTCACTACAAATAACTCAATTTCGTTTCTTTTTATGGCTGAGTAATATTCCATTGTATATATGTGCCACATCTTCTTTATCCATTCATCTGTCGATGGACATTTAGGTTGCTTCCATGTCCTGGCTATTGTAAATAGAGCTGCAATGAACATTTTGGTACATGACTCTTTGAATTCTGGTTTTCTCAGGGTATATGCCCAGGAGTGGGATTGCTGGGTCGTATGGTAGTTCTATTTTTAGTTTTTTAAGGAACCTCCATACTGTTCTCCATAGTGACTGTATCAATTTACATTCCCACCAACAGTGCAAGAGTGTTCCCTTTTCTCCACACCCTCTCCAGCATTTATTGTTTGTAGATTTTTTGATGATGGCCATTCTGACCGGTGTGAGATGATATCTCATTGTAGTTTTGATTTGCATTTCTCTAATGATTAATGATGTTGAGCATTCTTTCATGTGTTTGTTGGCAATCTGTATATCTTCTTTGGAGAAATGTCTATGTAGGTCTTCTGCCCATTTTTGGATTGGGTTGTTTGTTTTTTTTGTTATTGAGCTGCATGAGCTGCTTGTAAATCTTGGAGATTAATCCTTTGTCAGTTGCTTCATTTGCAAATATTTTCTCCCCTTCTGAGGGTTGTCTTTTGGTCTTGTTTATGGTTTCCTTTGCTGTGCAAAAGATTTTAAGTTTCATTAGGTCCCATTTGTTTATTTTTGTTTTTATTTCCATTTCTCTAGGAGCTGGGTCAAAAAGGATCTTGCTGTGATTTATGTCATAGAGTGTTCTGCCTATGTTTTCCTCTAAGCGTTTGATAGTGTCTGGCCTTACATTTAGGTCTTTAATCCATTTTGAGTTTATTTTTGTGTATGGTGTTAGGGAGTGTTCTAATTTCATACTTTTACATGTAGCTGTCCAGTTTTCCCAGCACCACTTATTGAAGAGGCTGTCTTTTCTCCACTGTATATGCTTGCCTCCTTTATCAAAGATAAGGTGACCATATGTGCGTGGGTTTATCTCTGTGCTTTCTATCCTGTTCCATTGATCTGTATTTCTGTTTCTGTGCCAGTACCATACTGTCTTGCTTACTGTAGCTTTGTAGTAGAGTCTGAAGTCTGGGAGCCTGATTCCTCCAGCTCCGTTTTTCTTTCTCAAGATTGCTTTGGCTATGCAGGGTCTTTTGTGTTTCCATACAAATTGTGTAATTTTTGTTCTAGTTCTGTGAAAAATGCCATTGGTAATTTGATAGGAATTGCATTGAATCTGTATATTGCTTTGGGTAGTAGAGTCATTTTCACAATGTTGATTCTTCCAATCCAAGAACATGGTATATCTCTCCATATGTTTGTATCATCTTTAGTTTCTTTCATCAGTGTCTTATAGCTTTCTGCATACAGGTCTTTTGTCTCCTTAGGTAGGTTTATGCCTAGGTATTTTGTTCTTTTTGTTGCAATGGTAAATGGGAGTGTTTCTTTAATTTCTCTTTCAGATTTTTCATCATTAGCATATAGGAATGCAAGAAATTTCTGTGCATTAATTTTGTATGCTGCTATTTTACCAGATTCATTGATTAGCACTAGTAGTTTTCTGGTTGCATCTTTAGGATTCTCTATGTATAGTATCATGGCATCTGCAAACACTGGCAGTTTTACTTCGTCTTTTCTGATTTGGATACCTTTTATTTCTTTTTCTTCTCTGATTGCTGTGGCTAAAACTTCCAAAACAATGTTGGATAATAGTGGTGAGAGTGGACAACCTTGTCTTGTTCTGGGTTTTAGAGGAAATGCTTTCAGTTTTTCACCATTGAGACTGATGTTGGCTGTGGGGTTGTCATATATGGCCTTTATTATGTTGAGGTAAGTTCCCTCTATGCCTACTTCGTGGAGAGTTTTTATCATAAATGGGTGTTGAATTTTGTCAAAAGCTTTTTCTGCATCTATTGAGATGATCATATGGTTTTTCTCCTTCAGTTGGTTAATATGGTTGATCCCATTGATTGATTTGCGTATATTGAAGAATCCTGGCATTCCTCGTATAAACCCCACTTGATCATGGTGTATGATCCTTTTAATGTTCTGCTGGATTCTGTTTGCTAGTATTTTGTTGAGGATTTTTGCACCTGTGTTCATCAGTGATATGGGCCTGTAGTTTTCTTTCTTTGTGACATCTTTGTCTGGTTTTGGTGTCAGGGTGATGGTGGCCTCGTAGAATGAGTTTGGGAGTGTTCCTCCCTCTGCTATATTTTCGAAGAGTTTCAGAAGGATAGGTGTTAGCTCTTCTCTAAATGTTTGATGGAATTCACCTGTGAAGCCATCTGGTCCTGGGCTTTTGTTTGTTGGAAGAGTTTTAATCACAGTTTCAATTTCAGTGCTTGTGATTGGTCTGTTTATATTTTCTGTTTCTTCCTGGTTCAGTCTTGGACGACTGTGTTTTTCTAAGAATTTGTCCATTTTTTCCAGGTTGTCCATTTTATTGGCATATAGTTGCTTGTAGTTATCTCTCATGATTCTTTGTATTTCTGCAGTGTCAGTGTTACTTCTCCTTTTTCATTTCTACTTCTATTGATTTGAATCTTCTCCTTTTTTTTCTTCATGAGTCTGGCTAATGGTTTATCAATTTTGTTTATCTCCTCAAAGAACTGCTTTTAGTTTTCTTGACCTTTGCTATCATTTCCTTCATTTCTTTTTCATTTATTTCTGATCTGTTCTTTATGATTTCTTTCCTTCTGCTAACTTTGGGGTTCTTTTGTTCTTCTTTCTCTAATTGCTTTAGGTGTAAGGTTAGGTTGTTTATTTGAGAGGTTTCTTGTTTCTTGAGGTAAGATTGTATTACTATAAACTTCCCTGTTAGAACTGCTTTTGCTGCCTCCCATAGGTTTTGGGTCGTCATGTTTTCATTGTCGTTTTTTTCTAGGTATTTTTTGATTTCCTCTTTGATTTCTTCAGTTACCTCTTGGTTATTTAGTAGTGTATTGTTTAGCCTCCATGTGTTTGTATTTTTTACAGATTTTTCCTGTAATTGATATCTAGTCGCATAGCATTGTGGTCAGAAAAGATACTTGATACAGTTTCAATTTTCTTAAATTTGCCAAGGCTTGATTTGTGACCCAAGATATGATCTATTCTGGAGAATGTTCCATGAGCACTTGAGAAATAAGTGTATTCTGTTGTTTTTGGATGGAATGTCCTTTAAATATCAATTAAGTCCATCTCGTTTAATGTATCATTTAAAGCTTGTGTTTCCTTATTTATTTTCATTTTGGATGATCTGTCCATTGGTGATAGTGGGGTATTAAAGTCCCCTACTATGATAGTGTTACTGTCAATTTCCCATTTCATGGCTGTTAACATTTGCTTTATGTATTGAGGTGCTCCTCTGTTGGGTGCATAAATATTTACAATTGTTATATCTTCTTCTTAGATCGATCCCTTGATCATTATGTAGTGTCCTTCTTTGTATCTTGTAATAGTCTTTATTCTAAAGTCTATTTTGTCTGATATGAGAATTACTACTGCAGCTTTCTTTAGATTTCCATGTGCATGGAATATCTTTTTCCATCCCCTCACTTTCAGTCTGTATGTGTCCCTAGGTCTGAAGTGGGTCTCTTGTAGACAGCATATATATGGGTCTTGTTTTTGTATCCATTCAGCCAGTCTGTGTCTGTTGGTTGGAGCATTTAATCCATTTACATTTAAGGTAATTATCCATATGTATGTTCCTATGACCATTTTCTTAATTGTTTTGGGTTTGTTATTGTAGGTGTTTTCCTTCTCTTGTGTTTGCTGCCTAGAGAAGTTCCTTTAGCATTTGTTGTAAAGCTGGTTTGGTGGTGCTGAATTCTCTTAACTTTTGCTTGTCTGTAAAGATTTTAATTTCTCTGACGAATCTGAATGAATGAGATCCTGCTGGGTAGAGTAATCTTGGTTGTAGGTTTTTCCCTTTCATCACCTTAAATATGTCCTGCCACACCCTTCTGGCTATCAGAGTTTCTGCTGAAAGATCAGTTGTTAACCTTATGAGGATTCCCTTGTACGTCATTTGTTGTTTTTCCCTTGCTGCTTTTAATAATTTTTCTTTGCACTTAATTTTTGATAGTTTGATTAGTATGTGTCTTGGCATGTTTCTCCTTGGAAAATTTCCTATATGGGACTCTCTATGCTTCCTGGACTTGACTGACTATTTCCTTTCCCATATTAGGGAAGTTTTCAACTATAATCTCTTGGAATATTTTTTCAGACCCTTTCTTTTTCTCTTTTTCTTCTGCGACCCCCATAATTTGAATGTTGGTGCATTTAACATTGTTCCAGAGGTCTCTAAGACCGTCCTCGACTCTTTTCATTCTTTTTTCTTTATTTTGCTCTGCGGTAGTTATGTACACGATTTTTTCTTCCAGGTCACTTATCCATTCTTCTGCCCTAGTTATTCTGCCATTGATTCCTTCTAGAGAATTTTTAATTTCATTTAATGTGTTGTTCATCATTGTTTGTTTGCTCTTTAGTTCTTCTAGGTCCTTGTTAAACGTTTCATGTATTTTCTCCATTCTATTTCCAAGATTTTGGATTATCTTTACTATCGTTACTCTGAATTCTTTTTGAGGTAGACTGCCTATTTCCTCTTCATTTGTTTGGCCTGGTGGATTTTTACCTTGCTCCTTCATCTGCTGTATGTTTCTCTGTCTTCTCATTTTGCTTAACTTACTGTGTTTTGGGTCTCCTTTTTACAGCTGCAGGTTCGTAGTTCCTGTTGTTTTTGGTGTCTTCCCCCAGTGGCTCAGGTTGGCTCAGTGGGTTGTGTAGGCTTCCTGGTGGAGGGGACTAGTGCCTGTGTTCTGGTGGATGAGGCTGGATCCTGTCTTTCTGGTGGGCAGGTCCGTGTCCGGTGGTGTGTTTTGGGGTGTCTGTGACCTTGTTATGATTTTAGGCAGCCTCTCTGCTAATGGGTGGGGTTGTGTTCCTGTCTTGCTAGTTTGTTTGGTATACGGTGTCCAGCACTGTAGCTTGTTGGTCCTTGAGTTCAGCTGGGTCTTAGTGTTGAGATGGAGATCTCTGGGAGAGCTTTCGCTGTATGATATTACTTGGAGCTAGGAGGTCTCTGGTGCATCAGTGTCCTGAACTCAGCTCTCCCACATCAGAGGCAGAGGCCTGACCCCCGGCTGGAGCACCAAGATGTGTCAGCTGCACAGCTCAGAAGAACAGGGAGGAAAAAAAAGAAAGCAAGAAAATAATAATAAAATAAAATAAGGTTATTACAAATATATAATAGTGAAAATAAAAAATTAAAAAGTCATAAGAAAAAGAAAAAAAGAAGAGAGCAACCAAACCAATAAATAAATCCACCAATGATAACAAGCGCTAAAAAGTATACTAAGAAAAACAAAAAAAACAAAAAGAAAACGGACAGACAGAACCCTAGGACAAATGGTAAAAGCAAAGCTATACAGACAAAATCACACAAAGGCGCATACCCATACACACCCACAAAAAGATAAAAAGGAAAAAAATATTTATATCTATATATAAAAAAAAAAGGAAGAGAGCAACCAAATCAATAAACAAATGTACCAGTGATAATAAAGTCTAAATACTAAGCTAAGATAAACATAAAACCAGAAACAACTTAGATGCAGAAGGCAAACCCCAAGTCTACAGTTGCTCCCAAAGTCCACCGCCTCAATTTTGGGATGATTCATACTCTATTCAGGTATTCCACAGATGCAGGTACATCAAGTTGATTGTGGAGATTTAATCTGCTGCTCTTGAGGCTGCGGGGAGAAATTTCCCTTTCTCTTCTTTGTTCACACAGCTCCTGGGGTTCTGCTTTGGGTTTGGACCCGCCTCTGCATGTAGGTCGCCTGAGTGCATCTCTTCCCTGCTCAGACAGGAGGGGGTTAAAGGAGCAGCTGACTGGGGGCTCTGGCTCACTCAGGCCCGGGCAGGAGGGAGGGGTATGGAATGTGGGACCAGCCTGCGGCAGCAGAGGCCAGCATGACGTTGCACCAGGCTGAGGCGCGCCGTGTGTTCTCCCAGGGACATTGTCCCTGGATCACGGGACCCTGGCAGTGGCCGGCTGCACAGGCTCCTGGGATGGGAGGTGTGGATAGTGACCTGTGCTTGCACACAGGCTTCTTGGTGGCTGCAGCAGCCTTAGCGTTTCATGCCCGGCTCTGGTGTCCGCGCTGATAGCGGCAGCTCGCGCCCGTCTCTGGAGCTCGTTTATGCGGTGCTCTGAATCCCCTCTCCTCGTGTACCCCTAAACAATGGTCTCTTGCCTCTTCGGCACCTCCAGACTTTTTCCCGAACTCCCTCCCGGCTAGCTGTGGCGCACTAGCCCCCTTCAGGCTGTGTTCACGCAGCCAACCCCAGTCCTCTCCCTGGGGTCTGACCTCCGAAGCCCGAGCCTCAGCTCCCAGCCCCAGCCCACCCCGGCGGGTGAGCACACAAGCCTCTTGGGCTGGTGAGTGCTGGTCGGCACCTATCCTCTGTGCAGGAATCTCTCCGCTTTGCCCTCCGCACCCCTGTTGCTGTGCTCTCCTCCGTGGCTCCGAAGCTTCCCCCCTGCCCACCCTCGTCTCCACCAGTGAAGTGGCTTCCTAGTGTGTGGAAACTATTCCTCCTTCACAGCTCCCTCTCACTGGTGCAGGTCCCGTCGCTATTCTTTTGTCTCTGTTTTTTCTTTTTTCTTTTGCTCTACCCAGGTACGTGGGGATTTTCTTGCCTTTTGGAAGTCTGAGGTCTTCTGCCAGCGTTCAGTAGGTGTTCTGTAGGAGTTGTTCCACATGTAGATGTATTTCTGATTTATTTGTGGGGAAGAAGGTGATCTCCACGTCTTACTCCTCCGCCATCTTGAAGGTCTCTCCTAATATGAGTTTTTTAATTAAAATAAGTTGGTTTTTAAAAAAGGTTACTTCTTGGCTTTGTGTGTTTGGATTTTTAATTAGAGATTGTGGATGTGCTTTTATTTGAATGGTGTATTTTATTTTATTTTATTTTATTTTATTTTATTTTATTTTATTTTACACACACACACTATTTTATTTTTACAAGAGATAAATAAACTGACACCAAACATTGTAAATGGATGACCACAACAAAAGCAACAATGATTGCAATTACCAAACATGAAACACACTCATACTATGTCATAATATTGACATTCAGTCCAGTAATCCTCCACTGTAACAGCTCCTTTACTTTGCAGTGAAAATTGATTTGTATATTTTTTGCCTCTGAGTCCTTGTGGGATTTTTTTTTTATTCAAACAGAAAGTCACAAAAATTATAATCATGCTCATCAGTTCACTCAGTCCCATGTAATTAATTTTTTTTTTCATCTTGATCTTTTGTTAGCACTTTTATGAATTCATCAGTTTTCCATTAGAGTTCTGAAAATGCTTATTCATTCAGTTCAGCAGTACAGTCAGTTACCAGAAACCTGTACTTGTCAGAGTCTTTTCCATGAATTCCTTGAAGATGAAACACTTTTATAGGAACATCTTTGCAAAAGCATCAGAGTACACCCCGAACTGTCTGTAAATGACAAAAGACTTACAAATGACCATGGTTAAAGATTTGATGAAAGTTCATAATAATGCAATTGACAAGGAAGTTTAGTTATTGCTGAGATATACATTTTAAAGTAATAACGAGAATTATGACTTATAACATTATACCACAACATATAAGAATTTTAGAAATTTCATGTAATATCTGAAACATTTATATTAACATATTTCCATACAAATAACCCAAAGAAAGTTTAGTATTAGTTGTTTTGTTTGTTTGTTTGTTTATACTGCAGGTTCTTATTAGGCATCAATTTTATACACATCAGTGTATACATGTCAATCCCAATCGCCCAATTCATCACACCATCACCCCCACACCCCCACTGCTTTCCCCCCTTGGTGTCCATGTGTTTGTTCTCTACATCTGTGTCTCAACTTCTCCCCTGCAAACCGGCTCATCCATACCATTCTTCTAGGTTCCACATACACACGTTAATATACGATATTTGTTTTTCTCTTTCTGCCTTACTTCACTCTGTATGACAGTCTCTAGATCCATCCACGTCTCAACAAATGACTCACTTTCATTCCTTTTTATGGCTGAGTAATATTCCATTGTATATATGTACCACATCTTCTTTATCCATTCGTCTGTCGATGGGCATTTAGGTTGCTTCCATGACCTGGCTATTGTAAATAGTGCTGCAATGGACATTGGGGTGCATGTATCTTTTTGAATTCCGGTTTTCTCAGGGTATATGCCCAGTAGTGGGATTGCTGGGTCATATGGTAACTCTATTTTTAGTTTTTTAAGAAACCTCCATACTGTTCTCGATAGTGGCTGTATCAATTTACATTCCCACCAACAGTGCAAGAGGGTTCCCTTTTCTCCACACCCTCTCCAGCATTTGTTGTTTGTAGATTTTCTGATGATGCCCATTCTAACTGGTGTGAGGTGATACCTCATTGTAGTTTTGATTTGCATTTCTCTAATAATTAGTGATATTGAGCATCTTTTCATGTGCTTCTTGGCCATCTGTATGTCTTCTTTGGAGAAAAGTCTATTTAGGTCTTCTGCCCATTTTTGGATTGGGTTGTTTGTTTCTTTAATATTGAGCTGCATGAGCTGTTTATATATTTTGGAGATTAATCCTTTGTTCGTTGATTCGTTGGCAAATATTTTCTCCCATTCTGAGGGTTGTCTTTTCGTCTTGTTTATGGTTTTCTTTGCTGTGCAAGAGCTTTAAAGTTTCATTAGGTCCCATTTGTTTATTTTTGTTTATATTTCCATTACTCTAGGAGGTGGATCAAAAAAGATCTTGCTGTGATTTATGTCAAAGAGTGTTCTTCCTATGTTTTCCTCTAAGAGATTTATAGTGTCCAGTCTTACATTTAGGTCTCGAATCCATTTTGAGTTTATTTTTGTGTATGGTGTTAGTGAGTGTTCTAATTTCATTCTTTTACATGTAGCTGTCCAGTTTTCCCAGCACCACTTATTGAAGAGACTGTCTTTACTCCATTGTATATCTTTGCCTCCTTTGTCATAGATTAGTTGACCATAGGTGCGTGGGTTTATCTTTGGGCTTTCTGTCTTGTTTGATTGATCTATGTTTCTGTTTTTTTTTTTAAACTATTTTTTTAAAATTAATTAATTAATTTATTTTTGGCTATGTTGGGTCTTCGTTTCTGTGCGAGGGCTTTCTCCACTTGCGGCGAGGGAGGGGCCACTCTTCATCGCGGTGCGCGGGCCTCTCACTGTCGCGGCCTCTCCCATTGAGGATCACAGGCTCCAGACGCGCAGGCTCAGTAGTTGTGGCTCATGGGCTTAGTTGCTCCGCAGCATGTGGAATCTTCCCAGACCAGGGCTCGAACCCGTGTCCCCTGCACTGTCAGGCAGATTCTCAACCACTGCGCCACCAGGGAAGCCGTATGTTTCTGTTTTTGTGCCAGTACCATATTGTCTTGATTACTGTAGGTTTGTAGTATAGTCTGAAGTCAGGGAGTCTGATTCCTCCAGCTCTGTTTTTTTCCCTCAAGACTGCTTTGGCTATTTGGGGTCTTTTGTGTCTCCATACAAATTTTAAGATGATTTGTTCTAGGTCCATAAAAAATGCCATTGGTAATTTGATAGGGATTGCATTGAGTCTGTAGATTGCTTTGGGTAGTATAGTTATTTTCACAATATTGATTTTTCCTATCCAAGAACATGGTATATCTCTCCTTCTGTTGGTATCATCTTTAATTTCTTTCATCAGTGTCTTATAATTTTCTGCATACAGGTCTTTTGTCTCCCTAGGTAGGTTTATTCCTAGGTATTTTATTCTTTTTGTTGCAGTGGTAAATGGGAGTGTTTCCTTAATTTCTATTTCAGATTTTTCATCATTAGTGTATAGGAATGCAAGAGATTTCTGTGCATTAATTTTGTATCCTGCAACTTTACCAAATTCATTGATTAGCTCTAGTAGTTTTCTGGTGGCACTTTTAGGATTCTCTATGTATAGTATCATGTCATCTGCAAACAGTGACTGTTTTACTTCTTCTTTTCCAATTTGGATTCCTTTTATTTCTTTTTCTTCTCTGATTGCCGTGGCTAGGACTTCCAAAACTATGTTGAATAATAGTGGTGAGAGTGGACATCCTTGTCTTGTTCCTGATCTTAGAGGAAATGCTTTCAGTTTTTCACCATTGAGAATGATGTTTGCTGTGGGTTTGTCATATATGGCCTTTATTATGTTGAGGTAGGTTCCCTCTATGCCCACTTTCTGGAGAGTTTTTATTATGAATGGGTGTTGAATTTTGTCAGCAGCTTTTTCTGCATCTATTGAGATGATCATATGGTTTTTATCCTTCAATTTGTTAATATGGTGTATCACATTGGTTGATTTGCATATATTGAAGAGTCCCTCCATCCCTGGGATAAGTCCCACTTGATCATGGTGTATGATCCTTTTAATGTGTTGTCGGATTGTGTTTGCTAGTTTTTTGTTGAGGATTTTTGCATCTATATTCATCAGTAATATTGGTCTGTAATTTTCTTTTTTTGTACTATGTTTGTCTGGTTTTGGTATCAGGGTGATGGTGACCTCATAGAATGAGTTTGGGAGTGTTCCTTCCTCTATAATTTTTTGGAAGAGTTTGAGAAGGATGGGTGTTAGCTCTCCTCTAAATGTTTGATGGAATTCACCTGTGATGCTATCAGGTCCTGGACTTTTGTTTGTTGGAAGATTTTTAATCACAGTTTCAATTTCATTACTTGTGATTGGTCTGTTCATATTTTCTGTATCTTTCTGGCTCAGCCTTGGAAGGTTGTACCTTTCTAATAATTTGTCCATTTCTTCTTGGTTGTCCATTTTATCGTCATAGAGTTGCTTGTAGTAGTCTCTTAGGATGCTTTGTATTTCTGTGGTGTCTGTTGTAACTTCTCCTTTTTCACTTCTAATTTCATTGATTTGAGTCCTCTCCCTGTTTTTCTTGATGAGTCTCGCTAATGGTTTATCAATTTTGTTTATCTTCTCAGAGAACCAGCTTTTAGTTTTATTGATCTTTGCTATTGTTTTCTTTGTTTCTTTTTCATTTATTTCTTCTCTGATCTTTATGATTTCTTTCCTTCTGCTAAGTTTGGGGTTTTTTTGTTCTTCTTTCTCTAGTTCCTTTAGGGGTAAGGTTAGATTGTTTATTTGAGGTTTTTCTTGTTTCTTGAGGTAGGCTTGTATAGCTATAAACTTCCCTCTTAGAACTGCTTTTGCTGCATCCCATAGGTTTTGGATCGTCGTGTTTTCATTGTCATTTGTCTCTATGTATTTTTTGATTTCCACTTTGATTTCTTCAGTGATGTCTTGGTTATTTAGTAACGTATTGTTTAGCCTCCATGTGTTTGTGTTTTTTACATTTTTTTCCCTGTAATTCATTTCTAATCTCATAGCATTGTGGTCAGAAAAGATGCTTGATATGATTTCAGTTTTCTTAAATTTACTGAGGCTTGATTTGTGAACCAAGATGTGATCTATCCTGGAGAATGTTCCGTGTGCACTTGAGAAGAAAGTGTAATCTGCTGTTTTTGGATAGAATGTCCTATAAATATCAATTAAATCTATCTGGTCTATTGTGTCATTTAAAGCTTCTGTTTCCTTATTTATTTTCATTTTGGATGATATGTCCATTGGTGTAAGTGAGGTGTTAAAGTCCCCAGTATTATTGTGTTACTGTCAACTTCCTCTTTTATAGCTGTTAGCAGTTGCCTTATGTCGTGAGGTGCTCCTATGTTGGGTGCATATATATTTATAATTGTTATATCTTCTTGGATTGATCCCTTGATCATTATGTAGTGTCCTTCTTTGTATCTTGTAATAGTCTTTATTTTAAAGTCTATTTTATCTGATATGAGAATTGCTACTCCAGCTTTCTTTTGATTTCCATTTGCATGGAATATCTTTTTCCATTCCCTCACTTTCAGTCTGTATGTGTCCCTAGGTCTGAAGTGGGTCTCTTGTAGACAGCATATATATGGGTCTTGTGTTTGTATCCATTCAGCAAGCCTGTGTCTTTTGGTTGGAGCATTTAATCCATTCACTTTTAAGGTAATTATCAATATGTATGTTCCTAAGACCATTTTCTTAATTGTTTTGGGTTTGTTTTTGTAGGTCCTTTTCTTCTCTTATGTTTCCCACTTAGAGAAGTTCCTTTAGCATTTGTTGTAAAGCTGGTTTGGTGGTGCTGAATTCTGTTAGCTTTTGCTCGTCTGTAAAGCTTTTGATTTCTCCATCAAATCTGAATGAGATCCTTGCCGGAGAATAATCTTGGTTGTAGTTTCTTCCCTTTCATCACTTTAAGTATATCATGCCACTCCCTTCTGGCTTGTAGAGTTTCTGCTAAGAAATCAGCTGTTAACCTTATGGGAGTTCCCTTGTATGTTATTTGTCATTTTTCCCTTGCTGCTTTCAATAATTTTTCTTTGTCTTTAATTTTTGCCAATTTGATTACTATGTGTCTCGGTGTGTTTCTCCTTGGGTTTATCCTGTATGGGACTCTCTGAACTTCCTGGACTTGAGTGGCTATTTCCTTTCCCATGTTAGGGAAATTTTCGACTATAACTCTTCAAGTATTTTCTCTGGTCCTTTCTCTCTCTTCTCCTTCTGGGACCCCTATAATGCAAATGTTGTTGCGTTTAATGTTGTTCCAGAGGTCTCTTAGGCTGTCTTCATTTCTTTTCATTCTTTTTTCTTTAGTCTGTTCCGTAGCAGTGAATTCCACCATTCTGTCTTCCAGGTCACTTACCCATTCTTCTGCCTCAGTTATTCTGCTATTGATTCCTTCTAGTGTAGTTTTCATTTCAGTTATTTTATTGTTCATCTCTGTTTGTTTGTTCTTTATTTCTTCTAGATCTTTGTTAAACATTTCTTGCATCTTCTCGATCTTTGCCTCCATTGTTTTTCCGAGGTCCTGGATCATCTTCACTATCATTATTCTGAATTCTTTTTCTGGAAGTTTGCCTATCTCCACTTCATTTAGTTGTTTTTCTGGGGTTTTATCTTGTTCCTTCATCTGGTACGTAGCCCTGTGCCTTTTCGTCTTGTCTGTCTTTCTGTGAATGCGGTTTTTATTCCCCAGGCTGCAGTATTGTAGTTCTTCTTGAATGGTGTATTTTAAAATATGAAACAGTAATGAAACTTTATACATGAGTAAAAAGGTCAGCCATAAGTCATTTGAAGCTATGTTTTTCTTGCTTTCATACAGGATCCCACTCCTTCACCAAAAGGTTTTCACTATATTTGGTCATCCACTTTCTTTTCATAAAGTGGATCCTTTATACTCTGACCATTTAACCAGATCAGTTGTACAGTATTTACTCATATACCTGTGCATTTCATTTACTTGGAACTGGTGTGTAATGGAATAGTGCACCTCCTAGTGTGCGGGTTAGTTCCAGCCAGTATTTGTCCTGGTCCTTTCCTGCACAAGCACAGCTTTTTCACCGAGAATGTCCTGGCATTTGGCAGATGATTCAAACCGAGTCCCCCTAACACCGAGTTCCTCTCCTAAGTTTATGATTAACAGCTCTATCCAAAATAATATTCCCTTTCTTGTCCAACACCTGTTCTCCTCAAGATTGAGGAGTACCAGAGAAAAGGGGGGTTTGTAACCGAGCAGAACCCTGTGGGGTTCCTGGGCACAAAAGCCTTTCTGTGTCCCTGGGTTTTGGCAACATGTCTCCACCTGCCAGATGGGCCTGAGGCCTCCATACTCAGTAAACATCTACCCTCC
The DNA here is from genome assembly GCF_965194805.1 of Balaenoptera borealis. Lineage (NCBI taxonomy): Eukaryota > Metazoa > Chordata > Mammalia > Artiodactyla > Balaenopteridae > Balaenoptera > Balaenoptera borealis. The sequence goes on along the minus strand of NC_138862.1, from coordinate 110,812,634 downwards.
CTGTAAATGTAGTGATTTCCATCCAGTACTCAGACCACAGTCAGAAGAAGACCGTGGTCAGACCAAGAGACCTAATTTTTTTTTTTTTTTCAGAAAAGATGGCTATTGTGATACAAACCCATTTGGTAAAATTTTAAAGTAAGAATGAAATTGTGATTTATTGTTATGAAAACTGATTTATCCTTAGATTATGGAAAATGACAACACAGTACTGCCTACGATTTGTGACTTCCTCTGGGGAGACCAGTTTCACCCTGGATCTTATGATTAATTGTTGATTTCTAAGTTTTCATAACTGAATTTGGTAGGAAGTCTAACTGTAAAATAGTTCTTATCTTTTCCTTGGTCCCTTGGCCAACCTTTGTGGGGTTGTGCTTACAGTGTGAAGCCTCAAGGAGCCTTGAAGCTGGCCAGAGATGAATGGGAACAGGGCTAAAATCTGGTTGGGTAGTATTCCTGCACTCCTTCTTGTGCATCATTGCTCACTCCCTTTGCCCTTCTTTATTGCCTTCCTCGTTTTTTGGAAGAGGAAATAAATGTACACAGTAAAAAAATTTCAAATAATAAAAGAGGTACACAGTGACAAGTAAATCTCCCTCCCTTATCTGTCCTTAGTTCTTCCACCTTCGACTGTTACCCATTTTCCATGCATTTTAATAGTTTATGAATAGACAAATAGACACATGTACACACATATGTGTATACTTTTTCCTTAAAATACGGTGATATATTACACACATTGTTCTTCATCTTCCTTCTTTCCTTTAAAAATATATCTTGGAAATCAGGTGACTTCCGTATGTATATTCCGCATTCATTTTAGTAGAATGTTCTTTGGGTAGCTATATTATAACTGACTTCGGAGGGTTCCTATTTAAATTGTTCCTAGTTCTTTTCTGCATGCAAACACAGTCGCTGCACTGATCAGCATGATACATGCATTTTTATGTATAGGTGTAAGTATAATCATAGAAGAAATTTCTGGAAGTAAAATTGCATGGTCAAAAGGAAAGTCTGTTTCAATTTTCCATGCATATTGCCAAATCACTCTGTAATAAGATAGCTTCATAATATACTCCTACTGATGATACTTGAGAATATCTGTTTCCCATACCGTAGCAATGAATAATAATAACAAAATTTTTGATCTTTGTTAATCAGAGAGGTAAAAAGTGGTATCACAATGAAGTTTTAATTTTTGTCTTTTCACATATTTAAAATTCACTTCTGTTTCCATTTTCTCTCAACTTTCTGTGCAAGTGTTCATTTTTCAATTGGGTTGTTGGTCTTTTCATATTGATGTGTTCAAGCTCTTTATTATTTATTAAGAAAATTATCTTTTTGTATACAAGATGGATTTTTCTAGAAATGTTTAGTTTTTATGTAGTTAAATGTATCAGGCTTTAGAGTTTGTGTCATGCTTTGAAAGTTGTTCTATATCTTTTTTTTTTTTTTTTTTTGGCCTCGCTGCGAGGCATGTGGGATCTTAGTTCCCTGAGAAGTGATCGAACCCACGCCCCCTGCATTTGGAGGCGTGGAGTCTTAACCACTGGACCGCCCGGGAAGTCCCTCTACATAATTTTTTTTAAGTCCCAAATTTTCCTCTAAACTTTTTAGGTTTCATTTTTTTACATTTAAGTTCTTGATTCCTCGGAAATTAATTTTGGTGTAGTGAGTATGTGCCTCTCTTTATTTTAGAAGAAATGAACGTTTCTAGTTGTGGCAGCACAGGGTCAGGGAAATAGAGACGCAGAGCCTAGTGGACCAGCTACACCATCAGTAAGTAGCCTTCACTGACCCGAGGCTCCATCTCCCTGGCTCCGAGCTTTTGACAAACAAATGACGTGTTGATAGAATGATGCTGTGGGCTCCTGAACACCAAGGCCCGTGGAGAGGTCTTCTTCCTTTGCCTCTTGCTTGCAGCATGGGTTCAGAGGCACACAGACCTGGGAGCGAAGCTCTGCTTTCTCCTTGTGAATACTGAAGTTTCGGACAAGTTATTTTATTTGTCTCAGTTTCTGCACCTGTGAAACTAAGAACAACCAGTTCCTGTACATGGTAGCTACTGTGAGGGTTAAGAAAGGAAAGGTGCATGATGCTGGCTGACACTGTGCCAAGCCTCTGAATGCTGCCCAATAAATGTAGTTTGAGCTTTAATTTCCCTTTGGATTTTTTTTTTAATTTAACTTTGGCTTTTTTCTCATATAAGTAGAAATCAAGCCTAGTCAGAAATCATGATCCCTAGCTTCCCATTTGGGGAACACATCTCAACCCCTGCACCCACCCTTTTCTGGGACCTGGGACCCTCCACACTACACCCATCAGAACTCACTGTGGACCATGTGTACCTTGTTGTGAATATCTAAGCCTCAACCTGGAATTCCACCTGGATTCCCTCAACTTCCAGACTATCTCAGTGCTAAGATCAGACACTTTCCTCTTGATCATTTCCTTGACTCCAGCCTTGCCCCCTTCTCCAAATGTGTGCTAGAACCTGCTGCTAAATTGCTACATTCTGCTTCTAAAAACCAATCCGTTCTTGTTACTTCCCTGCTTAAAGTTTAAAACCCCAGCGGCTCTCGACAGATACAGATCTCCATGTGCTCACTCCTGTTGTCAGGTGCTTCTCTCCAGGTGCTTCTAGATTCCCTAACACACTGTTCTTTCCCACACCTCCCTGGCTTGTCCCTTGCTATTCTTTCATCCCAGAATGCTCTTTCCCGTATCCTTCTTTTGCCAGAAAACTCTCCCTTATACCTCTAGACCCTGTTCCCGCTTCCTCTTCCTTCTCTCTGCGAGTTCGCACCCCTCTCTCCCTTACCCCTTCATTACTTTGCCTTTGCCTCCATCTTGACCTGAGGAGGGTGGCTTTGAGTTCCTACTTTACTTCATACACACATGGATTACAACACTTACCACGTGACACCTCTGTTATCCTCGCATGGGATTCAGTTATTCATGTCTATGTCTGGTTTTTCCCTGGACTGTGAGCTCCTTGCACTTGAGGGCTACAGCTCTATTTACCACCAGCACACTGCCTAATACATAGTATTTGTTAAAAATAAAGCATTAACCTGTCAATATCCAGACATTTTCTGGGTCTCCAGGAATAATCGAGTTAGGATTTCCAGGCTTCTGGAACATATCGTTTTCACCTGACACCAAGATACCTCAAGGAAGAGCTTCCATTTTCTTTTTCTCTGTCAACATTTCATCTGTTGTTTGGTATTTTATAATGTGAACCTATTATAAAACAGTAGCTAATGAATCAGAATTTTGCTTAGATATGAAAAGAGCATAAAGACCTTTTTTAAAAGGGATGCTATAGAGCTGTTTCGGAGTTTTTATTTTTGTTTTGTTTTTTTTTTTTTGCATCACACAGATAATGAAAATAATAGCTTGACATCCCTTTGGCCAACATTGTGTATCCTACGTTTTTATGAGATTGATTTGTGGTTATCTACTTGGGAGTGAAATATCAGAAACATTGATTACAACCCAAGGAACTATACTTATATGTCTAATTTAATTTTTGTAATTGAGAACATATTTAAGAGTAACAATACTGCTAACCATAGTGCTAAAATCTTGCTTATTATTGAATTAGTTTCATGACTGATGGGGAGCAACGACAAAGCTCATTACAGACTAAAACTCTGGACAGCAATTTGAAGAGAATTTGGAACTTAATTCTGATGATCCATGGATTTGACATATCCAGGATGGCACAGATTAAGGAAATTTGGTTGCTGATGTTTATAGTGAGGAAAAATTAGAATAATTTATTTGTACATATGTGACCCTGATAAATTTCCAGAGATTAAACCAGGACATGACTTATGGAAATTATAAGAGAGCTTGTAGTCAGTCCTCTTCTCTTGGAGATTTTTCTCTCTTTTGAACAAGTCTTCACCATGAGAAAGAAATACAAGGAATGGTCAGGAAAGGAGGATGCCCATTGGGCAGCCCAGTTTGCAGAAACAGTTGTGGAGTTCAGTGAGTTGATACATCACAACTCAGTCATACTCAGGTCTATAAGCAAGTTTCACATGACATATCCAAGGACCACAATTTCAAAACTAAAAGTTTTTGTCATAAATGCAGATTAGATCAGAGTATATGTTTATAGCCATTGATTGTGTAAGTATAGGGCATAAGTGCCAGTGAGAGTGCTGTTGCCGTGTAACAGAATTGGTAGGCAAGTAAAAATCAGTGTCTTACTAATGAGACCCTGCTGTATAGCACAGGGAACTCTACTGCACTTCGCTTTACGGTAGAAACTAACACAACATTGTAAAACAACTATACCCCAATAAAAAAATGTAATCACTCTATAAGAGGGAGGAGAGGAAGCAAGGGATGTGACTAGGGAGGCAAGAGGGCTGGGGTGAGGTGAGGAAGGGGCCACAAGGCCAGGGATGCAGGTGGTCTCCAGCAGCTAGAAAAGTCAAGGAAACACATTCTCCCGTAGAGCCTCCAGGAGGAACCAGCCCTGCTGACACCTTGACTTTAGCCCAGTGAGACTGTTCAGACTCCTGGCTTCCAGATGTAAGAAAATAAATTTGTGTTGTATTAAGTAAGTCAAAAAAAAAAAATCAGTGTCTTAAAGTACTACTATTCCTGTCACCATTATTGTCTCACTTTTCTGCCTTTGCTACCAATCTCACTAATTTTAACATAATTCACATAGCATTTAGATGCACAGAAATTATTCAAATTATTTCCTTCTGCCTGAAGACATCAAAACTCCTCCTCTAGAAATAAAGTTTTGTTATATATAAGTGAGATAAGGTGGAAATAAATCATCATCTGGGGACACTGACGTTGGGAGGTTGCGGGGAGAGGAATTTGCTGTTTGAAGAGTAGGTGGTAGGTGGCTTCAGAGCTATTTACCAGGAGAGGTGAGAGCATTTTTTATCAGAGTCAGAGAGCTGAGTAATACATTTGACTTGCTTTCACTTTCTTTCTTCCCCACTTTCTTCTTTTTTCCTGTACTTGTCTTTTATCCTCTGTCCTTATTTTTCTTATTCCTTCACCCTTCCTTCTGTTTCCTTTCCTTCTTCCTCTCCTCCGTCCTCCCCCAGGAGCCTAGTGACACCAATAGAAACTGTCTTGTCCACTAATGAAGCCCCCTTCGTCAAGCCGTAGCACATCCAGTGATGTGCGACGCCCTATGGTCATTGTACCATGTCCCATGACATGTACATGTGGTGCATGCATGGTCATTGGTACGTTTCCCTCTATTCTGGGAGCTTCTAGGACAGCATGGTGAGGGTAAAGAGAACAGACTTGGAGTTAGACAAATCTGGGCTCAAGCCCTACCCTCTCCACTTGGTATTTGTCACTAGTAACCTTAGGTAAGCTACCCAACCTCACATGTGGAAGGGGAGCAGCAATGCCTATCTCAAATGATTGTCGTGAGAATTAAATACAGTGAGAGTTCAGAATTAAATACAGTGAGAATTCAGAGTCTGGCATAGCTACACAGCATGTGTTTGATAAATACCAATTTTCTTCCTTTATCCAGTTCCCCATTCAAAGTATTGCCTATTTCTCTCTTCCAAACCCTGTGCAGTGTGAACTAACAGCAGACCCCATCCTTAGGAAGCTCATAATCTGGCTGGGAAGAGGATGTATACACCAGCAATGAGACACCAGCACTGTGTGACATGTGCTGCCAGCCTCCAGAGGTGACAGGAGACCCATCTCCATGCCCCTCCCCTCACTGCCTGCCCCTCAGAGAGGGGGTCACAAATCTGATTGATCAAGTTCCAGGGCACATGGATTAGGTCAAGTCTGCCAGGCTGGTAGTGGGCAGGGTTCTGTTTGTTCAAAGGTTTTACATATGAGCACAGAACTCTCTTTTCTCCCTTTTAGTTTGGAAAGTGATGGCCCACTTTCACTTGAGAAGGCAGTCATCTTATACTTTTGTTGGCATTTCCACTTCCTTTCACTTCATTAAGGCTTTCAGAGTGTGGTAAATTTCAGATTTAAACTTAAGGAGGAAAAAACAGACCCTTTAGATCTCTATCCTTTTCCCATGATTCTGCTCCAGGATTGCCAGCAGATCCCCGGCTGGCGGCAGAGTGAGCAGTTTGCTCATTGCTCATCCTAAGTGTGTCCTTGTCCTGTGCTTGTATCTCCCTTGGCGCCTCATGGGGCTGTGGGATGGGTGGGCAGTATGCCACAGGGCAGGATCGGGCAAAACTAGGACCCCTGACCATGATACCATCACCACCAACAAAACCCACCAACACTTCTAACACACGCCTTCGAGAAGATAAAATCAAAATATAGAGAAATTCCCAGAAGGGGAAAATTATTCCCAGGAGGGGGGCATAATGAAGGGTGGGGAGACATCTCAGATTGGAAGAAGCAGTCAGGAACCCGGCCTAGGCTTGAGGGACAGGGATATGAATGACCCAGGAGTGTTGGTCTACACTAAATGATTGTGACATTTCGTCCAAGAAAGTAGGAATGTGGGCCTCGATATTATATTCCAGGTAGAAGCGTGGTATATCTGTTTTAGCAAATATTTAATAATGTTTTGTTCCATAGTTCCATATCCTGGAACATAAAGACTATCTTATTTACTTCTCATAATAAAGTTTAAAGCAACAGGGTTTATTCCAAATGTTGTATGCCCCAGTTGGGGCCCAAGAAAATAGTAATAACACCCTCCTCCAATTATTTAAGTGACTACCATGTGTAACCTTCTGATCTTTACAAAATCTCTGGATGGTGACTATTAACTAATTTTACAGAATAGGAGTTGGGGGCTCAGAGAGGTGAAGTGAGCTGCCCAAAGCCTCACAGGTAATAAGTGGCAGAGCCATGATTGGAACTTCAGATTCGTGGCTCCAGTGCCTGAGTTACCGTGGCCTCTCCCCGCAACTCTGCCAAATTCAATTCAGCCAGAAGACCAGCCCATTTCAATCACAGTAACACCTGTGTCCATCTACTGACCTTCTACCCAGGCAGGCGGCAGGCGTGTGCTATGGAGTGTCCCAGTAGCAGTCGCAAAGCTGCCCCAGGGTGGGTGCCTTCTCTTGCCTTTGTGCCCCTGGAAACTACAGGACCCAGTGGAGGGTACAGAGCTCACAGGCATCAGGATAATGAGCCTCACTCTGGTTTCGTGGCCTCTTGTCCTCCTACTGTGTGGGTCCTGGAGAGAGGGATGCTGGTTCATTCCACATCTTTCTGCTGCCTAGTCAGATGAGGGAATCTCCTCTCAGGCTTCTGTGTCTCCATTTTCTCACCTGTGACGGTGGATAATAACATCTGCTCAGCTTCTCTCAAGCTTATCATAAACATCAAATATGACTGTGAATGTAAAAAACAATTTCTGAAGTTAAAGTACTGTGTATTATCATGGTTTGTATCAAAGGTAACTGGGGGAGGCATTATTTCTTAATATTAGAACAGAAGCATTTCTGAGAGACCCACAGAAGAATCCTACATATCTTGTTGCCTGGATATCAGCACGACTCTGAAATATCCTTCACTAGGGCCCAGTGGAAAAGTCCATCTTGACTAGCATTCAGCTTAAGTAAAAGGAAAAATCCAGTGGAAACTGACTCTGGATAAGCTAAAAAATTATAATCCCTAGAGGTGTTAGCAGTGACTCAGGATTCCTTCTGAAAGGGAGGAAAAATTCTTGACAACCACCCGCCACGACACCTCTTTCAGAGTAAGGGGGGGGGCTTTAAAAACCACCACAGTCCACCATCCCCTGTGGGAAGCTCCTTTCCTGAGAGTTCCAGGTTCCTCCCTCAGGCTTCCAGCCAGAATGCCCTCCTCGCCCCCTCAGACAAGGCTATTGGAAATAAATAACCAACATAGGAACCTTGCAGGCAGAATCACCACCTGCATCTTCAATGGGCCTGCCATGATCTCAACTGATAGGCCAAGTCAGTGAGTGTGAGGAGAGGAAATAGGTTTTATAATTTGGGTGCCTGCCCGGATCGTTATTGCAGTTTCCTCATTGGCCATCTTTGCTGCCAAGGTAGTAGTTGCTTCTTCCGGACATGTAATAGCAGAATATTTCACTTTTCTTATTGTTGTTGTTTTTTACTGAGAGTTTTAGACTCTCCTAACAACCCCCCTCCCCGCTTTGCTACCCACTGCCCCAAATTAAGGTGAGTAGTAGAGAGATCTTGGTCTTATCAAATGATTATCAGTGAAAAGAGACCCTCTTCCCTTTGTATAATATGCTAGTTGGAAAATGTAGCATATTTTTACATGTAAGCGTATTTTCATGGTAAACTTAATCATTTGAAATGCATTTATAAACTGGACTGTACAAGGAATATAAAAACTTCTTTTGTAATGTAAAGCCACTCTATGTATAGATATATATTTAACATATACATGTTAGTTTCTCTTAGGGTAACATACCTATATTTCTGGATAAGTCATAGGGTTGAAATCTGATAGAAAGTTGTCGACTCTCAGTGAAGGAAACTTATAAAATAAAACACAGATCTAGACCTAGGGGGAGTTCTTTTTAGGTCCATAAACCCATCAGACTCATACCAAGTTTGGGGTGAGTACCAAGAAAAAGCCAAGATGAGATGGTAAACTCAGCTGTCAGCATCTTAACCACATTGTCTTTCTCTGAATTTGTGCTGCAGTTAGAGCCCGACTCCTGCCATTGAACATCAGTACACATGCTGTCATACCTTCTACTCCTCTTATGCCTGTTGCTCTCATAGCCCTATCAGTCCCTAAGCTTTGTCCAGCCGAGATCATGACTTATCTTCCCAGTGGCCTGTCTCATGGTGGCATACAGTGCTGTGTCCAATAAAATTTATTTTTTATTCTGTTGCAAAGAAATATAATCCAGTGGCTCTCAAATTCTTTGACCATAACCATAGAAAGAAATACACTTTCCATTGTAAACCCATATACACATACATATACATGCATACCATAAACCGAAGGTTCTCAAAACAGTAATTATCCTTAGAAGGACTCTGAACTCTGATATTTTCTATTCTATTCCACTCCATGCCATTTTATCCTGCTTAAAAATACTGGACATGACCTTTAAAAGAGATTTTATGACTAATGGGTCACAGCTGTCAACTTGAAAAACACTAGTGTATGTCAGGAAAGGATTATACATATCAGAGCCACCCCCTGGCAGCTGCTCCCTGCCCCATACACAGCCCCATGCTTCCAGTTGAGCTTGGGCCACCCTCAGATCCTCCAGGGGCACCACCCAAACACCTGGCAAAGTCCCCTCAATAATACCCTATTCCCAGAAAACACATGAATTTCAAATAAGGTGTGACCGTGGAGGAAGCCAAACTTCCTTTTACGTCTACATTTCTTTTTCCCTCTACAGCACCAATACTACAGTTAATGCTAAAGGGAGACTACACTTCCGGTTTGGGGAGCCCTCAAAGGAATTAAAATATTCAATTGGAAAAGTTGACTGTAAGCTGCATCGCCTGTCCTCTTGATCCAAAGGAAAGCACCACAATAAGTTCAGCTCTTCACATAGGGTCTCCTTATGGACAGGCCCCGGTCTAACCGTCCTCTCCTGTCCCCCAGTTCCCTAGCTCCACAGTATTTCTATGCTATGGACCTCCATCCCCTGGAGTTGACTGAGGAGCATGTCTAAATGCCACCTCCTTCACCCCCGTGGTCTCTGTGACACACTGTTCACTTCTCAATTCTGGAAGGAGTTAGCCTGACCTGCACACACAATAGCTTTTTAAAAATATCTCTGCCTAGAGCCTCATCCCCAGGAATTCCCATTTAAGTGGCCTGAAGTGGGGTGTGGGTGTTGGAGTTTTTGAGCGCTCTCAGGTGTTCCTGATGGACAACCAGGGCCGAGCAACACTGGGATTGGCTGACGTTGCACGGGGGACTTCAGGAACAAAGTCCAGGGGTCTCAGCCTCCAGGCTCGGTTCTCCTCAAGATGTTCTAACCACCCTGAGGTGCACAAGAATTCCCCTTGATCACAGAGATGGGAGCGATGGAATCAGACACACAGAGACTTCTCCCAGACAAATGATTAATTATTAGAGTCGGTGCAGTTTACATACATGTTAAGGAAAAAAACTCTTACAGGAAACATAATCTGCACAGACCCCTTCATTATTATAAAGAATTGTGTCAGCCTCCCTCCCCCCACCTCCTTCTTCAACCTCTACCTTCCAGGCTGTGAACTTAGATCTTCCTGCATAAAATGGGCTCCAAATACGAGCTCTCTAACTGCCACAGCTTTGAAACATTGTGCCTTAGGCCAATGTTCCTCTTTTTTTTTTTAACTTTTTTTTAAAACTTTTTTTTAAAATAAATTATTTTAGTTTATTTTTGGCTGCATTTGGTCTTCGTTGCTGTGCGCGGGCTTTCTCTAGTTGTGGGGAGTGGGAGCTACTCTTTGTTGCGGTGCACGGGCTTCTCACTGTGGTGGCTTCTCTTGTTGCAGAGCACGAGCTCTAGGTGCACGGGCTTCAGTAGTTGTGGCACACAGGCTCAGTAGTTGTGGCTTGTGGGCTCTAGAGCGCAGGCTCGGTAGTTGTACAGCATGGGCTTAGTTGCTCTGCAGCATGTGGGATCTTCCCGGACCAGGGCTCGAACCCGTGTCCCCTGCATTGGCATGCAGATTCTTAACCACTGCACTACCAGGGAAGCCCAGGCTAATGTTTCTTAAACTTTAACATGCACAGGACTCACCTAAGGATTCTTGTTAAGTTGCAGTTTCTGATTCAGTAGGTCTGAGGAGGGGCCCCAGGTTCTGCATTCCTAACGAGCTCCCACATGTTGCTAATGCTACTGTTCCACTCTGAGTATAGGTCTTAGAGCAGATTGGCTTCTGGCCAGGGATCCCCTACATGATATAGATCAGATCTTTAATATCAGATCACAAGATCCTGATCCCAAAGATTCTGCTCTAGTGCATCTGGGATGATTCTGGATGATTCTGATCTGGTCTATGGATTGCACTTCTAGAAATACTACATAAGAGGTAAAAAATAAAAATAAAGAAGAAAGAAATAAACTGAGAGAGTAGCATACAAGTAAATAGGATCTGTTTGTAAGTTTATGATCTGAGGCTCCAAGAGCCCATCATGACCTATGTCCAGTCTGGCCCTCCGCTCTCCTGTCATTCTAGACCCCGAGGGGGCGATCCTGAACAGAGGGATATCCCTGCTCCTTCCTGTCAAGGTTAACCATCCAAGTTCTGAGGCCTGGCCTCTTTCTTTAATAATTGATAATAAAACCCTCTATTTTTTCAGAGGGCCTCACCCTCCACCAGAAGGGTAGCTCATTATGCCACTGAGTCAAAAGGACAACCACATCTGAACCCAAAACAACATGCCTAATACCTGCTCAAGAAGGAAACATAAACATATAGTGTTAATTAGTGGAGGGTGGGAGTGTGCCATTGGTCGTTAAAGAATAATGTTTAAAAGTTTATAGATAAACAGCATAATTTGTTTTATCGATTTGGACTTTAATTGCATGTTGTGTTCAGCAAGCAGTAGATCAGATTCAGGAGGCTTTGTAATTCTCTTTTTCCTAGTGACAAAGGGGAAAAACAAATTACTACATTAATAATGTTTGGGGGCTAAAGAAATGGATTGATGTTTTAGAAATAAATGTACCAATTTTAAAGTTGCATTTTAATTTGGTTAAATTTTTGGTCCTTAATTCTCTAGCTTTATTGTATAATTGAAAATAAAGAAATACTCTATTTGTTCAAGTGTAACCTTAACATGAGGAAAAACTCAAGTTCACTGAAATTCAGGGACCCTGGAATTTGAGATTATGAAACTTGAATTTAGAACAGATTTATGGATTTGTATCTCTATTAACACCTTATAGCCTACAAAATAAAAATGTTTTAGTTTGGGAATGTTCCATTTGAGATTCCTGGTCTCAAGGTAATGGAAATGTACAAAATTGTTTGTATTATTACATTTTGCTGGAACAAGCTCTATTAGAAGCAGAGTTGATAAGCTGGCCCTGGTGCTGGAGCAGGTTTTAGCCATTAAGTTCCTGGATAGTGGGGACAGATGGAGGGACAGGGTAGTAGCTGGGACTGTGGTGGTTGGGACACTTGGGGAGAACTTGAGGCAGGAATTATTTTTCAACTGATTTGGAAGTTGTGTGTTAGAATAGTCTCAACCAACCCTAATTTGAACTAGAAACAGAGAGAAGAATAATGACCAAATCCAGCCTCTATGTGAAAGGAGTAAAGAAAAAAGGGCAAAGAAGAAGAAAAGAGAAAGGGAAATAATAAATCGATGAGGATGTCTCATGCTGTGCTACTGAACAGCGTCTCACCATAGAGCTAACTGAATTAAAACAAATCCAATTTTCTAAGCCTAATTTTTGGAGACGTCTCATTGTTCTGAAGGAACAAGAGCAAGCTCGAATTAAATGAACATTAAGCATTTACACTACCTGAAATAACAGCAAGGTATTTGTGTCTGTCATGGTCTGATACATAAATTTTCCATGTTCATATAGTTAATTATATGATCTGGAGTAGTTAATAGCAAAAAGTTATCATAGCAGACACCTGAAGGGAAATAAAGCAAATCAACTACAGTTTAAGCTGTACATTTCATTATTTTTTAACTGGTAGGAGAGAAGCTCAGAGGAAATCATGTAACGCGTCCTGTATGAAGTGCTGATGTACATGCGGTCCATGACACATTATGGTCACATTAAAGTCCATTAAAAAGTAAGTTAGCAGGAACATCATGTCTCCAAGCAAATAAGGAGCAGCCACGCTTCACTAAGGAGTGTGGTACCTGGTGCAAAAAGGCTCAGAATTTGGAGTTGACCATGATTTCAGTTCAAAATATGACTTTGTCTCTAAAATGCTATATAATCAGGAGAAATCTTACTGAGTGTCAGTTTTCTTTTCTAAAAAACAAGTGTAGTAAGCCTCAGGGTTTGTGTGAGGATTAAATGAAGTAACATACGTAAATTATCTTATTCATAAGTGATTGTCCAATGCTAGCTATGATAATCATCAAAAATTAGTCAAATAGGAAGGACTCTAGGAAAAATGAAGTTGATTAATGTTATGAAAACATGGGTTTTTTTGGTTTTTTTTTTCAGTTATGGCCCTTACATTGATTCAGCAGATGAATTTTCAGCAGATGTTTTTCAGGCATCTTGCCCACGTGATTCTGTTCTTGTCAGCATGCCACTGTCTTAAAACCTGTGAATAGAGCGCTCAGAGTGCTAGAATAAACGCAGCTCTCTCACTGAGATATTTTAAAAAGAGAGAATAAGGGAGAGAAGAAGAATTTAAATGATATTGTTTTAAGAGTCTCTGCGGCATAAATATGTAAAGATGAAAAATAATCCTGAAATAGGAAACATGTATTTATTAATGTTTTATCCATAAGGTTAAAAAAAATTAACACAAAATTTAATAAGTTAAAAACACAAAGAAAAAGTAAAAGAAGTTTACCCTCAAGTACCAGGTGAAAAGTGTGATCCAGAATTTGGAACGTGACAAAGGAAACTCTGGAGTCAAGAAAAACAGGGCACCCTGGGCTGAAATAATCCCAGGAGAAATGAGATCACTGGTCACACCTAACTCAGCTGAAAATGCAGTTTTCAGCCCCTAGGAATCAGCCCTGACAGGTGAGTTGGGGCACTGGCACTTGCTGTTGGAGAAAAAGGTCATCTTTCTGGGCCTGAGCCCTCTGCAGACTCCTTATGACCCTGAGAAGATACCTCTGTCTTTCATGGATTTGTCATCAATGAGAACCTGATTCATTGGAAGGAGCTAGAGAATCCATAGACTTGGGCTTGTATGATTTCACATCATAAGAAACTCATCCACCAGTTAGCATATTATATACAGAAACGCACCCATTATAGTATTTTATTGCCTCTGTGAGGAGATTAGTCAAAACAGCACTTAAAGAACCTGGAAACTTCCAGCCTTCAAATTCTTTCATAGACTCACATAACAACTAATTGAGAAAGCTTGTCCATCATTTCTGAGTGTTATTTTTCTTCCAAACGTTATTTTTTTAGCTCTTTAAAGTTGTGACCTTTAAATTTTTTCAAGATTCACATCTCTGTATATTTTAAACTAACTTGGTGCTTCTGTGAGATTTCCACTGGAATTTCTCCAAATATGTGCAGTGTAAATCTGACAGGGCAGAGTCAATGAAACCAGGAACAGAGGGAGGGATCAATTAGGAGGATTCTGATCCAGTCTTCATTCATTTTTATTCAGGAAATATATATGGGCCATCTCTCTGCCAAGGGCCAGACATTGTTCTAGACACTGGGGAGACAAAAAGAACAGGACACACAGGGCTCCTGTCCTCAAGTCACAAGAAACAAAAACAAACACATTAATAAAGGAATACAGGGGGTAGTCAGAGCTATAAAAGTAAACAAACAAACTAGTAGTTGAGATATAAAGCATGATGGAAGACTTATTTTATATAGAGTGATCACGGTGGGCTCTTTGAAGCTGTGATATTTAGACTGAAGTCTAAAAATGAGGAGACAGTCAAGAGTGGGTGGAAGGGCATCCTGAGAGTGGGAACAGCATATGCAAAGGCCATATGCTTGGGAGAATGGCTTGGAGGGATGCAGGAGAAGAAGCAGACCAGACAAAGAGCTATGTAGCAGTCCAGGCAAGCGATACTAGGGATCAGATTAGGGTGGTTGCAGCAGAGATTCAGGGCAGAGGTTAGAGTTGAGATACATGCTGGAGATGGAACTGACATTTCTTGCTGGTGAATTGGACATGAGAGATAGAGAAACAGGACTTCTCCCTGCTTTCTGGTTTGAGTCATTGGGAGGATGGTGGTGTTATTAACTCAGCTGAGGAGCAGGTTTGGGGAAAAAAATTGAGTTCCATTTTGGACATGTAAGGTTTGAGGTGCATGACACGTGGAGCTGTAAGACAGACAGTTGTACTTGTGTCTGAAGGCAGAGGAGTGCTCTGATCTGAAGAAATAACTTTGGGAGTCATCAGCATAAATTCAATATTGCTATTGAATCCATGGGAATCGATGTGATTCCCTTCAAGGCATGCACCTAGGATGGGCTCTCCTCTGCGTGAAGGGAGAGAGCTTCCTTCCATGGTACTCATTCTTGATGAGTCTCTTCATTTTCAAAACCTCAGCTTAAAAATTAGTATTTACAGAGAGTCCTTCCATTCTCCTGGACCCTCCAAAACTCTCTTCTGGACCCAGTCAGGCCTCTGACTCATGTCAGATGAGAAAACTGAGGTACAGGGAGGTTAAATAACTTGTGCTTGGTTTTGCAGCTCCTGAACTGTTAAACACTTCATTTTACCACATTGACTAACAGAAACGATAATCAGTTCTAGAGGCACTGTCTTCTTTGTCCCTACAAGATTATTTGGGGGCAAATGGAAGAAAAGAAAAAGTAGAGGAATTTCGAGGCAGTACCTTCCTGTCATGTTCCAGCCAATGGTGGGACTGCAGCAGAAACCACCCTTCCTATCTCTAGCCCAGCACCATATTAGACCACCAGCCCACTAATATTCCCATTAAAATTCCACAGGAGGTCAAAGTTCCCTGTTTAAACACCTCTTTGTTTCACAAGTACTTTCTAATGAAGAAAAGATAATCAGTAGCAATTGAGGCAGTTGTTGGTGACCTTCACCCCACTACCTCAAATTCTACAACTTCTTGCTTTGTTTTTCTTCTTTAATTTTCATTGCCTACTGAGTTCTTCTCTCCTCTTTATAATTTCTTTGTTTCCCTGTTATTTCTTACACATGCCTAGCCCTATTGCTGTTGGCTAAAACAATTTCTGAGTTTTCTTCTTAGCTTAAGACAGGGAGCATTTGGAATTTTGTTCATCTTTTTTTCACACTACTTTCAAAATGCAGAGCTGTATCAACATTTGTGTGCTTATCTTGCTGTTATATTTTTATATTATTGTTATCTGTGTCTTCTATCATTTTATTTTCGAAACGCTTTGTGGACAGTAATCATGTCAGGATAATTAAAGTTTGCCTCAGTGCTGAGCACACGAGTGCAAGTGGATGTTTTTGTTTGTTTTTTGTTTTAAATAAATTAGATAAGCATATTGATCAAACAAATTAGTTAAAGGAGGTGATTTTCTTCATGAGGAAAAATTATTCTTGGGACGGGAGTGTTCTTAATACCTTCAGATTTTTGTTTATAGAGCATTTTACTTGACAGAGAGGTTGAATGAGGAAAGCTAGAATTCTAAATTGCTTCATAGCCATTGCCCCCTAAAGATGAGCAAAACATAAAAAGAAAGCATTTCAGAAGTTAAAACATATGTCCATGAAGATACATGTTTTGATTCCCCCAAATTTCCAGGAAAACATTGTGTATGTAGTGCCAGAGACCCTGCATCACAAGTTCAGCTTCAGTATTCAATAAGATCTGGTTGAATTAGAGAATTCCAAGTACCTGCCACGTCCCTGGCACCAGGCTAGCTGCAGGGGGAGGTGTTGCCAGGTGCAAACTCTGCCCTCACCCAGGGGTGGGGAGCAGGAGAGCAGAGACTCAGCAGTTGGAACACCGTGTGTTAAAGATTCTTTGAGAGATACACACGGGGTGCAAGGAGGCACTTGGTGAATGAACGGAATCAGACAAACAGATTAAAAGATGTTGTGGTGGGGGAACAACTTATTTTTTTTTAAATCATCCAGTGTGGAAAGGCAATGAAAACCTGAACTAGTCTGGAAGCTCTCATAAGAAAAGTCTCTGAAATTTTTTGAGAAATCTCAGCAGACGCAGCAATACTTTTGTTATTCTCCTAGTTGGCAACACTGAGCAGATCTTGTGCCGTATGCATTGGGGAAGGGAAGGAAGAGAGCAAATGGAATCCTACTGAACAGAGGAGTCAGGGCTAAGCAGACAGCTCTGGGCTAACAAAGGAAAGTTCCATGTCACGGGAGAGCGTGGACTTCCGAGGAAGAGGCCGCAGAGATGATGGAGGGGGGCAGGAACAGAGGCAGGCTCTCTGTCCCGCTCGCTGCCCGGGGTGCTGGGCTCAAGCCACAGTCTTATAGCATCCCTTCCCCCCCATGTTAATTAAACCCCAGTGTATCTCTAATTTAGCACTTACTGTCCTATGGTTCAGTGACCCCTAGTTTCCTTTTACTTTTTGATCCTCATTTGGAGTTTAACTGGTAGTACAAACTTCTGGACTCACACAGAGAATTTCTCCCAGCCTGTGTGCAAGTGGAGGGGCCTGGGGTAGTGGATCATGGCAGAAGATTTCCTCGATCCATAAACCCTCTCATCTGCCCTCCTGACAAGTGGAAGGCACCGAGATGGGTAAGAGTCTCACCCCACCAAGTGAGCTGTGCGGGACCCGTGACATTATTCACTTCTCTGTAACCGAGCTTAATTTTATGTGTTTTGTCCCTCATCCTGGCAGGTGTGTGAAACAATCTCAGGTAATTCAGGGTCTCTCCCTGCACTTCCACTGGGGCTGTGGCTCTGTTCCAGGGGACTCTCGTGGTGCCAGAGCTAGTGTGGGCCGGGCTGCCCTCTGGCCCATTCAGCCTTGAGTCTCCATCCCCGCAGGTCCCACCAGGGAGACTCCTCAGGCCTGGGCTGCTGTCCAGGGCCCAGGGCACATACAGCTGGCCCCTTCCTACTCCCCTCCTCGCAGCTAGGGGGGAACTGAGGAGCGCTGAGAGGCTGGCCCAGGCTCATCTGCCCAGGCCTCCCACCAGCCATTTCACCTCAAGTCCACCGTGAGGCCCAGGGCGGGGGACTGGGGGATGTTGCTTCCTCCCCCGGCCACACTTCTGTCCCCAGACTCAGCATCCCCCAGTCTGTCTAGAGCATCTGCCTTTCTTGAGATTTCCTCTCCAGGACCCACATCAATATCTAGTTCTCTTCCTTCCCTCTTCAGAGTCTGTTGTCCACAGGCTGGGAGGTTCACAGGCTCTTCCAAAGCAGTTATTTGTGCCCAGCGTTCTTTCTCTTCTCCTCTGAGGGTGAACATCCTCATTCTGTGGTGTCACCATCACTCAGCAATGATGAGAATTGCGACTCCAGCTTCTGAAATGGGATGTCGTGGGGGCAGGGGTGGTTGAGGTCGCAGGAAGTGCAAGAGAACGACACCTCAGTGAATATGTCACAGTATCATGTCCACACACAGCTTACACTGTTGAAAAGGACCTCAGAGTTTATCCACCCCAATTCCTCACCCCAGTTTGGCCCTTTCTATGTATCTAACACTTTAATGGCAGGTACCTCACTAGACGCTGGGATAACCCCTTTAGTGGCTGGCAGTCTCCTCTTTACCAAAGTCTCCCAGTCAGACTCTGCCCTGGGGCCCCACTCAATGGATCTCTTCCCTGTTCCCTTGATGTTCCTGGCCGCCCAGGCTGCAGGTGAGCAGCCTGGAAAGGAACCACCCCCCGCCCCCCGCCCTCAGGAGAAAGGCTTTGACTGGTCCTGGGCAGGGTAAGGCTGCAGCGCCCCCCAGAAGCCAGCTGGCCCCTTCCTGCTGTCTGCCCTGTTCTCTGACAAGCTTCTCCTCAGGGATTCCCCACCGGCACCTCACCGCCATGGGGTGGGATTGGCTACATGGTATCAAGCCCGGCTGTGGACTCCTCTGTGCTGATGATCAGGCTGGGGCCTCTCACCAGGAGCGGCAGGCTGTCTAGGGTAGTGGGTCTGGCATTCTGAGCTCACGTGTTTGACAGAAGCTCCTGAGGTGATTTCAGCACACACCCAAGGGGAGAACTCTGCTAGGAGCCATTCTTAAGCCATTTACCAAATATAAAATTAATTAGAAGTGGAGGTAAGATCTGTCACAGGCAGTGGGCTGTTAATTCTCAGCTTTCTGTCAGCCTGAGTTTCCATTCTTTCACAGATACCTCCCTTTTCCCCTTCCTCTCTCCTTCTCCCTGTCATTTTCTCCTTCTTTTTCTTCTTCCCTTTCTCAAACATTTATTGAGCTTCTGCTGTGTGCCAGGCAGTGTGCTGGGAGCCAGACATACAAGGATGAATCAGACCCAGACTCTGGCCTCAAGGTGCTCACAGACAAGTGAATATATTATTGTTAAGTGTTGGAGGTTGTATTAGTTGTTTATTGCTGTGTAACGAATTACTCCAAAATGTAGTGGCTTAAAAACCACACATTATCTCACAGTTTCTCAGGAATCTAGGTGTGGCTTCGCTGGGTCCTCTGGCTCCAGGCCTCTCACCAGCTGACATTCAAGTGTTGGCCTGGGCAGCGGTCATCTCAAGGCTCAGCTGGGGGAAGATTCATTTCCAAACTCACTCACAAGCTCCCACATAGGTCAGCTCCTTGCTGGCTGTTGGCTGGAGGCTTCTCTCAGTTCCTTGCGATACGGTCCTCTCTGTGGAGCAGCTCGTGACATAGAGGCTGGCTTCCATCAGAGAGAGCAAGTAAGAGAGCAAGAGAGGGTGAGCAAGAGAGGATAGAAGGAAGCCGGAGTCTTTTTGTAAGCTAATCTTGACGGTGGCATCCCATCACTCACTGTGTTCTGTTTGTTAGAAGCAAGTCACTGAGTCCAGCCCACACTCAAAGGGAGGGGATTACATGAGGGTGTGAATACTGGAGGGAAGGGATCGTTGGGGGATGTCAGAGGCTGTCTACCATGAAGGTGTTGCCATAATGTCTTTAAAAACATTTAAGTCTCAGATCCCTTGGCTGAAACACAGTGAGTTAAAAATGTCAGTTACCCTTTTTTTTAAGATGCGATGAGGAAGGCAGGTGAGAAAACTTAAGGAGCATTAGAATAAAGCCCCAAAGGTAGAATAAAGATGTTTCATTATTCCTGTTTCCTAACTTTGTGAAAATTTACATCTCAGTTTCTGTTTCTAATGGAGAATTGAGATAACCTCAGCAATCCTGTCTGACTAAGCATATTCCTCCCACCCATCCCCCCAAAAAGACCAGTGCCAGTGAGGCAAGTAGAGGATGGTCAACTGAATATTAAATATTCAGTTCAACAGTTGTCCCTATTTAGTTCCAGAAAAACTAAGTCTCTACAGCTTGTTATGTATCTACTTTGACTCAATATGTTTTGTATTCAAATTTCCAAACAGCAAAACCTGCTGCCTTAAGAAGAATACTAGCTCACACAAAATACCCAAATGAAAGATGTCCATTCAAGAATCTAGCCTACAAGCCCTGTTATTATTCATTTACTGTGTCAGATAAGAGAGAGATTGAAGGCATTCCTAATTGGCTGCCTTGGGATAAGGCATTTGAAATGGAGTCGATTGATATTTCAGTGTCTGTTCGACCTTATTTATAGGGACACGTTTCATTCTAAAAGATTAATAATGTATCATACAAATGGATCCTTTGGTGAAATCTAAGACTTTTAAGAGTATATGCACACTTGGGCTATCATTTTTAAAGAAGCAAATGCAGATTGGAAAGATCTAAATATTTTATATAGAACATATGATACATCACCAAAGAATCTACTATTTTTAATTTACGTAAGTTGCCAGCATTGAATGAGACCCATGTCCTTAGATTCTAACTCAGACTCACAAGCATTAACACAGTGGCCCTGGAAAGCTCTCTAAGAGGTAGGTCACAGATGGTGGGACTGAGGTAAAGGGATGTATCGCTGCCTGGCCGGCGTCCCCACTCATGGTCAGTGCTCCACTTGCATTCTTGCAAAGCAGTTAGCTCTGTATGTGTTGACCTACTGTAAAGGTTCTTGTTAATTGAAGGACTGCAGCAAATTCGTAGTGGAGGGCTTTTTTTTTTTTTTTTTTGGAAAAAATAAAATAAAATCGTATTTACTCTATAATTCAAAACTTAGAATCTTGTTGCTAATTTTGTCAAGGAGTAAATTTGTCTCCATGATCAAAATTCAGTTTGGGAGCATTCCATATAACGTACATGTTTTCTGATATTCATCTACAGTCACCTTTAGGGAGTTTGATTTTGAACCCTCAGAACCTCAGATATTGCAGCATTATTTCGTTATTCTAAACTGCTTGCAATTTCACACTACAGAAGATGACCCTGAGTTAGAAAAACATGGAAACCTATCTTAATACATCACTTACAGAGAGGGTGAACGTGAGCATGAAAACTTTTCATTCTGCGAAACCAATTTCCACAAGAGGCACATCAGGTAAGCCTAAGGTGGTAACCACAAAAAATAATTTAAATTCTGCCTTCATTTGTCAAATATGATAATTACTTCCAGAACTCATTTAAGTTTGTTTGTATTATTTCCTTGACCACAGCAGGGATCAGCTGCCCAAGTTGCTGATGGTACAGGAGAGTCACAAAGGGGCTGGGTGACATCGCAATCAGACACTAATTAAACCCAAGCTTTCTGATCTTCACTCACTGCCTTTTATAAACCCAGGAAGCTCCTATTTTTCAAATTTAGAAAGTAAGCAACTCTTCAAGCTCCCTTCCCCTGAGGTTTCCATGCAAATAATACAACAAAAAGCAGCACAAGTTAAATCTGTAATTAACTTGGGAATTTATAGTCACTGACCCCACAAAATACACATTGAGGTTCTAAATAAATTCCCTTACTGGCTGCACAAATTTCTGCAGAAATGTCCTTTACCACTGTAGAAAAGAAGGTCTCAAAGAGCAACATTTCTCTGAATTTTCCAGCAATGATGAAATCCCACAGAGACAGGACCATGTCAGAGGAGAAGTTTTGTGGTGTCAGAAGTAGCTCCCAAGATGAATTTTTTTATCTTGTTGGCTCTGTCTTCCCAAGTTACAGCAACGAGGAGTTCCTTGAACTGCCCACTCAGTTGGCAGAATGCCTCTGGTGTGTTGTGATGTGGTGGGTGTTTTATTTGAAATGGTAGAGTGGAAGAAACAAAGAAAGTCCCAATGGCCAAAGTCATGAAATATGAATGTTTTCATGAGCATGTACTTACCACCCCCCACTTCTCTCTCTCTCTCTCTCCCCCTCCTCTTCCCCTCCCTCTCTCTCTCTCACACATACACACGCATGCACGCACACATGCATGTGCACGCCCTTGTTCTGAAGACTGGATTCTGTTAACCAGGCTTGAATACATGCATGCTGGTTCTTAATAAAAATGCTGAAAGTTCTGAATCCTTTGGCTGGTCCAAGAAGAGGCTCATGCTGCAGAGTGGGAGCTTTCAATTGGAGACATAGGTCAAAAAGAAAGTCATAATATCTGAGCTGTAGGGGGAAATGTTATTTTTATGAGCTCCTCAAGAATTCCATTTCTTGCTTCCTGTATATTGTGTAATGTTTCATAAACCTAATGACTCTGAATTGTGTGTAGTGTAAGATTTTTACTGTTTTTTCTTCTAGGCAATTTCACTTCTTAAAAAATCGCCAGAGCCTATTTGATGCTCAGAATACTGCTTGATGCTTTTATTTTTTTTTCTTGTGATAAGAACTCTTAAGATTTACTCTCTCAACATCTTTCATATGTAACCTACAGCCGTGTTCGTTATATTTTTCATGTTGTGCATTACATCGCTAGTACTGATTTATCTTACAACTGGAAGTTTGTACCTATTGAGTATCTTCATCCAATTTCCCCTCCCCCTCTACCCCCGCACCCACCAGCCTCTGGTGACCACAAATCTGATCTCTTTCTATGAGTGTGTTTGCTTTTTGAGTATAATTGACCTACAACACTATGTTAGTTCCTATTACACAACATAATGATTTGATATTTCTATACAATGATGACCACAATAAGTTTAGTTACCATCTGTCACCATACAAAGATATTACACAATTATTGACTATATTCCCCACACTGTACATTTCACTCCTGTGATTCATTTATTTTGCAACTGGAAGTTTGTACCTTTTAATCTCCCTCATCTATTTATCCCCTCCCCCTAGTCTCCTCCCCTCTGACAGCCACCTGATTATTCTCTGATCTGTGACTGTGTTTCTGTTCTGTTAGTTTTATTCCTTGGTTTTGTTTTTGAGATTCCACATATAAGTGAAATTTGCCTTTCTCTGATTTATTTCATTTGGCTTAATATCCTCTAGGTCCATCCATATTGTTGCAAATGGCAAGATTTCATTCTTTATGGCCGAGTAATATATATGTGTGTGTGTGTGTGTGTGTGTATATATATATATTTATATACACACACACACACACACACACATATATATATATACACCATATCTTCTTTATCCATTCATCTTTTGATAGACACTTAGGTTGCTCCCATATCTTGGCTATTATAAATAATATTGCAGTGAATACAAGAGTACATATATCTTTTCTAATTAGTGTTTTCCTTTTTTCTAATAAATACCAAGGAGTCGAATTGCTGGATCATATAATAGTTCTATTTTTAATTTTGGGGGAAATCCCCACACGGTTTTCTATAGTGGCTGCACCAATTTACATTCCTACCAACAGTGCATGAGGATTCCTTTTTATCCACATCATCGCCAACACTTGTTATTTCTTCTCTTTTTGATGATAGCCATTCTGACAGGTGTGAGGAGTTATCTCATTGTGGTTTTGAGTTGCATTTCCCTGATGATTAGTGATGTTGAGCATATTTTCATGTGCCTGTTGTCCACCCATATGTCTTCTTTGGAAAAATGTCTATTCAGATCCTCTGCCTATTTTTTTAATCAGTTTGTTTGGTTTTTTTGATGTTGAGTTGTATGAGTTCTCTGTGTATTTTGGATATTAACCCCTTATCAGATATATCATTTGCAAATATCTTCTCTCATTCAGTAGACAGCCTTTTCCCTTTGTGGATAGTTTCCTTCACTGTGCAAAAGCTTTAAACTTGATGTAGCCCCATTTGTTTATTTTTGCTTTTGTTTCTCTTGCCTGAGGAGACAGATCCAAAAAAATATTGCTAAGACCAATGTCAAAGAGCATACTGCCTAAGATTTCTTCTAGGATTTTTATGGTTTCAGGTCTTTAATCTATTTTGAATTTATTTTTGTGCGTGGTGGGAGAAAGTAGTCCGGTTTCATTCCTTTGCATGTAGCTGTTCAGTTTTCCAAACAGCATTTATTGAAGAGGCTGTCTTTTCTCCATTGTATATTCTTGCCTCCTTTGTTGTAGATTAATTGCCAACATAATGTGGGTTTATTCTGTTCCATTGATCTATGTGTCTGTTTGGGGGCCAGTACTGTCCGGTTTTTTGTTTTTTGTTTTATTTATTTATTTATTTATTTATTTATGGCTGTGTTGGGTCTTCGTTTCTTTGCGAGGGCTTTCTCTCTAGTTGTGGCAAGTGGGGGCCACTCTTCATCACGGTGCGCGGGCCTCTCACTATCGCAGCCTCTCTTGTTGCAGAGCACAGGCTCCAGATGCGCAGGCTCAGTAATTGTGGCTCATGGGCCCAGTTGCTCCGCAGCATGTGGGATCTTCCCAGACCAGGGCTCGAACCCGTGTCCCCTGCATTGGCAGGCAGATTCTCAACCACTGCACCACCAGGGAAGCCCTACTGTCCAGTTTTGATGACTGTAAATTTGTAGTATAGTTTGAAATCAGGGATTTTTTTTTAACATCTTTATTGGAGTATAATTGCTTTACAATGGTGTGTTAGTTTCTACTATATAACAAAGTGAATCAGCTATACATATACGTATATCCCCATATCTCCTCCCTCTTGCGTCTCCCTCCCACCCCTCTAGGTGGGCACAAAGCACCGAGCTGATCTCCCTGTGCTATATAGGCTGCTTCCCACTAGCTATCTATTTTACATTTGGTAGTGTATATATGTCCATGCCACTCTCTCACTTCGTCCCAGCTTACCCTTCCCCCTCCCCGTATCCTCAAGTCCATTCTCTATGTCTGCATCTTTATTCCTGTCCTGCCCCTAGGTTCTTCAGAATCATTTTTTTTTTAGATTCCATATATATGTGTTAGCATATGGTATTTGTTTTTCTCTTTCTGATTTACTGCACTCTGTATGACAGACTCTAGGTCCATCCACCTCACTACAAATAAATCAATTTTGTTTCCTTTTATAGCTGAGTAATATTCCATTGTATATATGTGCTACATCTTCTTTATCCATTCATCTGTCGATGGACACTTAGGTTGTTTCCATGTCCTGGCTATCGTAAATAGTGCTGCAATGAACATTGTGGTACATGACTCTTTTTGAATTATGGTTTTCTCAGGGTATATGCCCAGTAGTGGGATTGCTGGGTCGTATGGTAGTTCTATTTTTAGTTTTTTAAGGAACCTCCATACTGTTCTCCATAGTGGCTGTATCAATTTACATTCCCACCAACAGTGCAAGAGGGTTCCCTTTTCTCCACACCCTCTCCAGCATTTATTGTTTGTAGATTTTCTGATGATGGCCATTCTGACAGGTGTGAGGTGATACCTCATTGTAGTTTTGATTTGCATTTCTCTAATAATTAGTGATGTGGAGCATCCTTTCATGTGTTTGTTGGCCATCTGTATATCTTCTTTGGAGAAATGTCTGTTTCGGTCTTCTGCCCATTTTTGGATTGGTTTGTTTGTTTTTTTGATACTGAGCTGCATAAGCTGCTTGTAAATTTTGGAGATTAATCCTTTGTCCATTGCTTTGTTTCCAAATATTTTCTTCCATTCTGAGGGTTGTCTTTTTGTCTTGTTTATGGTTTCCTTTTCTGTGCAAAGGATTTTAAATTTCATTAGGTCCCATTTGTTTATATTTGTTTTTATTTCCATTTCTCTAGGAGCTGGGTCAAAAAAGATCTTGCTGTGATTTATGTCACAGAGTGTTCTGCCTATGTTTTCCTCTGAGAGTTTTATAGTGTCTGGCCTTACATTTAGGTCTTTAATCCGTTTAGAGTTTAGTTTTGTGTATGGTGTTAGGTAGTGTTCTAATTTCATTCCTTTACATGTAGCTCTCCAGTTTTCCCAGCACCACTTATTGAAGAGGCTGTCTTTTCTCCATTGTATATTCTTGCCTCCTTTGTCAAAAATAAGGTGACCATATGTGCGTGGGTTTATCTCTGGGCTTTCTATCCTGTTCCATTGATCTATATTTCTGTTTTTGTGCCAGTACCATGCTGTCTTGAATACTGTAGGTTTGTAGTAGGGTCTGAAGTCCGGGAGCCTGATTCCTCCAGCTCCGTTTTTCTTTCTCAAGATTGCTTTGGCTATTCGGGGTCTTTTGTGTCTCCATACAAATTGTGAAATTTTTTGTTCTAGTTCTGTGAAAAATGCCATTGGTAGTTGGATAGAGATTGCATTGAATTTGTAGATTGCTTTGGGTAGTATAGTCATTTTCACAATGTTGAATCTTCCAATCCAAGAACATGGTATATCTCTCCATCTGTTTGTATTGTCTAATTTCTTTCATCAGTGTCTTATAATTTTCTGCATACAGGTCTTTTGTCTCCCTAGGTAGGCTTATTCCTAGGTATTTTATTCTTTTTGTTGCAATGTTAAATGGGAGTATTTCCTTAATTTCTCTTTCAGATTTTTCATCATTAATGTATAGGAATGCAAGAGATTTCTGTGCATTAATTTTGTATCCTGCTACTTTACCAAATTCATTGATTAGCTCTAGTAGTTTTCTGGTAGCATTTTTAGGGTTCTCTATGTACAGTATCATGTCATCTGCCAACAGTGACAGTTTTACTTCTTCTTTTCTGATTTGGATTCCTTTTATTTCTTTCTCTTCTCTGATTGCTGTGGCTAAAACTTCCAAAGCTATGTTGAATAATAGTGGTGAGAGTGGGCAACCTTGTCTTGTTCCTGATCTTAGTGGAAATGGTTTCAATTTTTCACCATTGAGAACGATGTTGGCTGTGGGTTTGTCATATACGGCCTTTATTATGTAGAGGTACGTTCCCTCTATGCCTGCTTTCTGGAGGGTTTTTATCATAAATGGGTGTTGATTTTGTCGAAAGCTTTTTCTGCATCTATTGAGATGATCATATGGTTTTTCTCCTTCTATTGGTTAATATGGTTTATCACATTGATTGATTTGCATATACTGAAGAATCCTTGCATTCCTGGGATAAACCCCACTTGTTCATAGTGTATGATCCTTTTAATGTGCTGTTGGATTCTGTTTGCTAGTGTTTTGTTGAGGATTTTTGCATCTATGTTCATCAGTGATATTGGCCTGTAGTTTTCTTTCTTTGTGACATCTTTGTCTGGTTTTGGTGTCAGGGTGATGGTGGCCTCGTAGAATGAGTTTGGGAGTGTTCCTCCCTCTGCTATATTTTGGAAGAGTTTCAGAAGGATAGGTGTTAGCTCTTCTCTAAATGTTTGATGGAATTCGCCTGTGAAGCCATCTGGTCCTGGGCTTTTGTTTGTTGGAAGATTTTTGATCACAGTTTCAATTTCAGTGCTTTTGATTGGTCTGTTTATATTTTCTATTTCTTCCTGGTTCAGTCTCAGAAGGTTGTGCTTTTCTAAGAGTTTGTCCATTTCTTCCAGGTTGTCCATTTTATTGGCATATAGTTGCTTGTAGTAATCTCTCATGATCCTTTGTATTTCTGTAGTGTCAGTTGTTACTTCTCCTTTTTCATTTCTAATTCTATTGATTTGAGTCTTCTCCCTTTTTTTCTTGATGAGTCTGGCTAATGTTTTATCAATTTTGTTTATCTTCTCAAAGAACCAGCTTTTAGTTTTATTGATCTTTGCTATTGTGTCCTTCATTACTTTTTCATGTATTTCTGATCTGATTTTTATGATTTCTTTCCTTCTGCTACCTTTGGGGTTTTTTGGTTCTTCTTTCTCTAATTGTTTTAGGTGTAAGGTTAGGTTGTTTATTTGAGAGGTTTCTTGTTTGTTGAGATACAGTTGTATTGCTATAAACTTCCCTGTTAGAACTGCTTTTGCTACATCTGATAGGTTTTGGGTCATTGTGTTTTCATTGTCATTTGTTTCTAGGTATTTTTTGATTTCCTCTTTGATTTCTTCAGTGATCTCTTGGTTATTTAGTAATGTATTGTTTAGCCTCCATGTGTTTGTAGTTTTTTACAGATTATTTCCTGTGATTGATATGTAGTCACATAGCGTTGTGGTCAGAAAAGATACTTGATACGATTTCAATTTTCTTAAATTTACCAAGGCTTGATTTGTGACCCAAGATATGATCTATCCTGGAGAATGTTCCATGAGGACTTGAGAAGAAAGTGTATTCTGTTGTTTTTGGATGGAATGTCCTTTAAATATCAATTAAGTCCATCTCATTTAATGTATCATTTAAAGCTCGTGTTTCCTTACTTATTTTCATTTTCAATGATCTGTCCATTGGTGAAAGTGGGGTGTTAAAGTCCCCTACTATGATTGTGTTACTGTCGATTTCCCCTTTTATGGCTATTAGCATTTTCCTTATATATTGAGGTGCTCCTATGTTAGGTGCATAAATATTTACAGTTGTTATATCTTCTTCTTGGATTGATCCCTTGATCGTTGTGTAGTGTCCTTCTTTGTCTCTTGTAATAGTCTTTATTTTAAAGTCTATTTGTCTCATATGAGAATTGCTATTCCAGCTTTCTTTTGATTTCCATTTGCATGGAATATCTTTTTCCATTCCCTCACTTTCAGTCTATATGTGTCCCTAGGTCTGAAGTGGGTCTCCTGTGGACAGCATATATACAGGTCTTGTTTTTCTATCCATTCAGTCATCTATGTCTTTTGGTAGGAGCATTTAATACATTTACATTTAAGGTAGTTATCAGTATGTATGTTCCTGTCACCATTTTCGTAATTGTTTTGGGTTTGTTATTGTAGGTCTTTTCCTTCTCTGGTGTTTTCTGCCTAGAGAAGTTCCTTTAGTGTTGATTGTAAAACTGGTTTGGTGGTGCTGAATTCTCTTAGCTTTTGCTTGTCTGTATAGATTTTAATTTCTCTGACAAATCCGAATGAGATCCTTGCTGGGTAGAGTAATCTTGGTTGTAGGTTTTTCCCTTTCATCACCTTAAATATGTCCTGCCACACCCTTCTGGCTTTCACAGTTTCTGCTGAAAGATCAGCTGTTAACCTTATGAGGATTCCCTTGTATGTTATTTGTTGTTTTTCCCTTGCTGCTTTTAATATTCTTTCTTCGTATTTAATTTTTGATAGTTTGATTAATATGTGTCTTGGCGTGTTTCTCCTTGGATTTATCCTGTATGGGACTCTCTGTGCTTCCTGGACTTGATTGACTATTTCCTTTCCCATATTAGGGAAGTTTTCAACTATAGTCTCTTCGAATATTTTCTCAGACCCTTTCTTTTTCTCTTTTTTCTTCTGCGACCCCCATAATTTGAATGTTGGTGCATTTAACGTTGTTCCAGAGGCCTCTGAGACTGTCCTCAATCCTTTTCATTCTTTTTCTTTATTCTGCTCTGTGGTAGTTATGTACACTATTTTATCTTCCAGGTCACTTATCCATTCTTCTAACCTAGTTATTCTGCCATTGATTCTTCCTAGAGAATTTTTAATTTCATTTGTTGTGTTGTTCATCATTGTTTGTTTGGTCTTTAGTTCTTCTAGGTCCTTGTTAAAATTTTCTTGTATTTTCTCCATTCTATTTCCAAGATTTTGGATCATCTTTACTATCATTACTCTGAATTCTTTTTCAGGTCGACTGCCTATTTCCTCTTCATTGTTTGGTCTGGTGGATTTTTACCATGCTCCTTCATGTGCTGTATGTTTCTCTGTCTTCTCATTTTGCTTAACTTACTGTGTTTGGAGTCTCCTCTTCACAGCTGCAGGTTCCTAGTTTCCATTGTTTTTGGTGTCTGCCTCCAGTGGCTCAGGCTGGTTCAGTGGGTTGTGTAGGCTTCCTGGTGGAGGGGACTAGTGCCTGTGTTCTGGTGGATGAGGCTGGATCTTGTCTTTCTGGTGGGCAGGTCTGTGTCCGGTGGTGTGTTTTGGGGTGTCTGTGACCTTGTTATGATTTTAGGCAGCCTCTCTGCTAATGGGTGGGGTTGTGTTCCTGTCTTGCTATTTGTTTGGCATAGGGTGTCCAGCACTGGAGCTTGCTGGTCCTTGAGTGGAGCTGGGTCTTAGCGTTGAGACGGAGATCTCTGGGAGAGCTCTCGCTGACTGATATTATGTGGGGCCAGGAGGTCTCTCTGGTGGTCCAATGTCCTGAACTCGGCTCTCCCACCTCAGAGGCTCAGGCCTGACACCCGGCAGGAGCACCAAGACCCTGTCAGCCACATGGCCAGGTACTGGGGGGTTTCTTGCCTTTTGGGAAGTCTGAGGTCTTCTGCCAGCCCTCAGTAGGTGTTCTGTAGGGGTTGTTCCAGATTGTTGATGTATTTTTGGGGAGAAAGGTGATCTCCATGTCTTATTCCTCCGTCATCTTGAAGTTCCCCCTGAATTCAGGGATATGTATACTTCCAGCTTTGTTCTTTTTTCTCAAGATTGTTTTGGCTATTCTGGATCTTTTGTGTTTCCATAACAAATTTTACAATTATTTGTTTTAGTTCATGAAAAATGCCATTGGCATTTTGATAGGGATTGGAAAATTAAGTAGTATAAAAAATTCAGTTTCTCAGTTGCATTAGCTACATTTCAAGTGAACAATAGCCACATGTGGCTAGTAGCTACCCTATTATACAGCACAGGTTTAGAATAATGAATCTTTTCATCATTTCAGCCATCATGAATCTCCCAGCAAATGGACTTATTTTAAAGGATTAGAACTTTTGGCAAAATGAGACTTAAGAATTTTTCCTGATTATTCCATATCATCCCTTCACTTAAATCAAACCAACACCATCGATAAATAAAAAACCCCAAATCGAGGGTCATGACATAATTTTGGTTGGTCATTTCTGTCCCTCCATCTGCCAACAGCTGTCCAGAGTCAGATAAGCTCCATTCTCCTATGAGGTCTGCATGTTAGGGGAGGGAAGGAGATAGGGAGAGAGGGAATTGTGCTCTGGGCCCTGCACAGGATAGCAGAAAGGCCAGAGGAGGAGCCCAGAGGAAGCCGAGGCCCTGCTCACCTCTCTGTGTTCTCACCTCCTGCAGTGCCTGTCCATTTCCCTCCCTCATGGTGCCTCTCTCACTGCAAACCAGCTTATAACAACTTGGCTCTCTGAAATTTCCTTGGAAGTCCCTTGGGAATGGCTAGAAGTTTTCACACAAATTAGAAACCACTGCATATACCAATGGAAATGATTATAATTTTGGTTTTCCTTGATTTTTTTCCCAATATTTTGGAAGAAAGAGCCTGAGCCAGCCTTTGGGTCAGACTTCCACTCCCCAACTTCCCACCTGTGTGGCCTCCCATGAGAAAAGATGGCTTAGTTTCCCCTTGGTAAAACATGGTTTCGATGAGAATAAAATTAGCCAGTATTTAAAATACTTCTCAGGAGATCTGATGGATGAAAAGTCCTCAAGAAACAGTAGAGCTTATCATTATTGTTTTAGACTATGGCTGCTTACAAAGTTTATCAACAAAGAACTATATAACCACTACGCACAAAATATGAGTATTTTAAGGGCAGTGCATTCTACAGTACTCAAAAGAGAAAATGCCTTGTACGATGTGGCAAAAAAAAAAAAAAAAAAAAAAAATCTTGGGCTTATTTCATATGAATGTACCTAGCAGCAACACCATTCCAATTCCATTCCGAAGAAGAGTATATATTACCTGTAAACCTTCTTTCAAAATTGGATTGAGTCGTTCTGTTGGTGTGCATTAAAAATGAATGCAGCTCCTTGCATTGCAGAAAAATTAAAATTCTGCCAGTGGTCACTCTGATTTTCTGTGT
Organism: Balaenoptera borealis; assembly: GCF_965194805.1. Classification (NCBI taxonomy): domain Eukaryota; kingdom Metazoa; phylum Chordata; class Mammalia; order Artiodactyla; family Balaenopteridae; genus Balaenoptera; species Balaenoptera borealis. Next base: position 110,780,991 of record NC_138862.1, on the reverse strand, counting down.
GAACTCATGACTTTTTCCTTTTTTTTTTTTTTTAAAGATTTAATTTTATTTATTTTTGGCTGCGTTGGGTCTTTGTTGCTGAGCGTGGACTTTCTCTAGTTGTGGTGAGTGGGGGCTACTCTTCGCTGCGGTGCACGGCCTTCTCATTGCGGTTGCTTCTCTTGTTGCAGAGCACGGGCTCCAGGCACGTGGGCTTCAACAGTTGCAGCACGCAGGTTCTAGAGCACAGGCTCAGTAGCTGTGGCGCACGGGCTTAGTTGCTCAGCAGCATGTGGGATCTTCCTGGACCAGGGCTTGAACCCATGTCCCCTGCGTTGGCAGGCAGATTCTTATCCACTGTGCCACCAGGGAAGTCCAACTTATTCCTTTTTTGCCAATTTCTTCTCTCCTCAGCCTCCTAGCCTGCACCCTATGGTATCACGGGCCTCAGGTCTGGCTCGGAAGGGACATAAGAGGCCCAGCTTCCATGGCTCTAAGAGAATTTGTGATGACCTTACACCTTGTCCTTCCTCTCCCATAACACGCTGCCATTGGTTTTTAAAGGGATTTCAAAAGGTAAAGCCCTGTGAATAAGCAGTGATTTCCCTCTAGCTCATCAGCTCAGATCAATGGGCTCTTATTACCTTGAGATTAGAAAGGTCAGTGACCTTCAACCAAGATCCAAGAGGACAAAAATGAGCAAGGATACCAGGAAAGCGACGAATGATTTGCTTATGTAACACTGAGGAAATGATTACCATGGTGTATGTGAACCATTATGTGAATTTGTGCCATCTGCAAATGATCAGATTAGATAGAAGTTGCGCATCACCATGTTATGCAATACATAGAGTGTGTCATTATAGATTCTATTTTTGAGCAACATCCTGAGACACTTAACAGATATTTAGCTGCAGTAAACTTTCTATAGATTTGTCATAGCTCGAGAAAAGTGAAACTGGGAATGTTACCTTAGAGGCAAACATGGTGTAGAAAATGCCTTGGAAAATACAACTTTGTATCCTATCCCCCCACGTGCTGGTGGTGACCTTGAGCAAGTCATTTTACCTCATTGAAGCCTCAGTTCCTCATGTAAATGAGCATCAAAATAACTACACCATGGTGTTTGTGTGAGGATTAAGCAAAATAACAAATGTGGTTTTCCAGAGCTATTCTTAACCTCAAGTGTTTTGTTGATGTTCATTTTAAACATATATCATTTTATTTAAAATGAGAAAGTGTTCATAATATATTGTTAAATCAAAACAGTAGATTACCATATTATTCATAAGATAATCTAAATTTTGTAATTAGATATTCACATCACAGTATCCAGCATGAATTTCTCCCTCAGGCTCTGGATTTGTACCTGCAACTGCCCACTTGACATCTCTGCTTGGATCTTAGACTTTCTGTGTCCAAAACCAAACTCCTGACTCCCCAACCCCACCCAACCTGCCTTTCCTCCAGCATTCTCCATCTCAATTAATTACAGTTAATTTCCTCCATCCTCTTAGTTGCAAAAGCCAAAACTTGGGAATCATTCTTGGCCCTTCTTTTTCTCTCCTGCCCCACATCTAATCTGTCAGCAAATCTCACTGGCCCTTCTTTCAAAATATATCCAAATTCCAACTGTTCCTCACCTCCTCCACTGCTGCCATCCAACTCAACTCCCATCCCTCCCCTGGGTTACTGCCATGGCCTCCTAACTGGACCTAATGCTATTGCCCTTACACAGCCTACTTGCAACCCAGCAGACAGAAGGATCCTTTTAAACCCTAAGTTATTTCATGTCACTGTTCTGTGTAGAACCCTCCAGTGCCTCTCCGTCCACTCAGAGTCAAAGCCAAAGCCCTTACAGTGGTCCAGCAGAGCCCTACCTGATCTGACACTCCCAACTCCACAGTACTTCCTGGCCCTCTTCATTATTCCTGCCTCCGCTCACTCTACTCCTGCCACATGGGCCTCTTGGATGTTCCTGACACAGACCAAGTCCACTCATGCTCCAGTGCCTTGTACCTACATTTACCTGCCTGTTCTTCCCCAGCCAACCGCATGACTACCCCTTCACCACTTTCAGGTCTCATCTCTCAAAGAGCACCTTCTCAGTGAGGTCTTCACAGCTCCCTATTTCATATAGCCACCCCACCCCTACCCTATACTCCCCATCCCCCTTCCCTGCATTTTTCTTCATGAAACTTATCACCATTTGACATTACTAACACTTGGTGTGTGTATATGTGTGTATATATGTGCATATACGTATACACACATACACACACAAGCATATATGTAATTTGTTTATTTGTTCATTGTCAGACAGTCCACAGTAGCATATAAGCTCCATGAGGGCAGGGATCTCTGTTTATCACTGCTATAGCCCCACTACTCAGAATGGTGCCTGGCACAGAGAAGGCTCTGAGTAAATAATTTTGGAATAAGTAAGTGAATTATTTATCTGTGTTTATTAAACAAATGTTTTTGAACCCCCACCCTGTGCCAAGCGTTGTTCCAGGAGATTGAAATACCACAGTAAATAAAACAGACAAAGAAGCTGTTCTTACAGAGCCTTATCTATCTATCTATCTTTCTATCTATCTATCTATCTAACAACTATCTATCTCTACCTGTACTTGTATCTGTATATCTATATCTATATGTACACCTACATATATCTGTCTGTCTATCTTTCTATCTATCTATTTACCTACTTATCAAACACTGGAAAATGTATAGTGATGGGATTATGGGTGATTTTCCATATTTGTGCTCTTCTGTACTTTCTAAGTTTTCTAAGTTGATGGGTGATTGCTAATCAGAAACAACTACGTAGGTAGGAAAGAGTAGTAAAGGAACAGTTAAATGCAGAGGAAAACCTATCGTGTGCTCGTGTGAACTCAGTCAAACATCCGATAAGTATCAAACCTTTGTATTCCTAGTTTGTTTGTTTGTTTTGGCTTGCGGGATCTCAGTTCCCTGACCAGGGATTAAACCTGGGCCACAGCAGTGAAAGCCAGAATCCTAACCACTAGGCAGCCAGGGAACACTCTCCTGCTGTTTTTGAAGCAACTGTGGCATTGAAATTAAGAGCAAGATTGCTGGGGACAAATTGTCTGGGTTTTAATCCGTACTAGTTACATGACCTTAATTAAGCACTCTCTGTAGTTCAGTTTCCTCATCTGAAATTGGAAATAATAATAGTATCTACTTTATAGGTTCATATGAGGATGGAGTTAATACATGTAAAGTACTTAGAAAAGTACACAACACAGAACTAATACTCAATCAGTGATACACACTATTATTGTTTTGTTGGCATTATAGTTATCTTTATTATTATTGAATAAAGGGGGGGAGATATTTATTCTCCAGACCATTTCATTTAATTATGCATCCACTGGCTCCTAGAAAAAAATACTGTTTAGAATTTTACTCTCACGCACAAATTTGAACAACTTATTCATAGTAATGTCTTCTGCTGGTAAATTCCTTGGGAACTAAAGAACAATTCTTAGAATAGGAGCAGTCCACCCTCAGAAGTCCAGTTCAGCTCTTCGACCCGTCTCAGACACGGTCTGTGGCAGCCGATTTTCTGGTCATGTGAGTAGAGAGTCAGGATACCGTCTCCCGAGCTGCCACAGAAAGAGCAGGGACAATGAATCTGTGTAATTGGCACTCTGGTGTGAATGCCTGGATGCCCAAGGCGAAGCTAGTTATATTAACTAGAGAAACCACTATGTTGTCTCAGAAAAAATAATTGATTTTAACCCCAGATCACATTTAAGATTTATAACACTACTGTGTATCAGGTGAGTATAGGTAACTCTTTGAGAAACTTATTTAAGTGCCCCATCATTTGACAAGTGGTTATACCTTATCAAGTTCAACCTTGCAGGTTTTAGTACTTCAGTACTTTAGTACTTTAGTAATTATTTATTTGTTCATTTGTTTTTGCTTCTCTGACTGTATGTCCAGCCCAAACCAATTATATTATTACTTGAAAATGTTTTCATTTAGCATTTTGTCATACTCATTTACAAAATAATCCAATTAAGCTGATCAAGCGTAGTGCTTATTACAGGAGTGTTAAGATATCTGTGAATTCTACACTTCAGCAGTTATTTTTATTATAGTTAGGGATGTTTACAAGTGTAGGGGAGGAAAAATGTTCCTCCTACCCTTTTAGATTCTGTGACTGGTCTAACAATAAAAATTGGCTTAAGACAGATTACAGGAGAAAAACAAATTTAGTTTTGTACATACAGGAGCCATAAAAATATGAGACCCAAAGGCAGTCCAGCAGTTAAGGCTTATATTCCATCCTGAGCTAAGGAAAGGGATGGGGGCTTGGGGCTTCAAAGGGGAGGAGGGTAATTCACAGAAAGTTAAGAAAAGCAAATGTTTATCCTGTCATGCAAGTAAGTCTTCCAGATAAAAAAATACCCCTGGTATTAGCTCCTTTTCTGGGCCAGGCCCGCTATCTAAATTCTTTTAGACAGTAAAGAGAGAAGTAAGAGTTTTTCCTGAGTCTGCTGGGTCTTGATTGTTTCAGCTCAAAATAATCCACGTGCCAAAGTGCCACATTTTGGGGTGGCATAGACTGCTCCCCTTTGCAAGGCAACTTCATAATATGGTACAAAATCTCAACATTAACCCATGTCCTCCAAGACTAGGATGCTCCAAGGCAAGACTCCACAACTGCATTTCCATTTCAACAACTAAACAGAAGTGACAAACTTCAAGTCCATTGCAGTAGCCTAGGTGCGCTTTGCTTATGTACTTGACATTTGAACACTTATTTTCTCTCTGTTCCACGCAATACTTAGCACTCTCTCTGTCACTACCTGCTCAATTCTTGTAATTTTAAGAGCAGTGCCAGGGTAGCATGCCAAAGAGGGTACAGAATTATCAATCTGAAGGAAGTATCAGAGGCAATCTGTTCCATTCCTCTGGCTTCAGGCTGAGTTGGACAATTAAGAGTCTAAACTTGCACAGTCCTTTACCTTCTTCCAAGCAATTGAGATGTTTGCGTGATAAATGAGGTGTATTTGAACACCAGCGTAGAGTGCTTAATTCTAGTTAAACTCAGTCCATTTTTCATGTCAGCAGTTCTCCCCTCAGACCTCAGCTGAGCATGAATCCAAGTCCTTTGATGAATATCAAATGATCATCAGCTCATGACAACATGTATTAGGAATTAATCTGGAGTATGTGCCTCTCAGCACAGAATCGATGATACCTGTGGGTGGTTTAAAGCTGCAACGCAAATAAACATAGCCATCTGAATGCGAAAAAGAAGCAGTGTTCAAAAATCTGTTTCATTAAAAGTCCCTTTGTACTTAACTATCAGAGAAGGTGTGTCCAAGGAGAGATCATGGGAAGGACAACACCCAGGAAGGAGGTAGAATCAAAGCTTAATATCAAACACAATCCATTAGTGATGAAAATGTGGATTGTCCTCTCCGGAAATGAAGTATAATAGTTACTTGAGGGACTTAGACCAGAGCTGTGGAAAGGAAGAGGAAATTCAGGGTTTTTCTAATGTTTGTTGTCCCAGAGACAGGAAGCTTGCCCCAAACCTAGGCTGTGTAGTAAAAGAGTTAAAGAGCAGGGCTGTGAACTAACATGGCCTGGGTTCATATCCTGCCTCTACCAATTACTTACTGTGTGATCCCAGTCAGTTCGCCAAAGCTCTTGGCTTCCCATTTATTAAATGGGAAAAACGTAGTCAGTGGTAGCAATGGTATCTACTTCATAAGGGGGTTGGGATGCTTAGTGATAGAACATGTGTAAGGGGCCTGGTACATAAATAGTGTCAATAACCATTGGTTTCTATTCTCTGTCTAGAGTAGAATAGGAGACAAATGAGGGCAAGAGGCTCATCTTCCTCCTGACCTCAGGAAGATGCTTATTGCCATTAAAATTCCCTTAACCCCACAAAATGTCAGCTACATTATTCAGGCAATTTTAATCCCCCCAGATTCTCCCTTTCCAATACAACTCTCCTAGCTTTGCACCACTTTTCAGTGTTCGCTCTTATGCATCCATATTTTTTCACAATTGTTATCATAGTGACTGCATGCTTTTATACTTGGATATTTCCTTTTTGTTTTCCTTTGAGTCTAGGCTCCTGCTGGACCACCTTGTGCTCTTTTGTCTGCTCTGACTTGGGAAGTGACTTGGGGGCCAGGACAAATCAAGCTATTTTGTCAGGAAGAGCCTGAGCCCTTTCATCTTGAATTTCAACTCCTGATTGCTCACAATCTTGCAAAGCGTTTAGCCCCAGCCTTACCCTTCCCAAAATGAATTAAAATAGACAAGGTCCCACCTCCAAGAGTTTACAATCTTGTACGTTCCAAATGGATGCAGACCAGACATGACCCAGGCAAACAAGTTTTGAAAAATTGCAGAAATTAAATTGTACGTGCAGACTGAGAAAGCACAAAGGGTGAACACACTTCCAGACTAGCAGGGTGGGCTCACTGTTCAGAAAGGCTAGGACAGGAGGGGGAAGTGCTCCTCTTTCAAGCTTTTCTCTTCCTCTCTGTTGAACACTTAGTATTTTATTCTATACTTGGCCTCTGACATAAAAGTTAATGAAAGATAGAAGTTCTTAGCCCTCAAGAACATGCATGCAATATGGCATTTTCATGAATACTGAAGATGGAAAATAGCAAATATTTATGGTCTACAGTTTCTCTTTTGAGACTATATGTTCCCTCTTCTTCTCCTGTCATGTTTAAAATAAATGACAGGATGAGAAGAGGGTAGACTTTGAATAACTGAGCAGAAATTGAAACTGTAGAAGGATGATGCTAGAGGATGGTGGAGGGAGAAAATATGGAATCATGACTCAGTCACTGATTTGTGGTTTGTCTCCTATGCTGAAACATGAACTCCTTAATAGTAAGGATACTGGCAGCCTTATTCAAGTTCCATGCACCTAGAAGAGGGCTGGTCCACAGTTAGTGCTCAATAGACATCCATTAAAAAATAAGAAAATGGAGAACAGAATTTTGATCTCCTGAGGTTGCAGGGTTAATGAAGTTGTGCATGATAGCCTCCCCCATGCCCCTCACTGGAATATGGAAAGTATACCAATGCAGCATCCAGCTCTCAGCAGCCATAATATCTTCTAATGTCACTTGAGGGAGAACTCCAAATCAGGATTTGAGAATTCCCAGCATCTCGTTCTTTAAATTAAAGGGAGGAACACTCCAGAGCCTGCAGCAAAGACTGCCGCACTGCCACCTGAGCCCACATTTAGAGCTATAATTTGGAATCATTACCTAGTTAGAAGGGGAATCCAGTATCTCTGCATCTTAATTTTGTTTTATTAACATTCAAATAGGAAACCCCTTTGCTCACTGTGAACTTTCATGCAGCATATAGGTTGTGTGTGTCTCATTTTAAAGTCTTAACGGCATTTACATTTAAACCACACGGCTCTCAAGAATAATATTATTTAGCTACTGAGAATAAGCATATAGTTAGCAGAAGGAAGGGACGTGGTCCCTGGAGTATTTTGAGAAACCTGCAAGGGAAGCAGAAAGTCATAACTGTGTCGTTGTGGCTAATCCAATACCTGGGCAGGTTGATTAGATTCTTGAATTTAAATGGAAAAATTTCAGAGATTTCTGTAGTTCATGAAAGTTCTTTGCATGAATGGTAAGTGCCCTTAAGAGTTCCCCTCCCCAGTAAGTGGCATCTCAGAGCCATCTGACCACCTTAACACAAACCGTCTATTTATAAAAAGAAGCTGTCTGGAGAATATGAAAAATCAATTCCCCCCTCAAAAATTGCAGCTGGTGCTATTTTAGTAGTTGGCAATTTTGTGGAGACACTTCATTTTCCTTAACAAATTGCCAAATGGAAATGGCTATAGCACAATACCATGAAGGCATAAGAGGGACCCAGTGTTTAGCCCCTCTACCTCCCTGCTTCCAACACTATGGACAAATAAACCAGAAATGTGAAGGAACTCTGTCATAATTCATCTACAAAGCTAGGAGATCTTCCCCTCTTCCCTTTTTTTGAAGGTTAAAGATCTTTTAACAAAAAATGAACAAGACAAAATTTTTGATGCAAAATTTCCCTACAAAGTTTCCCTTTCCGTACCCTGAACCCCGGGGCTCAACAATTCTCCTTTCCTCACCAAAACTCTTTCAAGGTTGTGTTTGTGTGTGTGCTTGGTTAGTTACACCTAAGCTCTAACTGTGAAATGAAAGGCTCTAGTACTTACGGGTATCATGAAAACAGATTGGATGGGAGCAGGATAAGTTGCCAAATTTAGCAAAAAAAACCCCACAGTTACTTAGTTAAATTTGGATCTCAGATAGATAAATCACCAATAATTTTTCAGTATAAGTATCCTGCATGTAATACTTTGGACATACTTATACTAAAATAATTATCCATCATTTGTCTGAAATTCAAATTTACCCAGGCATCCTCTGTATTATCTGGCAGCCCCTGGGAGGAGCAATGCCCTATGCCCCTGAAACCTTAGTGAGTCCATCTGTACATAAACAGACCTGGTCAGCCACCCAAGGAGGGCCAGAGTGTCTTCTGATGAAGACCCTCTGTTGTCTTCTACTACTCTTTGTTGTTGTTGTTTGAAGAGAGTGTCACCCTTTGCTTTTTTATCTTTATTTGCAAATAAAGTTTGCCGTGGAAAGCAGCTCAGTAGAATAGAAAGGGCACCCATCTTGGCAACAACACGTCCTAGATGTAATTCCCACTCTGACATTTATTTGCAGTGTCACCTCAGACTAATTAACATAGGGATGATAAATACCTGTTCTGCACACCTCCCAGGTGGGAGTGAGAATTAAAAGGAAAAATAAAGTTACTAACACAATGCCCAGTATACAAAACGATGCACAATCTGCTCCTTAGCAAAGAAAATGCAGGAATTACTATATCTCCAAACCTCTTGGTATAGCATTGATGGGTAGTTTTTCCTGCTACAGGTCTTTCTTTGTTTCTTTCTTTAATATTTCTATTGAAGTATAATTTATATGTGGTAAAGTACACAAGTATTCAGTGTACAACTTGATAAATTTTTTCATCTGTGTATGCTCCTGGAGCACAGATCAGGAAGATCAAGATCTAACAACATTTCCATCTCCCCAGAAACTTTCCTCATACATCTTCCCAGTCAATACCACCTCCCCAGAGGTAACCGCTATTCTGACTTCTTCTACCATAGATTAATTTTCGTGTTCTGAAAGTTCACATAAATGAAAGCAAACAGAATGTATCCTTTTGGGTCTGGCTTCTTTCGCATAATATTACATGTCTGAGATTCATCTGTACTGTTGTGTCTATCAGTGGTTTGATCTTTTTCATTCCAGGATGACGTTCCATTATATGAATATACCATGGTTTACTTACTCATTTTATTGTTGATGGATATTAGGGTTGTTTCCATTGAATTATTATTAATAAAGCCACCCACCATGAACATTCTTGTTTATGTATTTTTGTGAGCAGACGTATTCATTTCTTTAAGATGCATAGGAGTAGAATAGCTGGGGCATAAGATATCTATGTGCTCACTCTTTCAAAGTCCAGGTGGAACAGAAGTGCACAGCTTGCGTTGTAAAATTTAAATTTTTCTTTTTTTTTTTTTTTTTAAAGAATTATTTATTTATGGCGTGTTGGGTCTTCGTTTCTGTGCGAGGGCTTTCTCTAGTTGTGGCAAGCGGGGGCCACTCTTCATCGCGGTGCGCGGGCCTCTCATTCTCGCAGCCTCTCTTGTTGCGGAGCACAGGCTCCAGACGCGCAGGCTCAGTAGTTGTGGCTCACGGGCCCAGTTGCTCCGCAGCATGTGGGATCTTCCCAGACCAGGGCTCGAACCCGTGTCCCCTGCATTGGCAGGCAGACTCTCAACCACTGCGCCACCAGGAAAGCCCCAAATTTTTCTTTTTAAAAAAGAGGGAGGTAGGGAAGAATTAAATAATAATTCTAGAAGGAACTGCTAGCCTAGTTCCTTCACCAAACCTCACCGTATGAAGGTGCATGCTTTAAACTGACATTTCACTATAGGAGAAGCCCCTGGATTTACAGGGAGAGCTTCTTTGACACAGTTCAGAAAACAGAATCCACAGAGAATATTGGGACTTATACCCTTAGTCACATAGGAGGGATGTAGTTAATTTAAGTTTAAACAAATATCATTAAATTAAAAGTGGTAATTTTGTCTTACGTAAAATTTATCTTCCAACTTTCACATTCGTCTTTCATCGATCTTAATATTTTTGTCAGTTCTCAAGTTGCTCCGTCACATCATAGCAGATTAACTCTTAGAAATAAAAAAAAAAAAAATCAGTCTTTTACAGACAAGGTTTTAAAGGTCAAAGATATACTAAATATCATTAAAGTTGTTTCCTCTTTGGAAAGAAAGAAAATATATTGAATTTTATGCAAAATAAAGTTTTCATAAACAGAGACAGTATAATGAGTTCACTTTGAATTCCCTTCGGCAGTTTGTGCCTCTTACTGCAATTTCCCTGTATAGGGATAAAATTCTCCCTCCTGTTAGGACAGTGAGTGCTACTGCATTTTCAGCACTAGGAGGGGTGGAGGAGTTGACCTTGAGCTGGATCACCACTTGCAGTCATCCACTACTGAGATCAGTACTAATCCACACAGGTCTGGGCTGTTGGAACTACTCAGGTAAGGGGGCTTGTGGGGGAACGAGGTCAGGGAGCAGACGTGAAGACCAAAACACTATTATTATTTATTAGACGTCTTTCTAATAAAACTCCAAAAAGTTAAGAACGGGGTTGTAAAGTAAAATCATTTGTAAATTGTTGTGAAATGTATTATTCTGCCTAAAAATATATTTCTTTAAATGTATAATTTAAAAAAAATTTTCTTTGAAGTGTAGTTGATTTACAATATTGTGTTAGTTTCAGGTGTACAGCAAAGTGATTCAGTTATATACATAGAATATATATAAAATATATATAAAAGAATATCTATATCTATTCTTTTTCAGATTCTTTTCTATTATAGGTTATTACAAGACATTGAATGTAGTTCCCTGTGCTGCTGTATACTAAATCGTTGTTGTTTATCTGTTTTCTATAGAGTAATGTGTATATTTTAATCCCATACTCCTGATTTATCCCTCCCCCACCTTTCCGCTTTGGTAACCGTAAGTGTGTTTTCTGTGTCTGTGAGCCTGTTTCTGTTTTGTAAGTAAGTTCCTTTGTACTATTTTCTAGATTCCACATATAAGTGCTATAAAGACAATAGTGTCTTTCTATTTTTTTTTTTTTTGGCACTGAAATAATCAACAATACCAAAAGCCCAGTGCCAGGATTATAAGATTAAGTACTCCAAGGACACATTTATCATGCCACAGGGCACTAGGGTACTCTGGCATGGTATCTGGTCTTTCAAAACCCATCTATCAGGAGCTGGTGTACAGGACTAAAGCAGGTCACTGGAAAGGGAGGGAGACCAGACACAAAAGAAGCTGAAGGCTGGTCCCTGACCTCTAGGATTGAGGAATTAATGCCCTTCCTGAACTGTGCCTCTCCCACCGTCCCCCTTGAGGGGTCAAGGAAATTGATTAGAGAGCAACATGGCCCTGGGAGGTAACAGACCCAGGGCCAAATCTCAGCCTTGCCACTTGCCAGCTCTGTGACTTTGCAAAGATGAACCTTTTGAGCTCCAGTTTCCTTACCTGAAAAAGGTGGGATCCACAGTGGCCACCACAGGATGCCTGGGAGCGTCAAGTCAAATAGAGAAGTTCATTCAGGAAATGTTAGTTCCTTCCCCCTCCCTTGCCCCACCCTCCCCCATTCTGTGTCTCTGCTCAAATACCCCTAGCAGGTCAGTACTCTCTTCTTCCTCTAGAGATTGTCTTGTCTTGCCTGCTGACACTGTTGTTTCACTTCCTGAGACGTGATTCTATTTAGAGAAAAATAAGATACCTCAGACTAGGGTCTACGATAACTTTTGGAAAATTACAGAAATGCAATTTGAAACGGGGGTATTCAGGGTAGATTTTTCCCATGAGAAAAAGAAACCAGGGAAACTAGTGTTTAAATTAATTGCAATGCTAATCAATTTTAGTAAAACCCAATTAAATCTGCCCCTCAGTTTTCACAGTATTTTGCATATGATAAATACTCAGCATAACCAATAGGTGTTGAAATAAATTATAATGGTCATTCTAACTCTGCATGCAACATAAGCAGAGCCAAAGCCAATTTTCCTCATAAAAACTATTCTTTATAACCAGAAGGCAATGAAACAAAAAAAATGGTGAATCTTTAAATCTTTGCCTCTTAGAGAATACTTGAAATGGTTTCAAACTCATTTGATTGCAGCAAACTCTTGATAAAACCTTGTGATTGTTTCATTTTTTCATTCATTAAATAAATATTCATCAACTGTCTACACCAGACCAGGCACAGGGTTTAAGATGAATTACTTGCAGCATCTCTGTCCTGGAGGACCTCACTGGTCTCTGGCAAACGAATTATTATAATAACAAAATATGAAAGGAGACATTATAGACTGGATACAACATACAGTTCTTCCCTCTCAAGTTTTACCTCTCTTGCAAGTCTTCAGCTACTGGAGGGCAGCACACGCCAGACATGTCACGAGCATTTAATACGTGCTTGTAGGCTGAAAGCATATTAGCAGAAAGGGTAAAAATTTTTTTAACCTAGTGGTAAGATGGGAATAAAGACACAGACCTACTAGAGAATGGACTTGAGGGTATGGGGAGGGGGAAGGGTAAGCTGTGACAAAGTGAGAGAGTGGCACGGACATATATACACTACCAAACGTAAAATAGATAGCTACTGGGAAGCAGCCGCATAGCACAGGGAGATCAGCTCAGTGCTTTGTGATCACCTAGAGGGGTGGGATAGGGAGGGTGGGAGGGAGGGAGATGCAAGAGGAAAGAGATATGGGAACATACGTATATGTATAACTGATTCACTTTGTTATAAAGCAGAAACTAACACACCATTGTAAAGCAATTAAACTCCAATAAAGATGTTAAAAAAAAAAATTATAAAGGGCAGCAGGTGACCAGTTAGTATCTTCCTAACTTGGAAAACACAGGCAGCCCTGAGCTTCTAGGCTAAACACAAGACTTCAAGGTAGCTGAGTAGCAGAAACTGTCTCCTTTTGTTATTTCAACCCAACAGAACAGGGCAAATCCACAAAGCAATTTTATCTATTGAAAAACAATTACAGCTGGGTGGGGGAAGAATGTCACAAAAGCCTTGGAAATTTCCTGAGAGCCAGGGTATATGAAACCTGGGCAGATTTAATCGCCCTTGCTGCAGCCAGTCCTTAAATGGAGAGCTTAATCTCATTTTTATTTTTCATAAAGAATAATTTGGAGAGGCTTCGGGAAGTAAGAGGCAAAGCCCCTCCAAGTTCAAGGGAGAGCTTGGCAGTTCAAGGGTAAAAGGAAGAAGAAATGTAAAATGAAGGTTACAAAAGCTGAAGTGCTTTTAAATCTTTATATCCTATAAATCCACCCTTTTAACATGAAATGTAAAGTGTAAAATAATTGTCAGTTACAGAATAACAAAAGAATTTATGTTAAAAAAAAAACACTAAGTTTTCAAGGTAAGCTCTGTTGTCAGGTTGTGTGATAAAGATAATTTATTCCTACCTTGTCTATGTCTCTCTGAGACTGTGTGTATGGCCACAGTAAGAGGAACGTCAAAGATCTAAATATGAGGCCCTTCATGGTCAGTAGGCCTGGAGCAAATGACCTTTCCAGCCCCGACTGTGATAGGCCTTGGCAAACTAAAACAAAAGGGGTTGAACTCACCTCAGGTATTGATCAGAGGAGGGCTCTTAAAGGCTTCTGTCTGTACAGGCCAGACAAGGGATGGGCTCACTAGCTGCGTCTGTCCTATGTGAAAATGGGATGTGTCATTGAAGACCCAGGAGAAGGAAGCAGTGAAGAGGAGCCAAATGGCCTGGGGTAGACTCTTGGCACTGCCTTCACTGGACAAGTCACTCAACCTCTCTGTACTTCAGTTTCTTCAACTGTAAAATGAGGGTGATAATGGTAGCTACCTTACTGAGCTGTTGTGAACATTGAATGACAGGTCTTAACTATCACTCACCAATAGGCAGTAACCAGATGCCTACCAGCTGTGTGGCCTTAGGAAACTCATTTAACCTCTCTGGGCTTTGGTTTCTCAAAGAAGGCAGTTGGATGAGAACCTATGTCTCCATCTCTGAGAACCTTCTTGTTCTTCAACTCTTTGATTCTGTGACCCTGCTGTGAACATGCTGCCTTAAAGTAGGAAGAGAAATAAAGGGATGGAGAGGAGTGAAAGACTAACTTCTGTTTCCTCTCCTCACTCATTTTGGCCATGAATTCCTGAGTTACTTCAGCGTTTGAACCTCATCCTGAGGACATTTTATAATACTTGCCTTGGGAAGCTTGATTTGTTCATGACAGTTTGCAAATAGCAAGTATTTATTTGTCAAACATCATTTTTTAGAAGGTACACCAATAAGGAGGTTTAATTCCTAGTACTAGATAGTTCCAGTCCAAAAGCTTTATGTGGGAAAATTACAGCAGAACTGTCAGCCTTTCTGGTGCATTGGGTAGAGAACTTAAAGCAGGACTCCATTGGCCGCAGCCCTCAGCATCACTGAGTCCTGGGAGCCAGTCCCTTTGCCTTTCCCACTAGAGATGGGCGGCAGAGCGCAGTGGTGAGTGGCACAAACTTCAGCTACGTTGAGACAGATGTGGGGACCACACCCTGCTCGGCCATTAACAATACCTACTTCGGTAAGTTGTTGTAAAGATTAGATTTTTTTTTTAAATGTAGTTTAAGTGCTTAACGTGATGTTCAAAGTGAGTGCTCAGTAAAAGTGAGCTCTCATGATAGGCCACATAAATTTAAAATGTTAAACCAGTGTCATTCTTGTGATATAAATATACAACGGCTATATTCAACATGTAAGTCTCCCTTACTTCTCCCTTTGTTGACCATTGCACTGATATGGTTTAATTTAGTTTTGTGTTTAGAGTAGGTTAAGACAAAATAATAATAAAGTAACAATATCTTGGGACTTCCCTGGTGGTCCGTGTTTAAAACTCTGTGCTTCCAATGCAGGGGGCGCAGGTTTGATCCCTGGTTGAGGAACTAAGATCCCACATGCCATGCAAAAAAAAAAAAAAAAAAGTAGCAATGTCTTGCATTAGACACTTACCCTTTACAAAGCAATATTGCATGCATTATCTCCTATATTCCACAACCCAGATTTCTTCAAACATGAAAATTAACTCTAGTTTCACAGGGCTGATGAACAGCAGAATGGAGAATAAAATGCTGTTTGCCTGGCTCTCTGTTCCTTGCAGAAGCCACAACTTTCCTTTGTTGAGTTTACAAAGCCCACCCATATGCAGCCTCTTATTCCCAGCTGCCCTATGATCGAAGCTGGGCTGGTGTTATTCCCTCTATTTGTTAGGTGAGGACATTGACATTCCAAGAAGTTCAATGACTTTATGAATGTCCCATGGCCAGTGAGAGGCAGAGATAAGACCAGACTTGTTTGTTGTCTAGTGACACAAACTGAAATATAAATAAGCAAATCAAAACAACATAATGTGTTATAACTATTTTTTAAATGAATTATAAGGCATTATGGGATCCCAGAGGCCAAAGAAAATAATTGTGTGTGTGCAGTACCTTTGCAGGTATGTGTCATCCAGGGAAGGATTCCTAGAAGAAGTAATGCTTGAATTGATATTTAAAGGAAGAATAAGCAGCAAAGTAGGCACTTGAAGGAAAAGGAGGTAGTGGGGAAACCATGTGCAAAAGGACAGAAGTTCAAAATAACTTTGCCAGGATGGCAGGAAATTCTCTATGCCTTGCGTTCAGTGTCTTACATGTTGGGGATGTTTTCATTTATGCTTTTCACAGTTCTTTATTGACATCTACTATGTGCGGGGCTCTGTAAGCTTGAGGTCCCTGTAACCTGTTGAACAGGGTATTCACAGGCAATTGGAAATGCCCAAATGGAACTCAGGCATCCTGTGAACAATAACAGGAGGCACTGGGTGGATGAAGTCACACGCAGGAGGAGAGAGCAGTGAGAGAAGGGAGGAGAGATGAGGACCAGCTCTGGAGTCCAATGTGAAGCAGGGGACAGAAGATGAAAGGTAGCGAAGATTAGAAAACAAAGGTCAAAGACTGCAGAGGACAATAAGGAAGGAGAGGATGAAAAATACGGGCAAGGTCAACACTATAACATCCCCTAGAGGAGATAAAGAAGCTGAGGACGGAAAGGCAACCACAGGAAAGGACTGTTAAGAGGTCACCTCTGGTTTTAATGAGCACAGTTTTAATGACGTGCTGGGGAAGGAAGCTAGACAGTTTTTGGCTGATGAGTAATGAGAGGTAAGTAAGGGAAGAGTCTGAGATCAGATGACCTTGGTAAGCTACTTGGGAAGAAAAGGGAGGCTCTGGGGTAGCCAAGGCAATGGGAGAGCTCAGAACACAACTGAGGGTTTTTTTGGTTTTTTTTTTAAGCGTGTAAGAGACTTGAGGAAAACACAAGGCACTGAAGATGAGAGAGGAGATAACGATAGAATAAGGACCCAAGGAGATAGGAGGAGATGTGATCAAGCACACTGGTGGATAGAAGGAAGGACACTTTCTCCCCAGATAGGGGTAGGTCTCTTGTTTTGTTGCAGATAACAGGAACAGAAATTAATCACTGGTTTGCAGAATGAAGGTTTGAGGGTGAGGACGTTCTTGAGGAAAACCAGGGTGCTGTTGGCAGAAAAGTAGCGAAGGGTGTTGGGTCAGAAAAATAAATAAATATTAACAAAAACAAAACCCCAGAAAACTAGGTGTCTGCTACCGCTTGTGACCAGGAGGTGAGGATACTTTGGAGGAGGGGACACTGAGGAAGTCCAGGTGAACGGCCTCTGTTTCATGTGCAAGGCAGGAAGCCTGACTTGGCAATGCTGTACAGGCTTTGCAGCGGCCTCCGTGGACCCCAGCACTCCCACCCACCCGCATCCCCCTCTTCCCCTTTCCTCAGGAGTGAGGGGGAATGAAAGTTGACGAGGTGAACTAATACGGAATGAAAGAAGAAATGCCTATCCTGAGTTGGAAAGAGGTCCCGTGCAGAGATGGAAATACCTGTGGGTGTGATGGGGGGTGCGGGGGAGAAAATACAAGCCGTGCCAATGAGGGAAAATAGCTCTTCAAGTTCATTACTTAGGGGGAGAAAAAAAAGGCCCAGTAAAGATTGCAGAAGAGCAAGCTAAGCTCATGGAAAGTGCTGAGAAAAGCTGGTTTATTCTCGGTGCGTCTCCCTATTTTTATAACTTACCTCAACTCTTCTTCAGACAGGAATGGTGGGTCCCAGTAATGCTGGGTGGTGAGAGACACCGTCAGTGTAGATAATCACGGGGAAGTCTCCAGGGAGGTGCTGTGGAAGGTGCTGGGGAGCGTGGGTAGTTAGCCTGCCTGGCTTTCTGAACAAGGAGGATTAATGTGCGTGTGGGCATGCAGAGAGGCTTTATCTTCAGAACAGATTTCAGAAATGAAAAAGCAAACAAAGCTGATTATGAGGAAAATGGATTTGCCGGAACCAAATTGTAGGAACAGACCGGGGGCAGAAGTAATGGTTACAAGCTCTCCAAAGTCTGAATGCCCCAGAGCTCAGACGTGGAGACTGTGTATGTTTGGGTCTGCCAACTAGGGCGCCTCCGTGGTCCCAGAACAAATCGGGGAGGAATGAGGAACAGGAGCCATTGTTCTGAGGAGCTGCCCCACCCTTAGAGTCCGCACAGAAGGAAGGCAGACACCTGCCTCCCGCCCGGAATTGGAGGAGGCTCCCGGCCTTGCTCACCCCAGAATTTTGCCCCTAGAATTTGGGCATTGAACTGTGGATGTTTGGATGTCTCCAGAAAACCTGCCCCTTCAGATTGGCCTGTCTATCTCCTCTCAACCCTTCTGAGCCTATTTCAACCCTGCCTCTTCCATGGACCCTTCTTTGGGCATCCATGTTCCAGGGCTCCCTCATCCCTTCTCAGAATTCCAATGGTGGATCCTTCATTTAACACTTAAATTGGGTCCATCTTCACTGCTTTCCCTTCCTTGTGCATTCGCCTCATCTCCCCAGTGGGGCTGTAGAATCCTAGAGGGCAGGGTCCTTGACTGGTTCTTTTGGGGTCCCTAGAACCTAGCACAGTGCCTGGCAGGTCGCTGATGCTCAGAACATGTTTATTGGTTGGGTGCTCCCTTGCCTGAAGGTGGCTCTGAGCTCAGGAACCAGGAGGGCCAAAAGCCACGCCAGCCCCAACTGAAGCCAGGAGTAGAGGACCAAGGACAGAAGGAGAAGGACGTAGGAGAGAGAAATATCCCCAACACCTGGAGGTGCCGTGGGGCCATCCCAGTCAAAGCCTGTCTCTTTGACAGTTGCTGCTGAAAGTCCCCAGAGCTGTGGGAGGTCCTTGCCTGCAAGGATCCCGCTTCCTGTGGGATTTCCAGTCACCCGCTCGCTAGGAGAGATTCGAGGAGGGCTTGCTGGTTCATTTGTTGTAGCGTCTCGGAGAAGTATTCCGTGTGAGCGTTCCATGGCAGCGCTGTGAAGGCAGGTGGCCCTCCTCCTGGCAGAAGCTGGGTTCCTGTTCACTTCTGAGCTGGCTTCTAGAGTTCCCCCCATCAGTTCTGTGAGCTACCCCCATTCATTCATTCATTCATTCATTTGACAGATATTCCCCGGGCCCCTCTTACATCTGCTCCAGGCACTGGGGATAGAGCAAAAGCAAAATCCAGCAAAAATCCTTGCCCTCGAAGAGCTTACATTTTAGTTGGGGGAAACAGATTGTAAAGAAGATGAGAAATGTGTACTGTTAGGTGGAGGTAAGTGCATAAAAATAAAAGAAGGGAGATGGATGAGGGCATTTGTGTGGGAACTGTATTTTTTTAACAAGGCGGTCAGGGAAGTCACCCTTGGGAAAGTGACACATGAGCTGAAGGAGGTGGGGAAGTCAGCCCTGTGATAGTCTGGGGACGTGTCCAGAGCAGGAGTGTGTCCCAGCATGTTAAGGAAAAGCAAGGGGTCAGGGTGGTGACCACAGAGGGAACCAGTGGAGATTACAGAGGAGGTCAGAGAGGCAGTGGAGGCCAGGTCCTGGAGAGCTCTGTATGCTTTGCATGGTGGGAGATGGAAATTCACCAGAAGTTTCGGAGCACAGCAGCAATGAGCTCTGACCTGTGTTTTAACAATATTCCTCTGGCCACCAAGTAAGAGAAAGGTCAGAGGCAAGGAGACTGTTGTGAGGCTATTGCAATGATCTGGGAGAGAGATGGTGGCAATGGAGGTGGTGAGAAATGAGTCAGGTCCAGATATATATATATTTTTTTCAGATATATTTTGAAGGAAGAACAGGCAGAATTTACTTCCCGATGGGTTGGGTATGGCTGTGAGATGAAGAGAGGAATGAGAACTGATGCCGTCTTAGTCTTTTCAAGCTGCTATAACAAAATACCACAGACTGGGTGACTTATAAACAAAATTTAGTTCTCTTAGTTCTGGAGGCTGAAGTCTAAGGTCCTGGCACCAGCATGGTCAGGTGAGGACTCCCTTCTAAGTTGCAGATTTTTGTTGTGTCCTCACATGGTGGAATGGGGCAAGGCAGCTCTCTGCGGTTTCTTTTATAAGGGTATCGATCTCATTAGGTCATGACAACCTTCATGACTTAATGACCTCCCAAAGGCCCCACCTCCAAACACCATCACCTTGGATTTCAACATACAAATTTGGCAGTTGGGGTTTGGGTGGGGCACAAACATTCAGATTATGACAGATGCCAATGTTTTAGCCTGAAAGACTGGAAGGATATGGTTGCTCCAAATCTTTGCAGCAGGTTCCATTTCCTACAGCTTGTGTTTCTAGACATGGGGGTTGCCATTGCAAGCATGTCAGCCGCTGGATAGGTAGCTTTCTGCTTCCTGACACCTTCCCATCAGCTGAGATCTGTAAACACATTTGATCCTTCTCCAGCACCTTCCTCTCTATCCTCCATTGCCAAGGAAGAGAACAAAAACCAAGGTGACCAACATGTAGCAGCTTTGTTTTCTCACCCAGCTTGGATTATAGAGAAATACTTGCCATCGTTCTCCTTCAGAGTTGCTTGATTTGATTTATGAATCATGTATTCTGTACATGGCCAATATTTATCTTTGCAAGTGATGTGCGTTCTTTTTGGTACTGAGGATTCATCTGGGAAACCCTGAAGGATATTTTGAATCCTTTTGATTTAGATTTAAGAAAAGTAAGGCCTAACTCTCACAACAGCACAACTAGTTCACAGAAAAGCAGAATTAGATCCCAGTCTCCAGGTCAAAAAAAAAAAAAAAAATCCTGGTGCACTTACCATATGAAATCATTGCTAAATTGAGTGATATCGGGGATGAGATGTAAATTCAAAAGTGAATAACATACAACCTTAGAGAGATTGGAATCTATGGAGGAAGGTGAAATAACCTTCTCCTTTTCCTTCCTTCCTCCTTTCCTCCTTACTTCCAGAAAGATGTATTCAATGTCAAACATTACAGGAATTATGCAAGATGCTAGAGAGACAAACACACCAAATAGACGTGGTCCCTCCTCTTGAATGGCACTCTGCTGAGGGAGACATTGGCCTCCAAGTTAACTTATAAAAGGAAGTGGAAAAAATCTGTTTTAGAAGAAAGCTATAAACAAAGAGCCATTAGATTCTAGAGAAAGGAGTATTTAAAAAATTTTTTTTATTGAAATATAGTTGATTTACAATATTGTGTGAGTTTCAGGTATACAGCATAGTGATTTGTTTTTTTTGCAGATATATTTGATTATAGGTTATTGCAAGGTATTGGATATAATTCCCTGTGCTATCCAGTAAATCCTTGTTGCTTATCTATTTCATGTATAATATTGTGTATCTGATAATGCCATACTCCTAATTTGTCCCTCCCCCTCCTCCCTTTCCCCTTTGGTAACCATAAGTTTGTTTTCTATGTCTCTGAGCCTGTTTCTGTTTAGTATATAGATTCATTTGTATTATTTTTTAGATTTCACATATAAGTGATATCATATAGTATTTATCTTTCTCTATGTGACTTACTTCATTAAGTATGATATCCTCTAGGTCCAGCCATGTTGCTGAAAATGACAACATATTATTCTTTTTTATGGCTGGGTAGTATTCCACTGTATATACCACATTTTCTTTACTATTCATCTATTGATGGGCACTTGGGTACCTTCCATGTCTTGGCTATTGTAAACAGTGTTGCTATGAACATTGGGGTGCATGTGTCTTGAGAAAGGAGTATTTAATACTGAGTTTTGGGACTAGGGAACTTTGCAGAGAAGTGGCAATACTTGAGCTGGTTAGTTAAAGAATGGAAATTTCAGCAAAAGGGGGTGGAATATTTCAGACTGAGGGAACAGTGAGAGCTGCCATAGCAGGTGGCAGGTTTAGAGAACAGCTCTGAGCTGACACTTGAGGGGGTTTCAGGAGGAGATGAGGAGGTGGGTCAGAAAAGGGAGTGAAACCTCCCTTGTGGAGAGAACAAGCATGTTCACTCACTGCTAAAGTGGGAGTGTGGTCCTCA
The DNA here is from genome assembly GCF_965194805.1 of Balaenoptera borealis. NCBI lineage: Eukaryota > Metazoa > Chordata > Mammalia > Artiodactyla > Balaenopteridae > Balaenoptera > Balaenoptera borealis. The sequence continues at coordinate 110,759,380 of NC_138862.1, read as the reverse complement.
CAGGCTGGCGTTCTTATGTGGTGCCCTCCAAGGAGACACATAGGCAGGGAGAGGCTTGTGGCAGAGCTCCCTCCTGGACTTTTCAGGGAAATGTACGGAACATCTCATCTAACTAAATCAGTGCACACAGAGAGAGAAGGCAATTACCAGCTAGGCCAGAAACACAGTGAGGAAAGGACCTGGTCTGGAGAAGGGGAGGAGCTTCAGTCGGCAGGACACACAGGGAAGTGGACCAAACAGACTCTTCTACCTCATTCCTCCCTGCTCACCCCAGTATCCTCTTGCCTCTGGAAAAGAGGGGGCCTGGGTAAAATTGGGAGGGCCCATCAACTCATCTGACATGTGAGGAAGTACCCAAGATTCCAAAAACTGCCCATTAGTCTCACACAGACGCTCAATATTTCATGAAAGATTTAATCCTTTAGCTGAAAAAATATATATATAAAATGCAAACTCTTTTGAGGAAGTAGTGCAACTTGAAAGAGCACTGGATCAAGAGTCCAGAATCCTGACCTCATTTGACTCTTCACCTAAGTAGATCACCTCATCTGTAGTTTCCCGACAGGCTGCCCCTTCTAAAATCCTGGAGAGTCTTTAAATCTACCTTGATTCCCAGGTTTCACTCAGATCCACTGAATCAGAAGCCCCAGAAGCTGAATTCAGTACCTGCATTGTATAGGCTTTTTATGTACTCAGTGCTATTCACTGGCTATTTCCTGTCCAGCTCACTTCTGGGAACCAGGCAGAGTTGCATTCTGTGGCCCTCCTGCAGTTGTGGGGGGCTCTGTGACCGGTTCTGGCCACTGAGTTGTGAGTGGAAGGGACCATTGTCTGCTCCCGGATGAGCACTGAACGGACAGAGTGAGATAGTCCCCCATTGCCTTTTCCTTCTGGCATGGGATCAGCCACTTTGGGGTCTCCGAGTTACCACAAGAAGCAGGGCACTCTGCCTGCCTGCAATAGATACGGATGGAGCCTGAGTGAAAAGTAACCCTGGTCATGATAAGCCACTGGAATGGGGAGCTTGCTGCTTAGCACAGCATAACCTGGTTCAGACCAACTGATAATCGTCCTCGAGTGATTCTTGTACAGCCAGCCTGACGCTGGACAGGCCTCAAAGAACCCCTGGCTAGGTGACCTTTCAGGTGCCTTCCAAATCTAAAGGTTTTTGGTTCTGGAAGCAGGTTATTAGCTATTAACCGCTGATAAGATGCTAACTGGCCATCAGATTGGTAAGGCGTTTCTGAGGTGTTTCTGCTGCAGAATGGGACGTGTGGGGAGATCAGACTGGTGAAGGGGGTATCTAGAGTAGGAGGTACAGCAGAGCTCTCAGAGAGCAGCTATAGGTGGGAGCAAGGCTGGACATATTCTCAAGACTCAGATCACCATTGGGCCGAGGGCCAACTCAGCAGCTAGGATTCCTGCCTTTACCATGTCAAATTTTCCTGGCATTAGAAATTTTAGAACGGGTTGATAATCTGCTTTTGCAGGGAGGCAGTTCATCACGGGTGAAGACAGTCCTTTAAATTCCATTGCCTGGAAACTCTTTTGTGAGTTTGAGGCCTAATCTCCTTAGCACCAGAATTTGGGTCACCTCAGCCCAGTTTTAGGGTGAACAATCATCCTGGTGTTCCCAGAACTATCCTGGTTTTAGCATTGAAAGTCCCATGTCCAGGGAACTCCTCACTTCTGGGCAGACCGGGACAGCTGGTCACTGTACGGGCCTCGTTGTTTCTTTCTAATAATGTCACTATGAAGATAAACTCCCACCACCCCACCCCCAACCCACTCCAATCTCTGATCATTGGCAAAGTTAGATTTCAGGATCTTTCCATGTGCTGTAGCTCAAGTCAGGAAAAAATAAACCCTCAACAGCTTCTGTTCTACAGAAAGAGGTTTACAGATTTCAATATGCCAGCCAAAAAGAAAAAAAACATTCTCAGCTTGAGTCTTGTGCCAGCTTGATAGGCAATGGCAGAGATGGGTGGTTTCCAACGGAGTTTTTCGCCCCTGAGCTGGTTTTGAACCTCACAGCTCTGCCACTTGACGGCATCCAGGTTTCCAGACACTGGCAGGGATGCCACAGTCTGTCACCATCAGGGCTGCTATGAATTTTCCTATTCTGACAACTAGACAAGATGTCTTTTGAAGGGTGTTTAGTACTTGGATGGTTTGTTTTCAAGAGAGATGAACCCCAGAGTAGATTTGCTTCAGAAAATATGAAATGTTGGAGACTGGTCGGCATCCTACTTGAAGAGTCTGCTTGAAGAGTTAGTTACACAGATGCTTTTCGTTCCTCAATTAAATCAATGCACTGACCTTTTGCTGAAAAAGGTATAAGAACTGAAGGGGAGATGTTGGGAAATGACTGAAACCCTGAATGGTTAAAGCTGATACAGCATTTGCTTCACCTCTGGCTTATACAAGGCATTATGAAGTGACTAAGGAGATTATATTGAACTTTAAGAAGATACCTCAGAAGCAAACTATTTGCCTGAATGTCCTCCTCTGCAGCCCAATAGAAAAAAGAGGGATACAAGGAAAGGCCAGATGCCTCCAGCTTTATCACCCTTCTCCCCCCTTTAATTCTCAGAGGTACTGGGTCCAGACCAGAGGTTGTTGCAGAAACGGTTTGCCCCTGGAACAATGCACAAAGGGAAGTAGAGTGCCGAAGGAAATATCTGCTTCCAGGGAGACAGAATTGGGAAGAAATGAGAACGTGAGATGTCAACCACAGTGAGTGGAAAGATAAGGAGGGGAAGTGAGGACGTTCTGGGGGCAGAGGCACTGGGTGCCAGGCGGTGCAGTTTGTGAAATGTTAGGACAGGCTTCTTGTTTCATATATTCACTCTGGCACAGGAGCAACGGACGATACCAAAAATTCTACCCTTTCTTCTTTTAGATTAAGTTCAGTCCTCCTCAGAAAACTTCTGTTGTTTTGAACTGTCCCTTCTACTGGGATAATGTGTGCATATGAGTGGGTTGATCACATAGGTTTTATCCTGCTGGCAGTAGAGCAGGGGCAGGGGAAACCAGAAGGCCAAAAGGTATAGGGACAAACATTGTGAGATGCAACAAACATTATTTGCCCTACTTCAGCACTTTTCCAGTAGCTGACCCTGTGGGGAGGATAAGAAAAGAAGAAAGCCGAAAGTTGTTTGGACTGGGCTTTTCCTCCTCACCAGCCTCCTCGTGAATTTAATCTCAGTAAGATTTGTGGCAGTAGATCTTGCCTTCATGTCTTTCATTTCTACAAGACTTTTCCTTTTGACACCAAGGTGCCAGTCAGCCTCCTCCGTGGATTTCTAAGTCATGGGCTTTGAGGGAGACACCAGTGTATGAGGAACATGTGGCCAGAGGAAGCTCAGTGATGGGAAAGAAGCGTAAGAAAGATGTGGCCCTGGGAATCTCATCTGGTTCCGATAGGCCATGTCACTCACTCGGACCACATGGATTCCAGTACTTTCAAGATCTTTAAGTCTGACTCTAGAAAAAGGAGCGTATCAGAGAAAGAACAAGTTTGCATTCTCCTTTAGACAAAAGAAGGATCTGGCTGAATGGAGGAAAAAGAAAAACTTTTAAACTGAAGACATAGCTATTGTCTAAAATAAATATTGATCATTTTAATGCATTTTTCAAAAGAGCATGTTTTAAAAATTGATTCAAAGTTAGATAAAAAGTCAGATATGACACAGCTACCTAATGTGAGAGAAATGAATGCAAAAATAGATTATGGTAAAGAAAATTTTTACAGAATATTACTTCAGATAAGACCAGCAAATGAAGTTTAATTTATATAATAATTTTAATAACAAAGTAAATACTTGAAATTTTTCAGAATGTTAGAACCTTTCAGAAGTTTATTCTCATAAGTAATGATTTCCATATAATGACTAGCTAATTAAGTATATCTGTAAATTCAAGGGAGCACTTTTATTTTGTGTATTTGTTTTATTCTGCAGATTGGGATTTGAATTTTTTTAAGTAGTTTTTCTGGTTGTAAAATTATTAAAGATTTTATCACCTCTTTAGGCCTCTAAGAAGAAACCTAAAGAGGTGATATGGCCCTTGCTACTTCCTCCAAGCTTCCAAGCAGTGGGTAGTTCAAATGATTCAACTATCATTGCCGATATCAATGTCAAATTGGACCCAATGTCTGCATTAGACACAGAGCATTGGTTAAAGTCATCTCACCTCTGTGAGGAAGTCTATCAACTCCTTTACCAAACTGAGCCAAGTTCTTTTAAGACTCTTAAAGGATAGTGACCACCACTATACTTAGAGCAAATGAGAGAGATCCCAAAGAAAGGATGAACCTTGGAGAACAAGAGTCAGGGCACAAAGCTTTGCTTCCCTTCCATTGTCAAGTCTCCACCTTTTGCTGACTTTGGAGGATCTGAGCTTGAATTTTTTCTGTCTTAAAGGGAGTCAGCATTGCTACTCTACAATCTCCATGAAACTACAAAGTCTTCCTAAAATTGAAAGGCTCTTATGTGCCAGTTAGGGTGCTGGGAGTGTGGGTGATTGGTACAGGGCTGAGGTCCCAGGGGTACAAAGCTGGTGGAGCTGGGTGAATACTGAAGCAGGCCAGGGCAGGAAAAGCCAGGGTATAAATCTAGGGATTGCCCAAGGCCAAGCCAGGGAAGATGAATGTTGTGATCGAATCCCAGGAAATAAACACAGAGCTAGAATGAGAGACAAGCCTAAAGGTTAAACCAGATAGGCTGGGGATGTAATGGAGACCAAGCGGCAAGTGATGCAGGGGGTCCAAGATGGCTCCATGTTCTCAACTGAAAACGTAGACTCCTGCCTTTTAATCCAGTCTATGATGTTTTTACATTATCCAGTATCTTAAGGGATTTTTGATGGCTGTGTATATTCCATCCCGTGGCTGTAGTATAAAATCCTCAGTCATTTTCCTATTGTTAGATTACAGTGATTTTTAAGATTGATACTAATTTTTCATACAATTTAAAAGGAATATTACTAAACAAATCTGAATTTACCAATTTAGGAAGAAAAATGTAGATCTTCATTATTAACAATATAAATACATTTAAGAGGTAGGGGAAATCTGGAAGCCATTAGGATGATCAGCGTTTTAGACACCAAGTAACTCTGAACCCTGAAGAAGGTAGTGAATGAACAGGCAAAGTCTTGGAGATGTATGTAAGATATGGACTTTTTCTCTTTTTTTTAATCCAAAACACTGTAAATGGAAAAATGTCAGAGCTTTTCTTTTTTAGTGAAGAATAAATAAAGTCAGGACTAAATTAGATGGTGAAGAAGAAGATTCACCTCAGATCTGTTATTGTATTTTTTAAAAACTTGCTCTAAATTCAGTTTCCATTTGTTAATTTTAAAAACCTTTGAGTGCTATTTATACCGAGTTTTGTTCTTGTAGACAAGGCATAAGTGATTTATGGCCAAAGGGCTGCTCTCTGCTGTCTGTGCTGGGGGAAGTCCAATAAATTCGGTCATGAAGCCCAAGCGAGGTAACTGCTTACCAGTTACCTGGTAACTGCTGATTGAAAGGCAGGTACGGTAACCAGTGCTAGGACCCTCCCTTGAAGCCAGCAAAAAGCAGAGGAAGATGGATCTTGTATCTGGAGTCAATCCCATCTAAAATTTTTTTGCTTCTGAAAATAAGATTCGAGCAAGGTCTTCAACAGGAACCAAGAGTGGAATTGAGTTCAGAGTTCCTAGAAGATTGGGAGGATGCAGAGAAGTTCAGCACTGGGGCTGTGAGAACCCTTTCACAGGGCAAAGAGCAGTATGGCCAGGACGTCCTGCTTCTCCCAGCCTGGTTCCGACATCATGCCTTAGATGTCCTAAATAACAGTCCAACACCAGGGTTCCCAATACTTTGTGACTCTGAGCTGATTCTCTTCAGTCTGCCCTCTTGGTCAGTCCTAGTGGGGCCCCTAATCAAGATAGCATCTCTGTAGTGCAGGATGAGTTACACATTTGAGCAAGCAGCCATGGGAGTGATTATGCCCATCCACATTCTTCCCAGCAGAGCCCCAGGACATGCTGGAATATCTGGAATCCTGTGGGCAGTTCCTCTTGCAGCTCCCACCATTTCCAGTATCTGCTCACAGCTGGCTTGCAAATCCCTTGACAACTTCACAGGGTTGAGGACTTGGTATCCAAGCTCTTTGTATACCAGCCTCTGGCTTTGACAAGTCTGTCCTCTCACATCAGGGACGTTTGATGATTAAAGAATCTTAACTCTACTTGGCAGGTGAGAGAGAGTGGGACTGATCTGATGGGGGTGTTCTGGCAGGTTCCCTTCCCAGGTGCCCCAGATGTTTCATTGCAGCCTGCATTTCCACAACAACAAGCCTAGTAAATCAAATGTGAAGGTATATGATCTGATACGATAACAAAGTAACAGGGGCCTGAATGTGCTGCAGCCCACTCGGGGTGAGCTAGGTCTTTGTGAATTCCCCCTGAGCGCTCTTCACTCAGCTCAGAAAGTTCCCCTGTTCTCTCCTGTACCTGGACGCAAGCAAGTACAGTCAGCCAGGCCAGCAAGAAAAGGGGACAGTCCAACCCTCTCACAGCTTTTCTCTCTGCAGAGCTTGCTGGTAGCGCTAGCTCCAGAAGCTCCTCACCTTCCCATGACCTTGGCTCCTTTTGCTTCCTTGCCCATCCTACCCTCACCCCAACAAAGAGTCAATTACAGGAACAGGCAAGTCTGAATCTCCCTGCTATTGCTGCCTCTATAACCCCTGCCATCCCTATGTTCTTATGACCGCATGGCCCCCTCCCCAGATCCTAGGTACAGGAAGACATCTGTTTATTGCAGTGGTTCTCAAAATGTAGTCCCTCACCTGCAGCACCCATTGTCATCTGGGAACTTGTGAGAAAGACAAATTCTTAGGCCCCAAGCCAGACCTCCCAAATGAGAAATACTGGGATTGGGGCCCAGCATTCTATACCTAGCAAGACTACCAGGTGATTCTGATACATGCCAAAGTTTGATAATTCGCATTTCTAACAATTTCCCAGGTAATGCTGATGCTGTTGATTGGAAGGCCACACACTGAGCACCACTGTTCGTGGGCTTGGAGAAATTATTCTCTACTAGGGTTTGCCAAAGGAGAGCCATGGTCCAAATCCAGCCCGCTGTCTGTTTTGTAAATAAAGTTTTATTGGAACGTGGCCACACCCATTAATTTACATATTGTCTCTGGATGTTCTCATACTACAGTGGCAGAATTGAATAGTTGCAACAGAGACAATATGGCTAGCAAAGCTGAAAATATTTACAGATAAATGTGGTTGACCCCTGCTCTACACAGACATATCCTCTTTGGCACAGACTATGTGGATCCTTTCCAAATGGAGTTTAGGCAAAGACAATAACAATAATAACTCAGCGGGGAACCAGACACTTGCATATTGCTTCTGTCTAGAAATGAAAGGGCTTTCTTCAAACCCATGAAAGTAGCTGTAGCTGAGATCAGAAGTCTCTGGTAGAGGCTGTCACTGGCAATGTGACTGGGGCTACCTCAGCACTGGGGGCTGGACCAGTAGCAGAATTTGCAGGTGCACGTGAATGGAGAGGCAGAAGTGCTGGCTGTCAGTTATGTACCGAAGAAGCTAATTCTTAGTAGTATACTCATTCCTTGACTTAAAAAAAAAAAGCAACTGTACAGATTTTTTTAAGGCAGCATACTCATTGCTCTTTCAGATCAACATGTCGAAAAACCGAAAGATTTTAAATGAAAGGCATATTTGATTAGTTTGGACTCTTTTTAAAAAGCAGTAATTGAATTCTTTCCCCTAGCAGCTAAGAAACCCCATTTTTCTCTGTTGACTCTCTCTTCAGTGATTAAAAATGCTTTCCCCACACTTCCCAGTTGCAAGCTTTTCCAGAACATGAGCAATCTGTAAATGTCTAAAGCTGGAGAATATCATTAGGTCAGGCTTCCAATTTAGATGTGTGGTTCTGTCTCTGATATTCATGGGGAGGGAGGGTATCCTCTGCTTTGAAAAGAGGGTATTTTCACTTTTTCTTAAGAAGTACAGAAAGTGGGAATAGCCATTCTGAGACAGCAATCTCTGAAGTTCAAGAAGGCAATCTGGTAGAGTGGCAAGAAATAGCTGCTGGAATTTGGCTGGAATTTTTGGATACCAGATTGAAATCTCAGTCCTTTTATTTCTCTATTACTGTGGCCTTGGGCAAGTTGCTTAATCTTTGCCTCTCTGAACCTGTTTCGTCATCTATAAAATAAGGATAATCACATCTAGATCAAAGATTAACTTAAACTTGATGTGATAGGTCCCTAACATGGTATGGGGGCCCTCAATCAAAGTTATCTGCATTTGTTCCTCTGGCCTGTTGGTAGAAATTTTCTTTTTCTGTTTTAGGATTTCTTTGCTTTGTAATTTCAGAAAATTTAGCAGAACTGAAAAAAGAGAGGTGAGGTTCTTTGGAAACAAATTGTACTGCTTTAGGAGAGCTAAAAGAACATCTCTAATGTGAGGAAAGTGATCCTTTTATTCATCTCTCCTGAGTAGCCGCCTTTGAAATTGCTTAGTCCTGGGTTAAATATCTCTCCAAGATGCTGGAGGAGGAATTCCTGGCTGAGGAGAAGGATTCGCGGCACATCCTAACTAACACCTGTGGCGGGGGAGAAACTATGTGTATAGATAATTCTAACAGAATTATCAAAGATAAGATCTAACAGCTCCACAAAGATAATAATTACTAATATCTCAGCCTCTGTAGTTTACAGATACCCAATAACTTATGGATCCATTAAGAGGAGAATCTTTGTGATCTCCAGAAATAAAAATACCTCGTCAACAGGTGTTTGGTTATTAATGGCTCTGTGTGTTATTAAATTATTTATTAATTTAACTAATAAATTAATTAGAGAAAAGGACTGCCGTGTTCTTGCTATTCAACATGAATTCTCATTCAAGGCAAAATTCACATTCACTTCCTCAGAGAGGACTTTCCATCCACCAGTCTGAAGTGACCTCTCTCCAGCCACACTCTTACCCCTAGCCATGTCACTATATCATTATTTGAAATGGTATGGTTTATTTATCTGATTACTTGTTTTTTGTTGGTCTCTCCAACCAGAATGAAAAATGCCTTGGCCTTATTCATTGCTGCATCCTCAGGGCTCAGAGTAGTATCTGACAGGTACTCAATAAACAAGTATTTGATGAAGGACTTGATTTCTCCCCAGAACAGTTTTTAAAAATCTGGCTAGAATTCGAGTTCCACCGTAAAAGGGAGCTTTCAAACTTAAGTGATTTAGTAGTCTCTCGTTTTAGAAAGAATTTCTTCTATTTTGGGGTTTGTGGTTATCATTCATTGGCTCATTTCTGATCCTTATGCCTTTTATTTCTAGTCTTACTGTACAGGTTCAGTCAATACAATATTGAATATAATCATAATAATGGGCATCTTTTGCTTATTTCTGATCTCGAAGGGAAAGCTTTCAACATTTCCCAATAAGTATGGTATTTGCTATAGGATGCTCATTATCAAGTTAGGAAAGTTCTCTTCAATTCCTGATTTGCTAAGTTATTTTTTTAATCATGTATGGATGATAAACAAATATTTTTGCTGTACCTATTAGAATGATTATAGGGTTTTTCTCTTATATTATCAAATGTTAAACCATCCTTACATTCCTGATGTGAATTCAACTGGGTCATGATACATTATCCTTTCCATATTTTGCTGGGCTTAATTTGCTAATATTTTGCTTAGGATCTTGGCATCTATGTTTATGAGTGGGATTAACCAGTAATTTTCCTTTCTTGTAATGTCCTTTGTCCAGTATAGATATCAAGGTTATGTTGGCCTCATAGATAAAGTAGGAATATTCCTTCTTTTTCTAATTTCTGGAAGTTTGTGTAGGATGTGTGTTATTTCTCCCTGCAATATTTGATAGAGTTCACTAATGAAGCCATCTAGGCCTTGAGTTTTCCTGTGCTTCTCAGGTGTTAGGAAAGCAGCAGATCTTATTAATCCAATTTTAGGGCTTGACAGGATGAAAAGTTGGACTGCAGTCCCTTCAATGACCAGTCTACTTCCAATTCAGTCTAACTTCTGGGGTTTAGCTATTTAGGGTCCCAAAGTAAAGTGTAGGGAGTTTATCAAGCCCCCTACCATCATCCAGGCCCAGGAAGGATGTACAAAGTGCTGTTCAGCTCATCAGCCTTTTCCTTTGATAATCAGCGGAAGAACCTGGTGGCAGGGCAGCCCCTAAATCCAAGCTTATTGCTTGGGTTTCCAGCTTCTCCCAGATCTTGGTTCGATGGTGCTCCACTGTCCTGTTACTTTTCTAGTGTCTTCAAACATATGTACTTTTATTTTGTCCAGCTTTTTTATTCTCTTCAGTTGGATAGCTTTTCTGAACTACATAGTCCACTATTACCAGATAGTTGTTTGGTTGTTCCTTCCTCAAACAAAAAAGCAGACTAGAATCTGGACACCCAAGTGAAGTCTTTCTAAATAATAACTTGTGGTGGTCCTGGTGGTCCACATACCTATTCCTAATATGCTGCCTTTGCCCAAAAACTCTTTGGATTTCCTCATCAGCATCATCTTCAGGGCCAGGCTTGATCCACACCCCCTTATGCACATCAGTTCAAAAAGTATTCCTGAATTCTTACTGGTACCAGATGCCTTGTAGGTACTAAGAATACAGAGCAGAATAACAGGGGTCACAGTCTACTGCAGAGACAGGCATCAAGACAGAAACATTACAGCAAAATGTAGGTACTATTACAGACAGGAACCAAGGTTATTTGCACAGAGAGGACAGACAGCATACTGATACTGCCTGAGGAGCTAGTTAATAGGTTATATTCTAGTCTGGGCTCTAAAGGAAGAGCAGAAGTTCAACAGTAGAGAAGAGGAGGAATTGTCACTCCAGGGAGAGGAGAAAGAGTGCAAAGAGGAAACAGGGACAAGTTGAGAGGCCACCAGGCACACCGTGAAGAAAGTGACACCCTGTGTGAGGATATTGGCTCTGATAGCACTTCCCTGGTCATGTTACTTAACCTTCTAAGTCTCACTTCCCACTTCTGTAAAATAAGGATAACAATCATTTCTACCTCATCAGACAGTTTAATTAAATGAGATTTTGCCTGTAAAGGGCATGAAACAATACTTAATACATAACAAGCACTCATTAATTATTACAGTATATGATGTAGGGAAAGGGGATGGTAAGGGATAGGAAAAACAGACTTTGTTCTCATTAATTTCAGCTGGCTATTAAAGAAAAGAAAACACTATTGGGAATATTCAGAGAGTTATGTTAGAGTTGGAAAAACATGGAAAGGAGTTAGAGGATCCCCCCCAAAGAGCTCTAGGACCAGCTTACGTGAGGCAGGATTATAGGAATTAGTGTTTAGATTCCCAAGGACATGGCTCTGAAGGAGATGGCACTTATCTGGATGAACAAGGCTGCACTTATTTTACTTATTTATTTATACATTTGTATTAAATATTTTTTTAACTCAATATATCAAAAGTATTATTTCAACATGTAAATGATACACATTATTAAGGACATACTATATATACTTCTTTGCAATTTGATATGTATTTATCATTTTGGAGTAGCCACATTTCAAGTGGCTTGGCGGGTGGCTATCATATTGGATTTCTCAGGTCTTGATGATACCTAGGATTTTTATTGCCTATTTTCCAATTAACCAATTTAAAACCATGCTGTTGCTTTATCTTAAGCTAGAATGATGGTGAAAGTGTAAGCTTATGCTGTGTATAGCATTGTGTAGACAACTTTATAGTATCTTTCCACCAGTACAACCTTTGCTAGCTTGGCGATGGTCAGTGATGGTTCTCTCAGGGGCCCTACAGTTACTTCAAAGTACAATAGGTCGTCTCTCTGGTGTGTTTGTGCCCTAGGCACATCCCCTTCCTCAGAGCAACCCCACCTGTTCCTCTCCACTTCTGTACCTTCACTGCCTCTTTATCTCTCTGGAGATGTCTCCCCCAGCCCCCAGCCCATGGCTGCTCAAATCCCACCTTACTGCCAAGCCCCACCTCTTCTGTGGACCCCTCCTCTTACTAATCCAGTCTCCACTACCTTCCTCACGGCTGCAGCAACCGCACTGCACAACTAAGCATTTTACTCCTTCCCTCTTTGCTTTTCTGTACTTACTCTTCCAAGTCACCATTCATGTCTGTCAACCCAAAGGGCAACCTTTTTCAAGGCAAGGATCAAGCTTCCCTGCCTCACGTGGTACTCCCTTCTCAATAAATGCTCTTGAATTCAAAAATAACAGCCAGCGAGTGACAGAATAAGTGGTGAGGTCTTATTCTCCCTCCATACCCTCATTCTGGAAAGGGTTGAAGACAGGATAGTCAAAAGAAAATAGCTCGATCTAGTTGAGAAATATGTGATTTATCTATTCATCTGCACAAATTGGAACCTGTGTTAAATTGCCAAGCTGAAAATGGTTACCACAGCAGTGCCAGGAAGAAGATGCTGAAGAGAAAGGCTTTTTCTTATCTTTAAAACCTTTTCTTCACTGGATGAGAGTGGCACGGTAGCTTAAGGAGAGAACACCAGCCCAGGAATCGGATGAATTGAGTTTGAGGTCAGCGTCTATCCTGTCATTTCTTCTCTGCAAAGTCAGTTAACCTCTGGAGTGTCAATTAGACATTCATGAGGCAAGAGCAGGACCTACCCTGCCCACTTTGAATCAGAATAATGAGTCTAGTGGGTTCAAATGAGACAGATCTATATGGATACACAGTAGCTCTTTCACAGAGGCAGGATCTGGCTTATGCTCAGGAAGAAAAACCTGGAAATAAACATTCCATCTTTATTAGCCTCACCACCTCTCCTACAGTCTAATAGAGTGGGGCTCAGCAGTAGTGAGGGAGCTAGAATAAGACAAATGTTAATTCTGCCATATTCTAAAAAGGATCCCACAGGAGTGAAGCCTATTTTCAAAGGTAGGGACAAGAAATGGGGGGGAGGTGGGGGATTTGGGCTAAGATTAGAACAAAGAGCTTTAGAGGTGTTTTGGCCCTCAGGGATGTCGCAGAGTGCTGATTTGGGGCAGAGGAGGGGGGAAGAGAAACCTCCTCCTCAGCTGACTTGTGCAAGGGATGGAGTGCCCTCCCAACCATGTGTCAGCCTCTTACCTCTACTGAAACGTCGAGGATGAGCCCCATGGGGTTGGAAAGAAAAAAAAGTATATTTGAGGCCAAATCTCTTAGAGGAATTTGACATGTTTGCCTCAGGTAGATACCGTGAAGCTGTTTGGCCTCCGTGTCACCCCTAAACACAGCACGCCAAGCACAGCCACTACACTAATTTTTGTACTTACCAATTAATTTCCAGTTTTTGTATATTTTTGTTTTCCAGCTGTATTCTGTTCTCCTCAAGTCCAAGAAAAACTGCAGTAGGAGTTCCCTCCTCTTTTCCATTCAGTGAAACTAGGAAATGTCTCAGGATATAAATGAACGTAATAATTCTGTGTTATTGAAAGCTGCTCGCAGCAAAAATGGATGTATTCTTAAATAACCAAAGACAGCGATCTGGGAGCTGTTTTAAACAAGCTCTTGTTCCTATTTTGCCATTCTATTTCATATAACTTTCAGGTATAAAGTAGAACTTCTCTAAATTGTTTTCTTGGCATTCTTTGTTCAAAATATTGAAGTAATGGACTTGCAGTCTTTAATCCTAAGAATGCGGTCATCTTTCTTTCCAGTTCTAAATGCTCACAATACATGGTCCGATTTTCATGTATCAAGACAAATACCTTTGTGTACTTAATCAATAAGCTTTCAGCCACATTGTAACTTGTAGCCTCAACACCAGGAGTTCTGATTGGTGAAGGCCATCATCGGTCCCAACCAACTGTTTTCAAAAGGAAGCTGGTGTTGACATTTTTATTGTTTTTTTTTTCCTCCTAAGAAAACAATAGATTGTGGATTTGAGGTAAACATTCCCAAAGCAGAATGTTTTATTTGAGGAAGCTCTCTCTTTCCATGTTTGAATATGTGCACTGCCAATGGGGTGCACGAACCCTTACATGAGCAAGCGGTAAGGGGCAGACTCAGGACTGTAAAGAACCTCAGATACTCGGGAAAAGCAGCCTCCTTCCTTCCTCCTTTACACCTGGTGACCAATGTGGGAAACACCCGCTCAGCCCTGCCCAGGTTTGGTACTTTTAAAGGACAGTCAAACTGAACTGGATGAGTATTACTCTGAAGGTTAGGGACAATGTGCCGGGGACTAGCAAAGAGAAGTTTAAACCGTACAGTGAACTCAGAAGATTCTGGTGGAACAATCTGGCTATGTAAACCTTGTTTTAGATGACTTTGAAAGGCTAAAGAACATCCCCATTTGGAAAAGTCTTGTTTGTTTTCTTCTCTGAAGTCAGCTCTAATCATTCTAATGCATTTATTGGCCCTTGATGATTTTTCAGGCATAGCCAGCGCTAATCTTGCTGTTTGCAGGTAGGTAGAGTTAACTCCGATGGACCTATTTCAACATGTATATTATGCAAATTCTAAAAAGAAGTGAGAAACTCTCTTTTGTTTAATTTTTGTAAAAGCCACAAAAACTATAAAATTAAAATTCAATATAATTACTGAACAGGGCAACCACTTTCATTCTCCTGTACTTAAAATGCAACTTTTCTACCAGAACGAGGCAAAGATTTCTCACCATGTTTTGCTTAGATTGGCCTCATTTACCAAAGAGCCCAGTCACAGCACATCAGAACCAATCAACCAGATAGAATGTTCAATATTTCCACTTGTTCGTCTCTGCCTCCTGTGACTTTAAGCCCTCCCACCAATTATAGAACCGAAAGAACATTGTAGAGGAGTCTAAAGCTTTCTGGCAAATACACAGTTTAATTTAACATATGATTTCTACTGCCCTAAGTTTTCTGGGTAAGCCTTATCTGTCTGGGTATATATTTAACAGGAATACTCATTTTTTCAACATTCTCAGTGACAATTATTCTAAAAATAGGAGTAGTCATCAGATGTGTAGTCACTCAGGAAGTTTACACGAGCAGCACTGGGGCTGGGAAGCCTGAGGTTCACAAGGAATTCTACTTGAGTGGCTCTGGCATTCACAGAACCAGTTACTTAAGTTCAGATTCCTTTCATCTTAATTAGGACAGGCGACGTAATGACACAATCAAACACATAAGAAGAATTATAAAACATTTGGGAAGACTGCTGGCTGCTGATCTGGTGGTATTTACTAGAATATATTGATGTGCATGTATAAAAATATTGGGTTGAGGAGTAGCAATCACCACTGTGCCTTGAGGCAAGAGAAATAACACACTCTGGCTACCAGAAACCACACCAGGTCATCAGAAGCTAGGCATCCTTTTACAAAACATTCAAGAGCCATGTGACATGGCAGAGTCAGGCAGGATTGAGTGGAATTCTCATAACACTTGCTAGCGAAGAGACTTTGTATCAGTCACTAAAATTCTCTGTGACTCAGTGTTCTTCCCTGAAAAATGGGAGAGCTATCAAGTCTCAGTTGTTATTTATAAGGCGTAGATGAGGTAATGTATGTAAAGAGCTTGGTACAAGTTCTCTGTAAAGAGATTATTACTGTGAGTACTGGGTACCTACTGTGCAGATTTGAATCTCTTCGCAAACTTCTGAATTGCCTGTATGTTTAGTTTACACTAACTTGAAGAAAGATCTCTAGAACAGTTCACATGGGAAGTCAAGCTGCCTTTGTGAAGAAATGGAATTATCAAAATTTTCCATGCCTTTCTGTTCTGCTTTATAATGACGCACACTGCCTCCTGGAGAACTGTAATGGCTTGGCTTCCGACAGCCGATATGAAGATGTCCGTGTTTCCTTCCTATGTCCTTTCATAGGGCATTTAAAAACTCCTTTCCTTTGGTGTATTAAGAATCCCATACACACAAGAATAACAACATCAACCCCCAGGGACCCATCCTATTACTGGTAAAACGGATGATCTTTGTTCTTCATCTCCATTCTGCTCATTCTTTTTGTTACATCTGTCCTGACCTTTGAGAACCATTACCGTGCTTGTGTGTATGTGTGTGTATCTGGGAAAACAGCAGCTATTGAATGTATGTTATGTATATGTGTATTTTCAGCTCCCTAACTAGAATGTCAGCTCTTCGAAAACAGGACCTTTGATGGATGGATTGTTTGTACCATAGCAGGTATCTCCACAGTGCTTTCATTCTGTGCCTTAATTGGAAAAACCAGGCACTTCCAATAAACAAATATTTATTTTTAAAATATGTGCATGTATTACTATGCCAATATTATAGTAATTATAAAGTATATTTTAAAGTAGACATTTTAAAAAGAAGGGAATTAAAGATGCAAATATGCGTACTTGTCATCTTTCTTCCCACACTGCAGTGAGCTGTCTTGTAGGGCATGTACATCCCTTTTGGAGACTGCTGCCCCCAGCACTGAGGAAGGGACCAGTTTGTTTTAGGGCTGAGCAGTAACACTGGCCACCCAGGACCCAGACGTCTACTCCAGGTAGCTTTTTTCCTGCCCACCATGCTCTCTCTCTTCAGTGCCTTCCCCGCACACACTGACTCTGCAGGTATTTGGGGGAACATCTGGGTGACTAATTTCTTACTTAACTCACACTCATGCTTTTCATGATTGTTTTCCTGGTTGCAAAAGGTGCACCAGCAGCCTGCATTTTCCCTTCTTGCTAATTGATACAAGATTCCCCTAGAGGCTGTGGTTCGCAAGGATCCTGCAGTCTGCCCGTTTACTCAGTCACGTTAAGTGTGCCGTGCGGAACGGCCACCCACGAAAATTGTGGAAAACATTCTTTACAGAAACAATTGGGCTTTTCATTCCAGGGTGCAGATGGTGGTGTGGTAAAGGGGTGGTGGGGATGGCTGGGGTATGTGTGACAGTAGAACCTGGGCCATCTTGTGGGTTTTTCAGGAAGCCCACACAATAGCTCTCTCACCAAACATGTGCTAGGTCCTATTATAGGCTGAGAACTTCAAGACATGGTTGTTCTCTTCAGGGAGTTTTCGGTCTTCCTATGAAGACAAAGTGGGGACTAGAGAAATGAAATTAAACAGCAAGCAGCTACTGTTGACAGGATGTGGCAAACTCATCCAGAGGAAGATGTTTGTGTCCTATTCGAGGCCTGCCAACGCAGCCTATGAGACCATGACTACCCCAAAGAAATGCCCAAATTGACCAGAAATAGAAACTCATACTGAATGGGCTTCTGAACGCAACCCTTGCAGTGGTTCCAGAAGCCGTTCTTGATGAGTAGAATCAGCCTTGAAAAAGCAGACTGTAAAGTAAAATTTAAGAGGTGGGCAAGTCTCATCGCTGGGAAAATTTTCCATCACTAAAAGCAGAAAAATAAAAATCATTCAATCGTAAAACAGTCTGCAATCATCCACTTCAGAAGCAATCTCACATTACTGCCTCACCTTTTCAACCATCACTCTTCCCTCTGGCTTTGGGCCTCCATTTCTCCAGCTCAGGTCCCAGCATCGTCTGTTATTTTCCACAACCCACAGAGGCAACACTGTGCTTCTCACTCACCTATATCAGAAGGGGTGCCCCTCTGTGGTGGCCACAGTTCTAAGGACCTGAGAGTCAAGACGAATCCACAATGAGTTCTTCGCAGGATTCCCAAATGTGAGCTTTTCATTTGCTTTCCATGCCTCCTAGGGAGGAAAAGAAGTTATCCATCCGTGACATAGAAACGAGGAGGAAAGATTGCAAAAGTCTGAGGTTATTGCAAAAATTAAAATGTTTATATTTCCTGAGGATGATTCCTGGGTTGGTTTCCCTTCATTCACCAAACACACAAGCAATGTTTTTAGAGCCTATAAAACTCTGCAGTCTTTGAGGATAACAGCTGCTGTACCCCAGATCCCTTACAGACCTCTTGTCAATCAAAGGCAGCTGCTCTTGTTTAGACTCTGAGACTCTCTTCTGTGGACTCCTGAGATCACCTCCTAATTGATCTCCCTCCTGCCAATCACTGCCTCCTCCAAGCCATCCTCCACACTGCTGTCAGTATCTTTCTGCAATGTAAATTGGATGATAGTTTATCCTTGCTTAAGTACTCTGATAGCTCTACATCACCCACAGGTTACATTTCAAATTAATTAAACATGGCATTCAAGCCCTTCTCACTCTAGTCCCAATTGACCTTTCTAGCCCTGTTTCCAGATCCCCACTTTGACCCACTATTAATCCATTCAACCATACCATCTGGTTTAGGCGCATCTCTCTATTCAAACCAGTTCCTCTGCTTGGGATGCCTTCCGCCCTCTCTTCACCTGTAAACACTTCCTCTCTCCTCAAATCTTACTCAGAACCTTCCTTCCTGAAGCTTCATCCAAACACCACCAAGCAGGGGTCCTCACCCACTTCTCTGCTCCTATCCCACCTCCCAGTTAGCTCTGCTGTGCATTCACCATTGGTATACACTGATTCTTGTCTACATATCATCCTTTTTGCCTCTATACCCCCAGAAACTGACACAGTGATACCAAGGGCTGCTCAGTAAATCCTCCATGAGTGACTACACGAAAGGAACTTAGTGATCTTGAAGGTTTCCCAATGAGGAAATCTCCTTCCTGAGGGGTGTATTAATCCTTGCTTGTAATTGGCCCGATCCCCAGGTCTGGACATGGAGGACCTCAGACGCAGCCACCGCTTCTCTATAAACATCTTAAATCAAATTATAGGGCTTTCTGTAAAACCTCAAACTGAAATAGAATATAAACAGCAACATTATTCAGAAAATGTCCTTCAGTGCTCATTTGTCTTCCTCTCACAGATACTGGCCACCTTTTAGATCTTAGTTCTGCTTTATGCATATGTGTATGTGCAAACTGCATAAATCCTGGGCAAACCAGCTGCAAGTTGGATTTCATCAGCAACTCTACATCTGATGTTCTGTGATTGGACCGGCCCTCGACATAGATGATGTACTTAATGAGTCACTGAATTGGGTCTTGATTGTCTTTTTTTCCCCTAATTTTATAGGGAGGCAGTGAATTCCAAGTTAATGGTGGTGGCTAATTGCTGCATCTTAGCAACGAAATGAGGCTGCTTTGACCCATCAATGTCCAGGGTCATTCATTTAATCCGTAGAAAAGACTCCAGGAATGTCTGAGTCCAGATTTCCATTCTCTTTGTCTAATGATTAGAACCCACTTTCCTTTCAGCTAACGATTCACCACACCAAGGACCCGGCCCCCCCAATGGAATCTTCATGTTTTATAGAACAGCAATAAAGGCGTATAGCCAGTTTTCCAAAGTACTCTTTCCAAAATGAGCCAAATTAAATTTAAAGCTCGTTCCGGAACATGTTCCTCTCTACATTTGTAAAAGAGTGACTGCTTGGCGAGGCACTATTAAGAGAAAAGGGCAGAGTCTCCACAAAGATTTTGAACTTTATTTTTTACACCAGTTAGGAAACTGTTTGGAAAAGCAAATTTCAGTTTGACTTAAAAAAAGAAAAGAAAAAGTGTTATGGGTGGGAACACGTTAAGAAATGCAACAATGATAGTGGTCTATAATCCTCTGAGACCAATATTAAGTACTAGCAGAATCTAATATCTCTAAATGTAGAAATAATATATTTACCAGTTAATCTAAGGGATACATTTTGTTGTTGTTGTTCACTGAGAGAAAAGAAATAGTTCTGTTCTCAAACTTCACACAAGCTCTCTTTGTAAACACACACTTTTGGCTTACCAGGATTTTCACTGAAAATATTTATTTTAAATGTGATTGTCATCAAACTGCCCAGAGTTAAATAAATAGATTCTCAATAATTTAATCCACATTCCTCCAATACCTGCTATTTTAATGATAAATCTAGAGCATATTTTTCCCCCTTTGCAGAACAGACAGGGCAATGATATGTAATTATTCAAAATGTATCTTGTCCAGCTAGAGAAGATTGGGACACTGGGATTTCCTTATCCGAGTAAGATCAATAGAGACTATAATCTATTAGCTTGCCTCTGGCGGATCCTGTGTAAAGTGCTGTAAAGGAAGGTTAAATCCTAGTAATATCTGAGACTAGCTTGTAATATGATACCACGGGGAGACATAGTGCTGTCTAAGGCTCAGTAGCTGACAAAGATGATTCTCTAAATTCCTTAGTTGTTTTTTTCCTTCCCTGTTATAGTAACTAGATTTATGAATATTAGTTCAGGAAGCATTTTAATATTTCTGCAGGATTATACTTGAGTAGTCCAGCGTGGTTTTGTCTTTTTTGGTGTGATTTGAAGTTAGAGTCTCCATTCAATGAACATTTGTTGAGGGTCTCCCCTTTCCCTGGCCCTGAGCTGAGCTCTGAGGATATAAGTGTAGACTGGATGATATTTGCCCCTACTATTGATACTTACATGTGAAGGAAAAAAGACATTTCTTTAATTCTTGTAACTGATCTTATTTTTCACTGAAGTCCCCATTCTTGCTGAGGCAGATGAGAGGGCATTTAAAATATCCCATTCAAAGATAATTGTCTCTCTTCTGATTTTAAGGGTCAAACTCTCGATTAGGAATCTCTCTTCCCTCTTCCCCAAATGGTGTCAGTGAGTAGGAGAAAGCTTAGGAGGCTTGCTGTCCTGCTCTCCTAGCCACATGAGATTAGTGTGAAGCTTCCTGCTAGGACTCAGAATTCTCCTGGGCACCCTGGAGCCCAAGGAGCATGTACTTGGTCTGAGATTCCCACAAACCTCTCTGGTTATTTCTAATCCCTTCTCACTCTGGAGAGCCTTAACCATAGTGGGCAGGTGGGAGGAAAGTGAGAAGGTGTGAGCCTAGTCACTCACTTCTGATACTTCTTTTCCTCTCTTCCCCTCTCCGACTGAAGGAGGCTCTATTTTCCTTCCAGTCTGATGCTGAAGGTCACATAGTTAGCAACTGGATTAGATTAAGGTGATCACATCCTTTATTATCCAAAGTAGTATACTTTGGAAAGTGAAAGAACGGGGGGTCCCAGGAATAACTGTGCACCAAGTAACAGGTGTAATCAGAGGCTGACCTGGGTTAACCAAGATGTATGGTCTCTAGTTAAGTGGGACTATTCCACTTCCAGATTTAAGATTCTTTGCTTTTTGTTTCTATTATTCTTCCAAAATAACAGTGCACAGTGATGCAGCAAGAAATCTCCCAGTAAATTCTTTGTATATACTGGAGTTCTGAAAGGAAAAATTACCTGTGTGTGTGTATATCCAAGAGTCTAGAGACATAAGTAGCCATTGACTGAACCCAGTAATGGAATCATCTTGACAGCTTCTTTTGTATTATAGCCACGGAAAGAAAGACACAAACAATAGAGGGTAGGAGCATAGGTGAATTTTGACCTGTAAAACATTGTCTAAGTCTACCTTGTGGATTAGTTACTCAGTTGATTCTTGTGGTGGTGGTGGTTGTTTGTTGCAGCATTTAGATCCATTCAGTGTTAACTCGGGGAAGCAGTATATCCATTCATGTCTGAGGAGATATAAAAGTCAAGGAATGAGTTAGTATGAGCCAGAGTTCTCCTTGTTCTGTGAAATTGTAGGGAGAATGTCCAGCTCCCAAGCACTATTTATCTACCTGAAAGAGCTATTTCTTGACTTAGTTGAGAGAGTTCATTCATGTATCCATCCATCACTCCATCCTTCCATCCACCCATTCATCCATACCCTGTATTATTCTAGTCAAGAAAAACAAGGTGGTGACCAAAAATGGAGCCAAGGATGAGATTAAATATGCACACTCTAACGATGTAAAATTGTTATCCTCTGGGCCACATATTTGATTCTAAGCTTTCTAGGAGCCTATCAAAAATTGCTTGCAAGTTTCACAACTTAAAGTCCATTAGACAATAGCTTATAAGGTAATAATTATAACAGTTAACACTTACTGAATGCTTATTGTATGGTGGGTACTGAGCTAGGCTTTGTGCATGAATAATTTTTAAGTCCCTTCAGTAATCCTAAGAGATAAAAACTAAGAAATATCTATTTTATAGATGTGGAAGTAAAGCCTTAAACAGAATAAGTGAAATAGCCATAATCAGGTCCAGAGACTGACCTTGAGAGCCCTTGTTCTCCTTTAAATGCTCAAAAAAATTCATTCCTTTTTGGTTTTGGTTCTAGATTTTACAGTAACTTCTTCTTGAGGGGTTTTATAATAAGGATATCTCAGGCTGTGATACACTAGGCCTTTGACAACATGGGGGATGTGCTCATTGTACCCTATACTTCTCCTTTGTAACACTAACACAATGTAATAACGTAATTATTTGTGTAATATTTATCTCCCCAACTAGACTTTAAAGACCATGAGGGCAAAGTGTGTTTGTCTTTTCTACTGCCTTGTCATCCCTTGCATACAGTGGATGTTTAACACATATTTGTTGAATAAACAAATGAAACAGGAGACTTGGAACTATTTATAAAATAATTTGCAGTTGCACAAAGGAACTTCAGTTTAGTCTGAACATGATATTTTATTTTTCTTCCTATTTTTCGCCTCAATTCTGCTTCTCCTATTCCTCTCCACCCCTGTCACACATACACACACACACACACACATATATTATTTACTACCTTGATAATTTAAGCGAAATCACTTCCTAATATCTTTCCTTGTCCTGAATTTGAGTGCAGGTCTCAATGAAAAAGGAGGGAATATAAACTTTCTTTTTTCACAAAATATTTGTCATCACTTCTATTCAGAATATTTCTTTTTTTTTTAATTGGAGTATAATTGCTTTACAATGTTGTGTAGTTTCTGCTGTACAGTGAAGTGAATCAGCTATATGTATACATATATCCCCTCCCTCTTGGACCTCCCTCCCCTTCCTCCCACCCATCTAGATCATCACAGAGAACCGAGCTGAGCTCCCTGTGCTATGCAGCAGGTTCCCACTAGCTATCTATTTTACTCATGGTAGTGTATTTATGTCAAACCTAATTTCCCAATTCATCCCACCCTCCTCTTCCCTCCCTCTGTCCACACATCTGTTCTCTACTTCTGCATTTCTATTCCTGCCCTGCAAATAGGTTCATCTGTACCATTTTTCTAGATTCCACATATATGTGCTAATATACGATATTTGTTTTTCTCTTTCTGACTTACTTCACTCTGTATGACACACTCTAGGTCCATCCACATCTCTACAAATGACCCAATTTCACTTCTTTTTATGGCTGAGTAATAGTCCATTATATATATGTACCACATCTTCTTTATCCATCTGTTGATGGACATTTAGGTTGTTTCCATGTCCTGGCTATTGTAAATAGTGCTGCAGTGAACATTGGGGTACATGTGTCTTTTTGAATTATGGTTTTCTCAGGGTATATGCCCAGTAGTGGGATTGCTGGGTCATATGGTAGTTCTATTTTTAGTTTGTTTTTTGTTTTTTGGGTTTTTTTTGAATTTTATTTTATTTATTTTTTTATACAGCAGGTTCTTATTAGTTATCCATTTTATACATATTAGTGTATACATGTCAATCCCAATCTCCCAATTCATCCCACCACCACCCCACCTCCGCCACTTTCCCCCCTTGGTGTCCATACATTTGTTCTCTACATCTGTGTCTCTATTTCTGCCCTGCAAACCAGTTCACCTGTACCATTTTTCTAGGTTCCACATATATGCATTAATATATGATGTTTGTTTTTCTCTTTCTGACTCACTTCACTCTGTATGAGAGTCTCTAGATCCATCTACGTCTCTACAAATGACCCAATTTCATTCCTTTTTATGGCTGAGTAATATTCCATTGTATATATGTGCCACATCTTCTTTATCCATTCATCTGTCGATGGACACTTAGGTTGCTTCCATGTCCTGGCTATTGTAAGTAGTGCTGCAATGAACATTGGGGTGCATGTGTCTTTTTGAATTATGGTTTTCTCAGGGTATATGCCCAGTAGTGGGATTGCGGGGTCATATGGTAGTTCTATTTTTAGTTTTTTAAGGAACCTCCATAGTGTTCTCCACAGTGGCTGCATCAATTTACATTCCCACCAACACTGCAAGAGGGTTCCCTTTTCTCTGCACCCTCTCCAGCATTTATTGTTTGTAGATTTTTTGATGATGGCGATTCTGACCCGTGTTAGGTGATACCTCATTGTATCATTGTATCATATTCTCTAATAATTAGTGATTTTGAGCACCTTTTCATGTGCCTCTTGGCCATCTGTATGTATTCTTTGGTGAAATGTCTATTTAGGTCTTCCACAATTTTTTGATTGGATTGTCTGTTTTCTTGATATTGAGCTGCATGAGCTGTTTGTATATTTTGGAGATTAATCCTTTGTCCATTGCTTCATTTGCAAATATTTTTTCCCATTCTGTGGGTTGTCTTTTCTTCTTGTTTATGATTTCCTTTGCTGTGCAAAAGATTTCAAATTTAATTAGGTCCCATTTGCTTATTTTTGTTTTTATTTTCATTACTCTAGGAGGTGGGTCATAAAAGATCTTGTTGTGATTTATGTCAAAGAGTGTTTTTCCTATGTTTTCCTCTAAGAGTTTTATAGTGTCTGGTCTTACATTTAGGTCTTTAATCCATTTTGAGTTTCTTTTTGTGTATGGTGTTAGGTAGTGTTCTAATTTCATTCTTTTAACCCTTTTTTTTTTTTTTCTTTTTGCTGCGTAACTGGCTACACAGAGCATTTCAGCAGAGTTCTTAACAGTGTGAATGATTTGATTCACTACAAAGTCTGTCCACCAGTCCATGGAACCTAAGACTACTGTTCCGCCTGAGAGCACAGAAATGATGGATTGCCTTTTCCCCACTGTTTCACCTTATGCAGCAGCTCCTGAAACTATTAATCCCATTAGTTATTATCATGACAGTAACTAAGATTTGTAAAGAACTCTAAAACTCTGTAGGCCTTCACATACTTTATCTCATTTGACCCTCCCTACTACCTGTGAGCAGATTAGGCAGGCACTGTGTTTATGCATATTTCACATATGGAGACACTGAGGCTTGGGGAGGTTAAGTGACTAGCCCAGCATCCTGGTTTGAGTGATGGGTGGAACCCAGCCTTAAAATCAGACATCTTTGCTGCTGATTCCAGCTTCTCCTTGTCTCCACTTTCACTTGAAATCTTTTTTTTTTTTGAGGAGGGTAGGGGTGTTATGGGAAAAGTAGTCAAAAATGACTTCCTGCAAAACAGTTTGAGGGCTTTGCTGCTGAACGTGTCTGTTTGAGGAGAATGACAAAAGAAGGTATCAGCCATAAGCAAGATGAGCTTAAGATTCAGAAACAAAACTTAAGAGAGCTCATTGGGGGTCCCGAGCTGTATGTGGGTGTTTTGTTCCTGTGGGGTCAGGGTTGAGTTTCTGCAGCCCTCGGAGATATGCTGTAACCTTCAGTCAGGCCTAGAAGTTCAGCTCCTTGTGATGGTTAGTTAACATTGCTAGATGGTGATAAACTACACTAACAACAGAGTCTTAAGCTACAAAAATGCCAAAAGAAAGTGATCCCTGCTGAGATTAAAAGCTCACTATAGCTGTGTTGAAACAAACCCAGAAAGGTGGTTCTTGCTCAGCTGGGCAGCTAGTCTGGGACCAGAGCCTTTGTTCTACTTGTCCAAACCTGGAGGAGTCAGTCACAGTTTCATCCTAGGCTTGGCCTAGGCAAGATGGAGCTACCCCAGAACGTGTCTTCTGTGCCTTCCCACCTCCTGGTATTCGCTCTTCCTGATTCCACCTGCAGGGGGCAGCACCCTAGACTGCCAGCTGGGCCCTCCGTGCTGTCCTCACACAGGCGCAGGCTCATCTTGCCTATAAAGCTGTCCCCATCCCCTCCGGTCCTATCCTCTTTCTGTGATTGATCTTAGCAACTAGGGGAAGTGGTTCTGGTTTTCCAATACAATAAATTTCCTTTTTCTCCATCATAAAAGCAATACATGCTTAGTATAAAACGTTTATAAAATATAAATGTATGGAAACTAAAAGTCAACCAATATCTTACCACTTAGAAGAACTACCACTATTTACATTTTTAGTGAATTTCCTCACAGGATTTCTTCTGAGCATTTTAAAAGATCATACTGCAACAAATTTTATATCCTGCTTTTATCATTTAACATGGTAATGCAAGCATTTCTTGTGTTAATAAAACATTCTTTTTAATGTAATTTTAAGTAGTTACATAAGAATCCATCATACTGATGAAACTTTAATTTGATTCTCCTCGTATTATTGAATGGTTTTCTTCCTTTGACCATTATAAATAATGATTACAATCCATATTTTTGTACATAAAACTAATTGCAGATCTCTAGATTTTTCCGCTAGGTAGATTAGAAAAAGTAGAATTATAAGGCCTTGACTTGGAATTCTTGATTCATTACATGGGGGAAAAAAAGCAGTTCCTTGTAAACTCCTTAGTATTTTGGTGTGAGTGATGAGACAGTGTGTTGCACAGAGCAGACACACAATAAATGTGTTTTGTATGAATGAATGGACTTAACCCCATTAGGAATATTTGCATTTTAAAAGAGGAAATTTGTCAACCAGTGCATCTTAAATTGTTAGTAATTCAGGCTGCAATATTTACAATATTGAAGAAATCAAAGTTGTAATGAATGCAGGTCTGTCAAGAAAGGAAGTTTTTCTAATAAGCATTAATTAAACTCAGCCCCATGAAAATCATAGCCTACTATGATCAAAGTAAACACAGCTCTTATGACCGTTCCCAGCTCCTTGGTCAGATGGTCAGCATGAGCATAGCATCATGTCAGGGCCCGAGGAAGAGGTGAATGAGATATGATGTCTTTCCTCAAGAAGTCCACAAGCTTGTAGGGGGACAGATCAATCAGACAATCAATGCACAAAGTAACACAGGAAGGGCAGAACTGAGATGCAGACTCAGTGGAAGAAGTTAATAGCTCCTCCTTAGGGAGCCTCCTTGGGAAGGGGAATTTGGAGCTGGGTCTTGGGTGAGAATATGTGAGAAAAGCATTCCAAACAGATGCACATGCAAAGAGCACTTCTTCCTGATTCCTGAGAATCATAGGGTGCAGATTTCCTCTTCCAGCACTTTGTTCATGTTGATCATTTACACCTTAGAGAGAATGAGTTGTTCTGACTTTCCTGAGAGCAGAATTTGATAAAAGGAAAAGAGACAGAGCCTGAGAACTGGAGATACTTGAGACCAGAAGGGGCAAAAGAGAATACCATAAAGGAAAGGGGTACAGAAAGGGGAAGCAGGGAGCCCAAGACAGGACCACTGAACTGTACAGCTGGGAAATGGAGGTTATGCACATAGAATACAATGGGCCCCCAGAGCTGTGCAACAGGACAACCCGAGGTCCCAAACACCACAACCCTCACCAGTCTAGGGAGGTGTGACCTGGCCCCAGATGAAGCTTCTTTACCCTGATCTACAAAGTCTCAGTTCTCTTCTAAAACTTCTCCAGCAAAGATTCATCCCCTCTCTATTTTACAGCTCTATTTAAATAAAATAGTTCTTTGTATACAGTCCATAGCAATTTGGGGACCATTTCTACCTTCGCTGCCCAGGTAGAGAGTTAAGCTGGTTGCCAGCAGCCTTGTAAGTCCTGGCTCCCATCTCTCTCTCTAACCTCATCTTGAGCTGCTCCTGCCTCACACACTGACCTCCACCACAGTCTCCTCCTTCTGCTCCTCGAGCTTGTCCCACCTCAGGGCCTTGCTTATCTCTCTCTCTGAAACTCGCTTCCCCAAGATCTTTTCGGGGTTGACTTAGCTCCTTCTCATCCTTCATGCTCCTGCTCAGGTGTCAGCTTTTCAGAGGGGCTGCCACTGACCACCTTGCCTTTGCCGTGAGCCAGCGTCTATGTTTTCAGAGCACCTCTCATTTACTGAACTTACTACTGTGCTGACTTATTTACTGTGGCCACACCACTAGAATGTAAGCCTTATGAGGTCAAGAATTTGATTTGTTTTGTTCACGTTGCAGCCCTGGAACCTAGAAGAGTGTCTGCCTTAACAGTAGGTTCACATGTACTGAGTGAATGAATAAGCCAGCTTTGAGATGTGAATTATTCAAAGTTATGTCCTTAGCTCCCTGCCCACAGTAGCTCCAAAGTGTTCATCGGATGGTTGTGCTAAAAATCATTCTTGATCCAGCCTTCTTTTTCAGGCAAGGCTACCTCAGTCCTTCTGAACTTTCCTTCCCATTCCCCTTTCCATACCCTTAACCCCACACCCCACAGGTTGTGAACATGGTCTATTCCAGCCCCATTGGTCATCCCATCTCCAATCAGCAGAGCATGCCGATGACTTCATTTTTTTCTCTTTTAAAAGAGCAAAGAACAGGAGGAAATCAGTTCTGTTGAAATGTGAACCCGTATGAGTGGTACATTTCCTTCTGCCTATTTTCTTCTCCAATTGTTTCAGTCTGAAGGCTGATGGGGAGAGGGGTGAGATGAGTGGCAGTTCACCAACTCCCACCACTGCCATGGCATCAATCACAGAGACGGTGGAAAGCTACAGTCAGGGGTGGGAGGTTGGGGGGCCCAGAACAGATGGGGAGGCACCAGGAGCGGGTGTGGATGCCTAGCAAGAGTTGCAGAAACTCAATTTCTCTCCCCCCCTGGCCTCCCAACATGGCCTGCCCGGGCAGGGACCCCATCACTGCCCGCCTCTCTAGGCAATCACGAACAGTTGGGTCGTTCCCGATGCGCAGGCCGCGTGAAGGCAGGGAACAGTGGAAGGAACACACACTTCAACAGCAGACAGAGTTCTGCTCCTGACTCTGCCACGTGCTAGGTGTGTGGGACCCTGGTCTGTTACTTAACCTCAGCCACCGCCTCCTCATGGATAGAATGAGCACAGGAGCGTCTACTTGGAAAGACGGCGTTCCTTTATATGTGTGAATTATGTGTAAAAGCACCTAAGACACTGCTGGCATATGGTAGGTACTCTATAAATTGTTGCTATTATTAAAAAGCTGAGTTCCGGTACAGGGAAAATAAAGTGTGTTTATGTTCACTCAATACGTGAAAAATAAAAAATAGATGATTGCCTGTACTTTTCCATTTTATTTATTTATTTATTTATTATTTTTGGCTGCTTTGGGTCTTCATTGCTGCGCATGGGCTTTCTCTAGTTGTGGCGAGTGGGGGCTACTCTTTGTTGTGGTGAGCGGGCTTCTCATTGCGGTGGCTCCTCTCATTGTGGAGCATGGGCTCTAGGCCCGAGGGCTTCGGTAGTTGCGCGGCATGCAGTCTTAATTGCTCTTAAGTGTGGGATCTTCCCGGACCAGGGATTGAACCCATGTCCCCTGCATTGGCAGGTGGATTCTTAACCACCGTGCCACCAGGGAAGTCCTACTTTTCCATTTTAAAAGTCAAAGACGTGTTATAGATGTTAAACATCCTAGTAGATTCAAAGTGGATTCAAAACTTTTACTCGATCGTCCAGTTTGGCATCATACTGTCAAAAAATTAGGCTTCATCAGTTTTTACTAAAATAACCAGCTCTTTGCCTGCAATTGTGTAGACAGCACCTACTTCCCATCATGATTTTCCTTCTCATCATATGATGATGATACTAGAGTTGGAAATTGACTTCTTTGGGGCCACATCAAAGAATTATCAGATCCTCAGCTATTCTGCCATCAATATTGAGCCCTATCCTGTGAATTCCTACCATCTAAATCTTGCTTAGGACCAGTTAGTCAACTTGAATGAAGTACCGCTAATGATTTTAACCAACTGAAATTAATTAATTTCTGAGGATGGACTAATTCACAAAAGCGTAAAGCAAGATTATTTCACAGGATTCTATAGTTGCCATGCGGTGATTATTTTAAAATGCCTGGAGTCAATTTTTAAAAATTACATGTATTAGTAAAAATTTACCCAAGCCCAAGGAGAGAGAACTTTGATTTCATTTTCAAGAGAACTTCAGAAAGATCTTAAGGTCCTAAAGAATATATTCTGATGCCTTGCTGTTTCATAAGAGGGTGGTCTTCTCTCCCTTTCTCCCTTTCATGGATCTATAGGCAGAGCTTTCCCTTTGTATCAAGTGCAATCGGAAAGGACTGGAACAGAGAGAGCTCCTCATTTTGGAGAGCAATTCTCGTGGCTGTAGGTGGGTATTTTCCTAGTCACCACGAGAAGGTGCAGTTCTCTGCCCTCTAGTGAGCACTGTCACCACAGAATGAGATGCAGTTTCCCTACTTTTGAGACATCACAAGCTAAGATATCCAGAAGAATTAAAAAAGACCAACATAGAGGTTGGAGAATGAAAATAAACTAAATCCAGCACTCCAGACTGACCAATCATTAGCCATTTATAACAGGGCTCAAAATCATCACGGGCCAACTGCATTCAGTTCTCACTAGTTCCCAGGTCAGTTTTTGATTTGTTATTCTTCTGAAGAGAAAGAGCATGCATTAACCTCAAAATCAGTGACGAACTCTGGATGCATCTTAGTAGCTGCTGAGTAAACATCTGCTGAATTAGAAAAGCAAAAAAGCAAAGAAGAAACAAACAGAAACCAATGTTCTGTCAACGTGAGAGTGTTTACATATAAAATGAAATTAAATGATAAAGGGATGTTGGCTTCAAAGGGTCCTCAATTTTGTTCTATTTTTGTTTAGTTTCTGGGTCTAGTGTTCACTCACTACATTTCTTATTTGTCAACGTTAGTATTCAAGCTTAGTTTCAAAATTGCTAACTCATACCCCTGTGAGAGACAAATTTGCCAACTAGACAACAGTGTTTGTGTACAATTCTTTTTGTTCTTAGCCTTACGGTATCCAGTCAAAAGTTATTTAAGTTAGGTCCTTCATTCCCCACCCACTTCTGTGTGGTATGTCATCCATTTGTAATACAGTTAGATTCATATCTCACAGTCTGCATCTCATCTTGGGTTCCCCTGACATCCTGGTAGATTTTTTTTAAATTTGCATAGAGTATAATTCATTTTTTGTGTTTGTTCAGTTGTATGGATTTTGATAAATGCACAATCATTCCACCACAGCACCATACAGAATAAATTTCATAACCCCGAAGTATCCCTCATACTGCCTTTTTGTAGTCAATCTCTCCACCCACCTCTAACCCCTGATAATTACTCATCTTTCTCTGCCCTTATAATCCTTCCCAGAATGTCATATAAATGGACTCATATAATATGTAGCCTTTTGATTTAGCAAAATATTTAACTGCATTTATATTATTGCATGAATCGTGAATCAATAGTTTATTTCTTTTTCTTGTTGAGTGGTATTCCATTGTATGAATACACCTTAATTTGATTATCCATTCATCAGTTGACAGGCATCTGGGTGGTTTCTAGTTTTCAGTGGATTATGAATAAATTTGCTATAAATATTTTCCTAAAGTTGTTTGTGTAAACATAAGTTTTTGATTGACTTGGGTAAATATCCAGGAGTGGAATTGCTGAGTCATATGGTATGAGTATGTTTAACTTTATAAGAAATTGTTAAACTGTTTTCCAAAGTGGGGCATATCATTTTGCATTTCCACCAGCAATGCATGAGTTTCCATTTGTTCTGCATCTTTGCCAGCACTTGGCATTGTGTTTGGTTTTGGTTTTGGTTTTATCTTATACATTCAAATAAGTGTGTAGTGGTATCTCCTTATGGTTTTAATTTGTGTTTCCCTAATGCCTAATGATGTTGAGCACTTTTTCATGTGTTTAATTACTATGCAAATATCTTCTTTAGTGAAGTGTCTGTTCAACACTTTTGACCAGACACAGGCCACCTTTTATTGGGTTTTTGCAGTTATTTTCTTCCAGTGTGTAGCTTGTCTTTTCATTCTACTAACAGTGTCTTTCACAGAGCAAAAGTTTTAAATTTTTATGAAGACCAATTTTTTGAATTTTTTATGGATCATCCTTTTGGTACTATATCTAAAAAACTTTTACCTAACCTAAAGTCTCACAGAGTCTCTCCTATCATTTTTTTCTAGAAGTTTTGTAATTTAAAATTTTACATTTAGGACTATGATCCATCTTGAGTTAATTTTTGCCTAAGATGAGAGGTGTGTATCAGGTTCATTTTTTTTTTTTTTTTTTTTTACATATGGACAATTGTTCCATTTGTTCCAACACCATTTCTTGAAAAAACTATCTTTTCTCCATTGAATTGTTTTTGTACCTTTGTCAAGAATCAGTTGACTATATTTGTGTGGGCCTATTTCTGGCTTATCTATTCTATTCCATTTACTATCTATTCTGTTCCATTTATATGTGCTTCATTCCTTTTGATAATACCACACTGCTTTGATTACTGTAGCTTTATATTAAATCTTGGAATCAAGTAATATGAGTGATTCCTACTTTATTCTTTTTCAAATTCTTTTGAATATTCCAGTTCTTTCACCTTCCCGTATAAAGTTGAGAATCACCTTGTTGATCTGTATAAAACATTTTGCTAGGATTTGAATTGGGATTATCTTTACTCCACAGATCAAATTGAGTGGAATAGATAGTTTAGCAATATTGAGTCTTGCAATCCATGAACATGTTATGTCTCTCCGTTTAGTTAAATCATTTTTCATTTCTTTCTTTAATGTTTTATAGCTTTTAGCATACAGATACTGCCCATATTTGGATAGATTTGTGAATAAATATTTCATTCTTGGGGTGCTATTGCAAATAGTTTTTTCTTTGAAGTTTCAGATTCCAATTGTTCATTGCTAGGAATACAATTGACTTTCGTATATTGACCTTGTATTCTGCAACCTTGCTAAATCCACTTATTAGTTCAAGGAGCTCTTTGGTAGATTCTTTGGGATTTTTCTACATAGACAATCATGTTGTCTTCAACAAGAGTCAGTTTTATTATTCCTTTTCGATCTGCATGCCTTTTATTTCTTTGTATCGCCTTATTGCACTGTGATGTTGAATAGGACAACTGAATTTTAATAGTCAATCTAAACACAAAAGAATTAGGACTAAAATAATATCAGACTCTGGAAGTTCACATCAGGAAGGTAAGAAAGACTTCTCAGACTTAGTCATTTGATTGTTAATTTAGTCAATGAAATATTTACTGGTATCTCCATGAGACAAAGTATTATAAGGAAGTCAAATATAAAATCAGGCTTGGATCTCTCCGTCAAGTACTTTGCAGTTGAGGAAAGGTAATAAGACATGAAAAATAGTTACTACATACAAATAAGAAGGTATAAAGCTAATCAGAGATAAACAGCGAAAGCGTAGGAGAAGCTCTAAGGCAGAAGAACAGTTAGGAAGCCATTAATACAAAGGTCTGATCTGGTGGTGGTAACGAAGAAGTCAGGATGTAGGTGAGGGATGGTACAGAAGTGGGCTCCTCAGATTTTGCTGACTGATTGGTTGTGGAGGCCAAAGGAGAGGGAAGAGGTCTGTGGGAGTTAAAATATGTTGCTTATTTTTTGGAGGGGGTAGAGGCGGGGCCACAGATTGATATTCTGGATTTGAAGTGTACACTGGAAGTTCACATGGGGTGACCTGCAGGTGGACTGACTGAACCAACAAGTAAGAGCAGGCTGGACATAGAAGTTGACCTTGGTCATGACTCTCCCTTTAGCCCCAGCCCTAGGCTTTGAGGCTGTAAATACTAGAGGGCTGGGATCCACCCTCCCATTGGAACAGTGACCACACTTAAGTGAAGGGTCAGAGGGAGAAGAGGAATGGTATGGATGGGGATAGAATGCATCTTGCTAAGCAGGTTCCCAAGCTCCAGCCTCTTGTAAAATAGAAGAAGGAGCCCTAACACCTACATTGGTTGAAAGAGTGAAAGGCTACAATGTTTGCTGTATCCCTCCACTCAGGGAGGGCATAGTAATTCATTTTACAGAAGAGGGAACCTGTATGAGGTGAAATGAGATGTCCATAGCTACCAGGAACAGAGCTTGGATTCAAACCTGTGTCTATCTGATAACAGCTTGCACTTAGCATTTACCATGTGTGAAACATTACTTTAAAGGTTTTAATCCTCACACTTAAACCTCACAACAACCCTGTGAGGTAGCTTCTATTATTATCCCTAGTAACTATGGGGCACAGAGAGGTTTCGTAAACTTCCCAAGGTTTCAGTGATAGGAAATAGTACAGGCACTTCTTCACTATAAGTATATCATCACCACACTATGCTGCCCAGTGTTTCCCAGTAAACCACAGAGCCTCCCTAGCCAACAAGAGTAGTACAAGTGAGTGACAATGCAGTCTTTATCCACAGCAAAATGATGGCATCAGAGCACCCACTGTGAGCATCACTGAACACCAACTATGTGCCCAGGACTTTGCTAAGTGCTGGGAATAAACAGATGCATTAGACACAGTTGCTACCCTCACAGATCTCAGTCTGGAAGGAGAAACAACCTTGTACACAATGAGTACAATATGCGCAGTGATATATGGCACTCTGACAGCAGGTGTAAAGGATTGGGCACACAGAGAAAACAGGCATTAATTTTATGTTCTTCTGTCAAGGAAAGTGAAAGGCAAACTAATGCATGATGGCTAGAAGCAACCTTATACTTTTAAGTGCATGTTTAAATATCACCCTGCCCCTCAGTCAGGCTCACGCCTCAGTCTCCATCACATGGCTGACTTTACTTTCTAAAGATAAAGCAAGAAATTTATGCACAGTAAATGGAATTGGGAAGATGTGGAGCATGAGCTCTGTCTCAGATGCTTTTTTGTTTTACTTTGCCTTTGAAAACTACACAGCTCATTACAGTGGAAACGAACACAGCTCTCATTACAAAGTAGATGACAGAGAAGGCTTTACCTTTGCTTCATCTTGTGGAACTTCTTTGAAAATAAATCATCACCCCAGGGTGAAGAAAACTTTGAAATCTTTAGATTCTCTCTTCTTAGTGTTGAAAATGCAAGTACATGTGTGATATTCACATAGGAAAGTGTGATCATTCTGTTGTGAGGAGAGATGTGATCTTGGACAAAATTTGGAAGGTAGAAAAGTGTGTTCTCCCATTTGGGGGCCCACTTCCTTCATCCTCCTGCCACTCCACTTTTATTCCCCCTTCCAATTCTGTCAGAGGTTTAGTGCTTTATTTCTTGATTGCTCCTTCTAATCCCTCCAAACTATGTAAGAAAAAGCTCTGAAACTTCTTCACACTAAGGTATAAATGACTGATAATAGTTTATAGCCAAGCCTCTCAAACTGGGACAGCAAAGGATGCCAAGGGATACCTAGTAAAGCCATGGGACCAACATGGCACATCTCTGAGACAACAAACTTGCTTGAAGATTTAGGAAGGAAACATTATTTTATGTTAAAACAAACACAAATATAATACGGAATGAAATAGGAAATAAATGGTTGAAATGAATGAATCACATTAAAGTAAATTGTTACAAAAGAAATATCGTGCATGAGGCTGAAACCCAGAGCCCCGGGGATGGCAAATCCTCTTCCGTCTCCTCTATCCTCAGGGGTAAGCATGGCAGACTCCCCGACTGTAGGTGGGTGGATGAGGCCCTTGAGGGGCCCTGTAACGGGAGACCTTAGGGTCATGGATTTATACCCATGTAGAGATAATACAAGCAGCAGGCCTGAATTTGGAAGTAAATTCAGCAAGGGCCTTAAAAATGTTTTGTAATTTACTAAAATTAAACAAAGGGATAATAAACACTAACACTATCAACTTTATTATACACATTTTAAATAGTAGCTCTAGGGTATGGCATATTTAATTTCGCTTTCAAAACTTTTCAGGATTGCCTTCCCTCCCAGTTTGAAAAAGATGCTTGTAAACTCATGTTGCTTTGTGGCAGATGGATGAACCAAGAGGCTTTTTTTTTAAAACAACATTTATCTTTTAGCTACATTCGAGACTCTTGATGCACGGACCCCTCTAGCAGTCTGGTGAAGCCTACAGACTCCCTAGAAAAAGTGCTTTTGGACTTCCCTGGTGGCGCAGTGGTTAAGAACACGCTTACCAGTGCAGGGGACCTGGGTTTGAGCCCTGGTCCGGGAAGATCCCACATGCTGCAGAGCAACTACTGAGCCTGCACTTTAGAGCCCGTGAGCCACAACTACTGAAGCCCGCGAGCCTAGAGCCCGTGCCCCGCAACAAGAGAAGCCACCGCAATGAGAAGCCTGTGCACTGCAACAAAGAGTAGCCCCCGCTCACCGCAAGTAGAGAAAGCCCGTGTGCAGCAATGAAGACCCAATGCAACCAAAAATAAATAAGTTTATAAGAAAAAAACAAAGAAGTGCATATCTTATTTTTTTAACATCTTTATTGGAGTGTAATTGCTTAACAATGGTATGTTAGTTTCTGCTTTATAACAAAGTGAATCAGCTATACATATACATACATCCCCATATCTCCTCCCTCTTGCGTCTCCTTCCCACTCTCCCTAACCCACCCCACTAGGTGGACACAAAGCACTGAGCTGATCCCCCTGTGCTATGCGGCTGCTTCCCACTAGCTCTCTATTCTATTTTACATTTGGTACTGTATATATGTCCATGCCACGCTCTCACTTCGTCCCAGCTTACCCTTCTCCCTCCCCGTGTCCTCAAGTCCATTCTCTATGTCTGTGTCTTTATTCCTGTCCTGCCTCTAGGTTCTTCAGAATCTTTTTTTTTTTTTTTTTGAAGTGCATGTCTTACTAGGTCACAAATTTGGATTTTAAATATTTTGAACTGTATTTCCATTTAATCGGATTCCTGTATATTTTATGTTATGTGTTTAAAAGCACTTTTTAGTTATTTGTTTATTTTAAAAATTTATTTATTTAATTTAATTTATTTTATTTTTGGCTGCGTTGGGTCTTCGTTGCTGTGCGCAGGCTTTCTCTAGTTGCGAGCAGGGGCTACTCTTTGCTGTGGTGAGGGGGCTTCTCATTGCGGTGGCTTCGCTTGTTGTGGAGCCCGGACTCTAGGTGAGCAGGCTTCAGGAGTTGTGGCTCGCGGGCTCTAGAGCGCAGGCTCAGTAGTTGTGGCGCACAGGCTTAGTTGCTCCACGGCATGTGGGATCTTCCCGGACCAGGGCTCCTCCGTGTCCCCTGCACTGGCAGGAGGATTCTTAACTACTGCGCCACCAGGGAAGTCTATGCACTTCTTTGTGAATATATTAAACAACAAGCTCTAGGAGTGCATCGAATACCACAGTTTCCAAAAGGTGATGAGTGTAAATGGTGAGTGCAAATAATTTTTTGAAATTTTGAGGCAACTGTGATGTGGTAGAAAAATACCTGTAATTCCTTTTGGTGGCAAAGTAACAGTTAATGTGGGTACTTCTGTGGTTTCTTGCCTACATTCATATTTGAAGGAGAAGCTACATTTCAGTTAGGTGTTGGTGAAAATAAAAATGTATTTTTTCTCATTCAAGTTCATGAACCCCAAGTGATATGCCCTGAGATAAAGGTTCTAGATTCTTCTGATTTAAGACTCTGAATTATTGAGTTTCAGCTATTCTGATGCCTTGGATACTTGAGACAGAAAAAGCAGTGAGTAACTTTTATTGAAGTGATAAGTAGATTTTAGTGAGCATTTCTCAACGTTTCTCCCTATCCCCACCCCTGCAGAACATCCAAGTTCTGCCCCATCCACACAACTTTGTGTTCCAACTCCATTTCCCTCCTGGCAATCACGGAAGAAAGGTTCTAAATTTCTCAGACCCACATGATTTCTCCAAACTGCCTTTACCAACCAAGTGTCACCTTCTCCTTCGCCTCCCTTATCTATCTTTATCCCCTGTTTCCCACTATCCTAATGATTATAGCAAAATGACTCACAGTTCACATAAAATAGATTCAGGAAGTTTGCAATGTCTAAGCACAAATCCACGAAGTAAGAGGATCATAGAGTCACAGAAGTAGGTCTTGAAAGCCACAGAGGCAACCTCCTAACAGCTTTAGTACCTGAACCAGAACTTCACCAGATTCAGTGTTTGAGACACCAGTTTTCCTAGAAAATAAGAAAGGAAGAAAGTAAATAGCATTTATTGAACACTGAAGTATCCTGGGACTGGTGCTGTATTTATATTTTCTCACTCTTTGGAAAATAAAAAGCAGTGAGCTATTAATATCCCCATTTGTGAATGAGGAAAGAGACTTAAAAAGTTTAAGTAACCTGTCCAAGGTCACACACAGTTAGTAAGCATTATTTCTGTACCTCCCCCTCCTCAGTCTGACCGACCTGACACTCACAGAACCACTGAACCACTGAACAGGACCACTGAAACCACTCAGAGAACCACTGAAATGACTGCTCAGAAGTCGTCAGCAGTCGCTGTGGGGCTGAACGTGAAGGGCGTTCCTCTGTCCTCCCCGCAGCCTTCAGTACTGGCCACTTACACCCTGTTGAAACCGACCCACCTTTAGCTTTGACAGCATCACTTTCTGGTTTCCTCCTACATCTTGACCCCTCCTTCTCAGTTTCCTTTGCCAGTGTAGCTTCCTCTTGGCCACCTATAATGTTGGAGCCCCTCAAAGCCGAGCCTTGGCCCCCTCTTCTCTAACTGAACGCTGTCTCCCTTTGCAGCTGACCCCAGCCCATGGCACTCATTACCCTTGATACCCAGAAAAACCCTCTCCCTGCTCTGAGCTCCAGGCAACTAATGTGGATATCTTGCCCACATGCCCAAAGGTGGTCAAAACCCTTCTGTTTGTCGAATGAACCCCACTTCAGTGAAAAGCACCTTTCTTCACCCAGCTGCCCAATTCAGAAACCTGAGAATGGACCCTTACTTCTCCTTCTCTTTCACCCTCCTATTCAAACACCAAGTCCTATAGATTTTGCCCACTAAGAATACCTAGACTGAATCTGAACCATCACTTCTCATCATTGTTGCCAAAGCAGCCTCCAAGCTCCTCTTCTTGCCTCCCTTCACCCCATTTCTCCTGCTTAAGGTTTTCAGCAATTTTCCATTACTCCTTCATATTAAGACCAAAATCGGTAACATAATCGGTAAGGCCCAGTTTCAGCTGCTTCGTACCACCCCCAACAGACTCACCTGGGCTCACTCTGCACCCTACTCTTCCCCTGACCTGTACTTCTTTTCGTTCTTCAATTACCCATGCTTCCTCCAGCCTCTGAGCCTTTGCATGTGCTGTTCACTCTGCTTGGAATGCTGATCCCTACTCTTTTCATTAAGTTACTTCCTACTTCTTTGGATTTCAGTTTAAATGCTGCTTCCCTAGGGAAGCTTTTCCTAACCATCCAGACCAGGTCAGCTTTCCCAACAGGGCAATTTTTCACTTAGGGCATACTGTTCTTTTATTTAGTACTATGGTCAAACAATCAATTCACTGTTTGACATGTTTCCCCTTCTATGATGTAAGCTCCATGAAAGCAGCAACTGTCTGCTACTCAGCCCATCCCCACACCCTAATACAAGGCTTGGTATGTAGTTGAAACTCGGTACATCTCTATTGAACTAATTAATTAATTATAGGGAAGTCTCTTTTTGCCATACTTCTGTAGACTTTTCTAGAATGACACAGACCAACAGGTGATTTTATATTTCCAAAGAAAATGAATAAGAACCTAGTTGGAATTTACAACAGACAATGACTGGAACCTTTAAATCAAAAAATCTGAAATAATCCCATTCTACTTTGCTGCTACTTAGATAAAGGAAAGAAAGTTTCATTGTGCTACTTATCAATGTCTGTCATCCAAATGCATGGCTAAATCATTTATGTGCCTGGTGGTTTCCAAATGAATCATTATTCACTATCAACAGTGATGAACGGTGCCCTCATAAGAAAATGTTATTACCATTTATAGTCACCTTCATGGCTGTCAAAATGTATGTTCTCATACAACTATCAAAACCAGCTGGCTGACAAATGCACATACTTTCTTCTCTGGATTTTTCAAGAAAGATTAAATGTACATTTCTTTCTTTCTTTCTTTCTTTCTTTTTTTTTTTTTTTTTTCATTCCATACCCCGGATTTGACTAGTAGCTTCCAGGTAAGGCACCGCACACAGCAGAGTGTGATTTAGAGGGATCAGAAAGTTGTTCAAGTAGACTAAAACAGCAGATGATGTAATGATCTGAGCACATGAAAACCAGGTCAAACCAAACTTGCTTTTGCCAGCTTGACAAGGCCACTGGAGTCCCTTACATGTACTTTCAGGTTGTCTCTGTTGTGTCAACCTTTAAATAAGGAATTTTTGTCCTATGCAATATGCATCTTTCTTGGTCAAATGCAAGGTACCTATTTTAGCTAGCTATTCCTCTCTTCCAAGCAGTTTACAACTGTGAGTAATGTCTAAGATATACGTATTCAGAAGCAAGCAATTTAAAACAGCACATTTAGGTTGCTAATCTTCTGCTTTAAGCATCTTTGATTTGTAAAGGACCTGTAAGCATCAAATGGCATTTGATACTGTGCCTAAGTGACACTGGATTTTAGTTCTCACAATTCTGTTATCGCCTTAAAATAAAAAGTGCATGATGGATGCTCCACAAAATGACACTAGAAATTATATTTAATGCATCTGCCATGGAACTAACCATTGTCCTAAAACAAGTTCAGACACTGAGAGGACAATTCTGCTTTCAGAAAGAAGAAATGTAACCTTGGCTTCTCAAGAAGCTATATCCCTTCTGCAGTAACTCTTTCCTGAAGCTTTGATTTAAGATTTA
Source organism: Balaenoptera borealis (assembly GCF_965194805.1). NCBI lineage: Eukaryota > Metazoa > Chordata > Mammalia > Artiodactyla > Balaenopteridae > Balaenoptera > Balaenoptera borealis. The sequence continues at coordinate 110,718,781 of NC_138862.1, read as the reverse complement.
GGATTTCCAAAATTTGACTGACAAAGCTAAGTGTCCCGTGCCCCCATACTGATGTCATTCATTTCTAATATTAGCAGACGAGCAGCTCAGGTTCACCTGGGAAAGAGGAGCTTTTATTTTGAGTTGAACAGGAGCACATACTAAAAATGAACACAGTGAGACTTCCTTCTGGTATATCTGACACAGATAAAATAGGAAAACCAGTACAATGCAACTGTTTTGAATCAAATGGGAAAGAAATTCAATCTAATTATACATTTGATGTGCTTACAGAATCTTTTTGTGGCCTCACCTGTGCTAACGCTGAGGAATTAAGAAATAAAATGCAATTACATTAAGTTGTTTCAATGCACAATGTCACACAAGGTCATGAAGTGTGCATGAAAATTCCATATGATTGGGATAGAGAAGGTTCCAGGACATCTGTCACAGCCCAGCATGATGTGTAAACTTGGCCATTATTCGGTGTTATAGCCACACAAACAAGCTTTCAGATGATGTATTTTGGGCTCATTAGATCAAATGTGTCAAGTATTTGGGCTTCTGTTATCCAGCAGAGCTTAAATGGATCAGAGGGCCTAAACAATCACCCTACCTCCACTCAGTATTGTGCAGACATGAACGTGGGATTACCCCTGGAAAAAATAAGACTTAGAGACCAGATATGGCTTATGCACGGAAAATACCTCTCACTTTAAAAACAGCCAACTGTAAGGAATTCCCTGGTAGTCCAGTGACTAACACTCTGTGCTCCCAATGCAGGGGGCCCAGGTTCGATCCCTGGTTGGGGAACTAGATCCCACATGCCACAACTAAAGATCCCGCGTGCTGCAACTAAGACCTGGCACAGCCAAATAAATAAATATTAAAAATAAAAAATAAATAAAAACAACCAACTCTATTTGGTAATCATTCCTTCTAGCAGGTAAAAATATTCAGAGAAAGAGTTAAAGGAAATAAAAACACTAAGGCTCAGTGCGGGACCTATCACCACTGTATCGATATTTGTCTCTAATTGAACTTTTCTTACAGTGCAAAATCTTCTAAGGCTTTCATTCCAGAAAATCTGCCCTGGGTGTTTAAACAACAATGGCAATAAAATGGGCCATGTTGAGTGCTTGTTACTTTGCAGTTTGTGTTGGCTGACAGTTCTCAAGTTTCTCAAGTTTGGCCTTCCACACCCATAGCAGAGTGATCATCATCTCCCTAAGTCACTGTCGTAAGGAAACTTAGGGCAGGTCTCCCTAGCTTGGGTGCTGAGATGCTGCTCAGTAAGTGCCCAGTGTCACAACCTTGCCCTATTTGAGTTTGTTAGAAAAATTTCTTCCTTTGCATAGTTTTCTGCACCAAGTTACGGTTCCCTCTTGTGCTCAGAGTCACTGAAAGATACTAAAATTACATGAAACTCCTTACCTTGATCTTTTTCCCCGTGACACCCACATAGTTATGCAAATACAAACCTGAGAGAGCTCCTCCATGTGCTCTGAAAGACCTCCATGGGAGGATATACCACACCGTATTGTGACTATATGGTTGCTTTTCTGTGTCCCTCAGAAAAGGTAGAGGATAGAGAACTCCTTAAAGGTAGAAAACTGTGCCTTGTTCCTCTCTGTATCCACACGTCCTTGCACATTGCCTTGAACAGGGTAACCTGTGAATAAATCTTCACTAATTCATCAATGTCAAGTATCTCTACCTGGAAGACTGTTAGTCACTTATGTATTTTTTTGCTTTTTTTGTTCTGGTGTAGGTCTTTTTTTATTCTCCCCACTATATAGCTTTTGCTCTAGATTCCTATCCTTTAAAATCAGCAGACTTTGGGAATTCCCTGACAGTCCAGTGGTTCGGACTCGGCGCTTAACTGCAGGGGGCATGGGTTCGATCCCTGGTAGGGGAAATAAGATCCCACATGCCCTGTGGCATGGCCAAAAAAAAAAAGTAGACTTTTAGACCACAAAGCAAGATCTTTTGGCTGTACATCCTGTGGTTTTCTGAGAAACTACTAAAAGAGCAATTCCTGGTGCAAATTATTTTCATGGGAGAGGTCCAATTATTTTTCTCCTATTTAGCAGTTCAAAATATTTTTCACACATACCTTTATGCAATAGTTTCCTGCCAGGTGGACATATCCAATTCATATGGAAAATTTAGCACTATGTCTGTGAGAGGGTGAGCAGAGTCAGAAAGCACCAAAAATAATTACGCTTTGCATTCGTTTACTGTGAACACATTAGCATACATTATCACGTTCCAGCCCCACCACAGTGATCCTGAATGAATGGCACAAGTATTAATACCCCATCGTACTATGAAGAAATTGAACTCCAAGGAAGGAAGTGATTTCTCCAAGGTTATCTAGCTAGTTGGAACAAATGCACAAAAACCTGGGTCTTTCAACTCTTTGCAGTGTGATGCACTTTGGACCATGCTAGGAAATGAAATGTGTTGCTTAGGTGGAATTTTATAGACAATAATAGCAAGCAGGGAAAAGAAATAGATGCAAAAACAAGAGCACTGGTTACTAGCTCTAAAGAAGGCAAACTGTGGAAGAATCAAGAGAGAACCTGGAAGAACCGAGCTGTGGAAAATTTTATTGGAAAAGTTGGTGCTGTTTTTGTTTGAGTAGAAGTAAGGAGAAAAGTTGTGCTGTTATAAGAGCATCTGATCAGACAATAAGGAATATACTTTTCTACCATGTTTCAATAGTGTAAGATTCATCTCCTCACACTGGACCCCTACAAAATTCTATGAGGCATCCTCTCTCTGAGAATTTGATTTCTTCTCTGAGGGCAGTTAGGTGGATGACAGGAAAATGGGTTGGGTCTGGGTCTCCACAGACAAACACTTTACAGTGAAGATTAGAGCACCTAGTTCTCTCCCTACTTAGAGAATGAAAATATATTTCCTTTCCCTGGATTAACTTTTAAGGATGAAAAGCAAAGGTGTTGATGGGGAAAGGAAAGAATCCTTTAAGGACTATCTGACCTTCTTGTAGGAATTTTGTGTAGTTTTTTTTTTTTTTTAGGTTTGCATTTTCAGCTTTTTTATTTTTATTTTATTTATTTATTTATTTTGGCTGCATCGGATCTTAGTTGCAGCACTCAGGATCTTTGTTACGGCATGCAGGATCTTTTGTTGCAGCACACAGCCTCTTTGTTGAAGCATGCGGGCTTCTCTCTAGCTGTGGCATGCGGGCTCCAGAGGGCGCCAGCTCAGTAGTTGCGGTGCACAGGCTTAGTTGCCCCGCGGCATGTGGGATCTTAGTTTCCGACGAGGGATCGAGCCCACGTCCCCTGCTTTGGAAGGTGGATTCTTAACCACTGGACCACCAGGGAAGTCCCTGTGTAGTTTTTTTAAAAAAAATAATATATCAGCCATAAAAAGAAATGAAACTGAGTTATTTGTAGTGAGGTGGTTGGACCTAGAGTCTGTCATACAGAGTGAAGTAAGTCAGAAAGAGAAAAACAAATACCGTATGCTAACACATATATATGGAATCTAAAAAAAAAAAAAAAAAGGTTCTGAAGAACCTAGGGGCAGGATATGAATAAAGACGCAGACGTGGAGAACGGACTTGAGGACACGGGGAAGGGGAAGGGGAAGCTGGGACGAAGTGAGAGAGTGGCATGGACATATATACCCTACCAAATGTAAAATAGATAGCTAGTGGGAAGCAGCCACATAGCACAGGGAGATCAGCTCGGTGCCTTGTGACCACCTAGAGGGGTGGGATAGGGAGGGTGGGAGGGAGACACAAGAGGGAGGGGATATGGGGATATATGTATATGTGTAGCTGATTCACTTTGTTATACAGCAGAAACTAACACACCATTGTAAAGCAATTATACTCCAATAAAGATGTTAAATATATATATATATATATATATATATATATACACATATATATATATATATATATATATATATATATAAAATTTAGTTTAAATAGCCTAAAGGATTATTTTGTATTTGTTCTTTTAATAATCCTTATCCATCAAGTTGCCCCCAAGGAGCTCACATTCTAGAAGGAGAGAGACAATACATTTGTAAGCAAATTAATGAAGAAGATCATTAGGGCTGAAAAGCTATGTTTTGCGGGGCCACTTTGTTGTTGCGCTGAGCCTAAGCACATTTTGGGCTTTCTAGTGCCCAAATGGAGATGAAAGAGTCTCTTCCGCAAACCGCAGGCCTGCCTCTGGGGCTCTGCCTCTACCATGGCTCTAGTCAGGAGCAGCAGCATCAAACGTGAGACTTATACACCTGAAACTAACACAACATTGTCAATCAACTGTATTTCAATTAAAAAAATTTTTTAAGTGAGATTTAATACTCCCAGTTAAAATTCACCTGACGAAATGACCATGTGTTGCTTTATTTTTATTCTAGGAATCTTGGAAAATCAGGACTCAGAGTTTCTTGCTTGGGTCTTGGTAAGTACTCAGGGTATCATGTGGGGGTGGGCTGGGAGGTGGGAGATTGGGGAGGATACCAGAGAATGACTGGGGTGTAGGTCAGGACCCAGTCTCAGGTGAGAAGGGACTTCCTGACCAACATTGCCTCACTTCTCCTTCTGAGCCTTTCCTGCCCCACACAGCCCTCCCCTTCTCAGACCCAGGGAGCCACTGTGATCATGATGCCTTATCATGATGCAAAAAGAAACCTGATATTAAAGCACATCTTAGAGGAAGAGACTCCTCTCTTATTCCCATTTAGCAAGTGTGAAGAACCTCATGGCATGTATTTGTATGCTCACCTCACCTGCAGCATCATATGAATTTTTTTCTATCCTTATCTTCCCTTTGCCTAATTTTCTCACTTTTATCTATATTTTAATGTATTTTATGTACTTTTATAATGTAACTTAAATGTTTTAGGGACAAGGTTTTATATATACATTTCCTTGCAGAAACTGCAAATATTTAAAGAATAGTAAGTAGAGATGGCAATTTTAACATCATAAGAATGAATCTGAAATGGTAAAATCTGAGTGTGAGACTTGGGGTAGCATACAGCTTCCAGACATCCCCCAGACAAGGGAAAAGGCAGCCTTGGTGTTCAGGCAATTCAATATCGTCAGAACTATTTCTGTAACCTAAGAGAATCTAGACCAGGATGGTAGCTGAGGAAGTAGTGAGAAATGGTCAGATTATAGCTATGTTTTGAAGGTCAAGCCTGGCAGATCTTCTGTTGGACTCTATTTGGGATGCAAGAGAAAAGAGAAGAGTCAAAGATGACTGCAAGGGGTTTTTTTTTTGCCTGAGCAACAGAAAAGATGGAGTTGCCAGTAAGTGAGATGTGGAAGAATGAAGGAAGAGAGACTTAGGAAGGAGGGAGAGCCAATTGATTTGGGACATATTAGACATCCAAGAAAAGAGGTATATAGGCAAATGGATATATGAATCCAGAGTTTAGAAGAGAGATGTGAGCTGGATGTAGGATGACTTGAGAGTCACCAACATGTAGATACTGTTTAAGCCATGAGACTTAATAAGAATAGTAAGGGAGTGAGCATAGATAGTACAGAAAACAAAAGCACGTGGTCTGTGACCTGGGAAGCCCATTAAGAAGTTGGGGAAATGAGGAAGAGCCAACAAAGAACATTGAAAACAAGCAGTGGGTGTGGAGGAGGAGAACCAGGAGAGCAGGGAGTCCTAAGAATCCAACGTTTCAAGAGGGCTGGAGACCAACCCTGTCAAATGCTGCTCATAGGTCAAGCAAGATGAGGGCCAAGAATTGATCATTCAGTTTAGCAACATGGAAGTCACTGATGACTTTGAAAAGATCGGTTTTGGTGGAGTCAGGGGCTCACGCATGATTGGAATAGGTTCAAGAGAGCATGGGAAGAGAAACACTGGTGGCTGCTCTTTTGATGACTATTTTATAAAGAGAAGCCTAGAAATGGAATGGAAGCTGGACAGGCAAGTGTGGTCAGAGAGGGTGCCTTTACACACAAAAGAAATGACAGTATATTTACATACTGATTAAGAAATTCTTTTGGGGCTTCCCTGGTGGCGCAGTGGTTGAGAATCTGCCTGCCAATGCAGGGGACACGGGTTCGAGCCCTGGTCTGGGAGGATCCCACATGCCGCGGAGCAACTAGGCCCGTGAGCCACAACTACTGAGCCTGCGCGTCTGGAGCCTGTGCTCCGCAACAAGAGAGGCCGCGATAGTGAGAGGCCCGCGCACTGCGATGAAGAGTGGCCCCCGCTTGCCGCAACTAGAGAAAGCCCTCACACAGAAACGAAGACCCAACACAACCAAATAAATAAATAAATAAATATATAAAGAAATTCTTTTGAGAAGGAAAAAAATGGTTAAGATAAGTAGAGAAAAAAAATACCTGGAATGATTTCTTGAGGACACAAGAGGAAAGTAACATGAAAGAAGGCAGAGTACATGGGCTTTGAGGCTGGTAGGTGGGTTGATGGGGTGGCAGTGACGGTATCTTTAGAAATTATCTTCTACTGCTTCTGTATTCTCAGTGAAATCAGAAGCAAGGTCATCAGTTGTTAGTGAGGATGAAAGGGAGGTGTTGAAAGTTTGAAGAGAGAGGATGATGAGAGCAGAAGAGTGAATGGACCAAAGGGATGGATCAAAGTGGCCAGACAGCATTAAGGGCCTGCTTGAGATTCATGCTAATAAATTTGAAGTGAGACCATCTCTATGGCCGTGTGCTTTTCCTGCAGTCATGTTCAACCATGCAGGTCCAGGTGGGGTTTTTCAAGGGCATAAGATAAGAAAAGAGAGGCAGAGATGCTGAGAGTTTATGCAGAGGGGTGATTGTAACGGTGGACTTTGGGGTTGAAGCTGAGCAGGGAGGAAAATGAGGACTGAAGCCAGGAAAATGAGGAGGCAGAGGGACAGTGAAGAGTGGGCAGGATCAGTGAATTGTACCTCCAGAGGCCCAAAGGATTGTTGGAGTAAGATCAGCAGAGATAGTAAGCTGGAAGAGTAGAAAGTGGTGGTTTGAAAGGGGGATGCTTGAAACTGAGGTCATGGGAGGTTCAGCTATTGGTAATGACAAAGTCTAAGGCATGTCCATTGGGAGAGAGTGGCTGAGGTTGTGCTGAGTGCAAGATCAGTAGACCAGAAGAGGTCGAGGGCCTGAAAGATAAAGGTTCAGGGAAGGATTACTTTGGAGGTCATTGAAATCACTAAAACATATGGCAAAACTAGTATTGGAGAGAGTGACAGTGAACCAGAGCTAAAATTTTCAGATGAGAGGGATTGACTAGGGATGGGTAAGTGACTGCAACATGGGGGGGACTGATGATGTGAGATCCAAAGCTGGTTAGGGGGAGGAATTGGGAGGAGGGTTTCTTGACCCCTGTTGAATGGAAGTGTGGAGACCAGGGAAGGGATGGTAGTGAATGAATAAAAGATAGTGGCAACAAAAAAATAAAAAAAAAATAAAAGATAGTGGCAACAATTTCTGCCTCCTTTCACAGTATTGCAAAAACACTGAAGGCTAATGATGCCTGAGTTTTTCTGATTCTTCTTAATGATATGATTTGGGAGGTGAGGGTGGTCTTTGCTCACCATAAGACTAAGGGAATTTGACATTTGCTTAATTTATGGCTTTGATTTTGTTACCACTTACTTGTATTTGAAAGACCCTGTAGATTCATTATCAGGGATATTCTAACCTTAGTTTTTTTTGAGAGTGCTTAATGGTAAATAACTATTCACTATTTATTATCGAAAGAAATTAAGAAATATAACAATTTAAGAAAATATGAATTAAGAAATAACGGTGAACAATCATACACAATTATCTCATAGAATCAGTATCTATGGTGGAAAATAATTTCATCAAAAGAACTGAGAAAACTCAACCAAAAGCCCTTAAGACTATAAAAAATTCAGGTGCTTATGAAGTGCCACATGTAAATGAGTCTCCAGAGGGCAGACTACAGTTTTTTAAAACTGTGTGTGAGCTGTAGGTATTTTGGTGAACTTTGAAACAGACTTGATTCAGGAGCAGAAAGTCCTGATTTGAGCTTCAAGTTTTTTCTAAGAGCTTGAATGCTTGTGATAAGACACTGCATGAAAAATTAGGAGGAAACAAGGAAGTTCATGGGATTGACTGGCTTCATTCAAAACAGGTAACAAAGCTTGAATAACTATTCTTTGAGAACTTTTCTGAGCTACCTCTGTAAACCACAGGAGACCAAAAAAATTCATAGAAAGGAATAATGCACCAGCCTTAGATAATTTGTCAGGCTCTGCAGACCTCAGCTCTCAAGTCCAGGTGGAGCTGGGTTTACTGTTATAGGCTTAGGATATCAGTTCAGTTACAGCCCATGTTCAACTGAGGCCTTGAAAATTAAGTATTAAATATTCCAAGCAATCACACGACTACAGATGTCTTTTATTGAAGTACTTTAAACGTCATATTAAAGCTAACAATTCTGACTTTCTTCTCCACCAGAGAAGGACAGGCTGGGAATTTCTTGCCCTGCCAAGCTTCCTTTTGATAAACTAAGAGCATATGTAAATGGGAGCAGAAAGGTGAAATAACCCAAGGACGAACTGCAGATACATCTAAAGGAACACAGTTCTGCTAACAAAAGAATAGGGGGAAAAAATCAAGTGGAAACCTGTCTGTGGGCTGCTGTGGCTGGACTGGTTTGTTAATACACTGACCACTGCTCTCGAAACCCAAAGTCAAAGAAACTGATGGGAAGGGAGAAAATCCACCAAAGAGTGATTGAACGTCATCTCAGTCTAGTGGGAAGTGGGATCATCTTCTGAGAGAGGAAGAGAGAATTTATGTATTCATTCATTCATTTACTCATTCATCCTCAGCAAACATTTAGGAAGCCAGGCATCATGCTGGTTACAGGGGATATCCAGATGAAAGAAGCAAGGGCCCTGCTCTCAAACTGCTCACAGCGTAGTACGAGTCAGGCACGCAAAAATAGACAGTGCATTGGAAGGATGCCATGATGGAGAGTACAGTATGAATCAAGCGTGAGGAAGGTCTTCTGGGGAATCTGGAGCAGCTTCACAGGGGAAGTGCTGCTTGAGTTGAGACTTGAAGGGAGTCATTAAGTAGAGAAAGAGGGCGAAGGATGAAAGACAGAGGGGGCAACACGAGCAGTGGCCTGGAGGGAGACCCATGGAGCAGGAGGTACTGTGGGAAACACTAGTGTATGTGCAGAATATTTCAAATGCAGGGTATTAGGGAACCACAAGAACCGAGCCTGGAAGGAAAGCTAGGCCTGATCAGGAGGGCCATTGTTTGCCTTGCTAAGGCATTGAGCTCTAGTCCTCTAGGTCTCTGGTGTTCCTCCAAGTCCTGCATCCCCAAGGTCTCAGGGAATACTTGGGGGATGAGGCACAGACAGGGCTCCACCTCTCCCTGCCCTCCTCCTTCCATTGCCACCGCTTCCATCAATGTAGCTCCACTTTTTCTAAATGCAAATATAAATATGACTTTTAATGTAAATTTAAATGTAAAATTTTAATGTAGTACGTCATAAATGACTTCATGTTTTAGAACAGGAGTAGGTTCACAGCAAAATTGAGCAGAAATTTCCCCTTACCTCATATACACACAACTTCCCCCACTATCAACAACCCACGTCAGAGTAGTACATTTGTTACAGTCCGGCACTGACACACCATTATCACAAAGACTATAGTTTACATTAGGTATATGTATAACTTTGGTGTTTTACATTCTATGGGTTTGGACAAATGTAATGACAGGTATCTGCCATTATAGTATCATACAGAGTAGTTTCACTGCTCTTAAAATCCTCTGTGCTCTGCTTATTTATTTCTCTCTGACCCCTAACACCTGGCATCCACTGATCCTTTTACTGTTTCCATAGTTTTGCATTTTCCAGAATTTCGTATAGTATGGACATCCTACAGTATCTAACCTTTGCAATTGGCCTCCTTTACTTAGTAATATGTATTTAAGTTTCCTCTGTGTCTTTTCATGGTTTGATAGCTCATTTCTTTTTAGTGCTTCATATTACATTTCAAAGGAAAAAAAGCATCCTTCTTCCAAAAAAAAATTTTTTTTAAACCCTGCTCCAGCTTGTGAAAAGCCATTGAAAAACTTGGATCAGGAATAGGACATGATAAGATGTATCAGTACTGTTTTCCGGCAATGATATGAAGCCTAGATTAGAGGGGGAAAGGGTTGAGACTGGAGTCAGATGATGAGGTAGTGGTATTAAAGATGTATAGGAAGAGCGTGATTTTTTAGGAGGAAAAATAAACAGGACTTGGTGACCTTGGGATGCAGAATGAGAGGTCTCCCTGAGCAGAGGAGGGTGCCCCAGTTCCTGGATTGGGTGTGTAGGTGGACAGGCTGAAATCTCAGAAGAAGGAGATGCAGGAGGGAGCAGTAAGAGGAAGGAGAACAGAGGAGACGCAGGAGCACTGTTGGGAAGAGGAGACCCGAGAGCCTGCCAGCTTCAGCTTCTGATATCCAGAGGGCATGGGGAGGGCTGGAGAGAGCTCCGGCTGGAAATACAGACCCAGGAAATTCTAACAAGGGTGAACGCATGGTTGTCACTGAGGTCACCTGCAAATACAGAGAACTGAGGTATTTGGACAGGTTTAGGACACCTGCCTTTTGGAGTCTGTCAGACTCCATGCTCCCAGAGATCGCCTCTGTTTTTTCTACACCCCTATTGTACTGTCAGCAGATCACAGTATCTAGCAAGTAGTAGGTGCACAAATATAGTTATTGAATGTATGACTGGGTACATGGATCAATCTCTAAGGAATGACAAAATGCACAGTGGGTAATAGTGAAGATCCAGGGGAAGTCAGAAATCATGAAATGCTGGGGTCCAGCCAGCCTGGTTCTTTGGCTTTCCAGTAGCGTATCAACACAGAAACCGAGAAGGCCAAGTGGAGGTGAGGAGAGGGCATAGAGAGAGGCCCAGCATCAAGGATTATCCCCAACATGCGTCAGGGCCCAGGGGGTCTACTCTGTACACAGTGACACGCGTCTAGGCTGGGTTGGGGCTCAGAGTATGCAGCAGGGCTCTCACTGCTGCAGATGGAAAGGGCATCTACCCACACACATTAGGAGCAGGAGGCCCTTCTGATTCCTGCCACTGGAGGTGACACCCCACAGCAGGCAGCTGCTCCTACAGGTGCTCAAAAGGGGCAGACTTTACCCTGTGCCACTCACTGTGGGATATACATGCTTCCCTCCACATAAGAGGCTTGCAAGAAGAAAGGCATGTGATAGTTAATTTTATGTCAACTTGACTGTGCCACAGGGTGCCTGAAATGGTCAAACATTATTCTGGGTGTGTCGTGAGGATGACTTTGGATGTAATGAACATTTGAATTCATAGACTATGTAAAGCAGATTGCCTTCCCTAATGTGGGTGATGGCCCTCCTTCAGTCAGCTGAAGGCCTGAATAATATAAAAAGGCTGAGCCCCCTCGAATAAGAGGGGACTCCTCCTGCCTGACTGCTTTGAGCTAGAACATCAGATTTTTCTGACCCTTGGGCTCAAAATGAAACGTTGTCTCTTCTTGGGTCCTGCTGGCTTTTGGACTAGAACTTACACACCATCAGCTCTATTGGTCCTCAGGCCTTCAGACTCGGACTGAATCTACACATGGGTTATCGTGGGTCTTGAGCTGCAGATGACAGGTCTTGGGACTTCTCAGCCTTCACAATCATGGGACACAATTCCTTACAATAAATCAATCTCTCTATATATATATGTGTGTGTATATGTATATATATAATTTCCCTCTATGTAAATATATTTTATTATATATTATAATTATATAGAAAATATATATAAGTATAAAATATATTAATATTTATATATAAAAACATATAATAAATTTTATAAGAAATTATAAGGTTCTATTTCTCTGGAGAACCCTAACTAATAAAAGCATTTTGCTAGTTTTGTAAAACATTGCAGAGGTGTATGTGGCAAAGCAAACAGTCAGGTATTTCTAGGGAGTGAGCAAGGTTATGGGAAGATGGGAGGAGCACAGATGAGGGGGTATGTGGTCACTTGTTCATTTTTCAGCTGAGCACATATGGATCCTCATGTAGAAGACCATCATCCCCAAAGGAGTCCTCCTGGGCTGTTCACTGGTCAGGAGGGCATGTTATGTGTTCCTGCCAGACGGGGCTGGGTCTGGATCTAGCAGTGAAGAAGGGAAGGAACACCCTATGCCTTTGGTGCCTGATTTCCATAAACCTCAAGGCGGTAATTCCCAGGCAGAGCAAACTGACTCCACGATCATCACGTTCTGTGTTCATTCAGGCAGCCCTTTCACACTTCATCCTTGAAGGAATGAAGTCATAAAGTAAAATATTTTAACACCTTGGAGACACTGAGTGTCTCAAGAGGTGTTTCTTCCCAACTCTGGCTGCACAGCAGAATTACCTGTGGTGCTTTTTACAAAGCAGATAACCAGTCTCCACCCAGACCTTTTGAATAAGAGTCTCCCAAGGCACAGGTGTTTTTAAAAGACTGTCCCGATGATTCTGAGGCGTAGTGGTAGGGTTGGAACCCGTTGTCCTCACCAGGTGGAAGGAGATGGCAACGTGTGTGGACTGGTGTCTGGTGAGCCAGGTGCTGGCTGTGTTTCTCTCCTGGCTGCTGCCTCCAGGCCCAGGCCCTGGAGCTGGCTGAGGCACCTCCACCGGAACTGCGGCTGCCAAGAGGAAAACCTGCCAGCTCAGGGCTGGCCTCGGGCTTCTCTGGAGCCAGCGTCCTGGGGCGGGCAGCTTGAGCTCACCTCCCCTTCCATTCAGCGCCTGCCACCTGGGCCCGTCTGCCTTGTGCCCTGCCCTAGCCAAGGGAACCTTCTAGAGCAAAAGCAGTGAATCTTATGACTAAACTGTGTGGGCTTCTTCTTAATGTGTTGCATATGTGCAGAATGTACTCCTGGCTCATCTCCCTCTGCCTTAGAGATGCTCTCACTGCACTAAATATTTTGACACTAGGAAAACATGACATTAAATGTTTAACATGAATGATATTATTTTTGACACCCTTCATGATTCTCATTCTTGTTGCTAAACCCAATGTAAACTAGCCATCTCTCCTATTATTATAATAACATAACAACAACAACATTAAGTATTTATAAAATACCTCTGAGACACGAGAAACAATTTTAAAAGGGCAATTTCTTCTCAGAACGTTTACCAATTTTTTTGCTTAACACAAAGTCAACTATCTTAAGACCAGGATACCCACAGAATTTAAATCGTGCATGAATATTAAACATATAACAAGAGAATTATAGGCTTGTCACTTTTCCTGGAACGTCTACCTTGAATAAATGCCATGGTGCATACACATTAAAAATGAAGAGGCATTTATATTTTTATAAAATTGTTTTAGAATATTTCTTCCTCATTTTCTACTTTGATGGATAAAATCCATTTTCAGAATTGCTGACAACTTGGTTGCCCTCTGAATTATCAGTGGCTGCCGGCCATGTGCCGTTGCTTCCCTCATAGAGGGTGTCAGGAGCTGAGACACAGCTGGGTGACAGACGGGCAGCCTGATGCTCCACACATTGTCAGAGTTGGGTTCAGGGAAGAACTGGAGAAGAGAGAGCAGAAGGGTCTACACAACCTCAAGTGTACACACACACACACACACACACACACACACACACACACACACACACACACACACCCTAATCTCCCTCAGTGCAGTTATAAAAGGATGAGTAGCCCTCATTCGTTAATCTGTGATCCAAAAGTGAAACAAGTAGTTGCAAAACCATCAGATAGTGGGGGAGAAAAGGTTTTCCCCAGACCCAGATATGGGCAGTGTGTTGGAAGTGATGACAGTTTGTAAACATGGTCTCACAGCTGTGAGAGGAATTAGTCTTTGCAGTCATCCCCGCCTTTACAGTTGAGAAAAACAGAGGCAGGAAGAGGGGAAACGTCTCGTTCAAGGCCAGTGGTAGAGACGACAGAGCCCGCATCTCCTGCCCCTCCACCAGCCGCCTGTTCCCCACCACCCCCCGCCTCCAGTCTCCATGGGCCTGCAGCCACTGCCCTCTCCGCCTCTCTCCACCTTGAGAAGTGAACAGCTAGACCAGGCATGTAAGGCCCCCTCCAGCTCTATCAGCCGTGATATGGGCAACAGTCAAGTTCACTAAGACTCCAGGGTAACAGCCGGGTGAAAGTGCCTTTACTCCACTTTAGAACTAGAAAATGTCAGAGCCTAAACAACTCCTGGCATCATTCTCCAGAGTAGGGTAGACAAAGATCCGTCCAAGCTCCACAGGCAGAATGGGGGCCAGAATCTGTGATTCTGGTGCATGATCAGGTGAGCTGTCCCCATAAGAGATGTCAAAGTGAGAAGGCAGCTGAGTGCAAACGTTTTGTTTCTGTGTGGATGCCCTGAAGGACTTTCCCTCCGTGCCACCCTACAGACCTACAGACCTCACGAAGCCCTGCCGTAGCTCCTGTACTCAAAGAAGAAACGTACCTATGTATATGCGAGTGTATTCATATTGCTTACCCAGACTGTGCCCTATACACACTCTACATTTACGAAGACTACATTTATAAGATTATTTTCCTGTACCCCCTTATTTTTTTTAAATCCAGGGATCGAACCCGTGTCTCCTGCATTGGAAGGGCAGAGTCTTAACTCCTGGACCGCCAGGGAACTCCTTCCTATACCCTTTGCAATATAAAAACCCAAATGAAAGTTTCAATTTCAATCAACCATGCAATTGAGCTACTCCAATAGTGAGGCTAAAACATGAGGGAACCCGATGGGGTGCCGTCCTCTCGTATGGTTGGGGCCGTGCCTCTGGTGTGCTTGGCTTAAGTGAGGCAGGGCCATGGGGAGCCATTCCTGGAGGGCAGCATAAATGCCTGAGGGGTAGGCTGCTGTGGGTTAACACACTGAGGGGAAATGTGTGGAGATTTGTATGTAGGCCTTTGAGGCATCAGCTGGATGAAGTTAGGAATAAAATCCCAGTTCTTTTTCGCACTACTAAGTCAACCAGGAGCCTTCTAGAGTCAGTGAACAGAAAACCCAGTTCGAAGCAAAGTGAAAGCATCAGCTTAAGCAGAAACAGAAATTTTTAGGCTCATAGGGACAGTGGACCCAAATGGCTTGATCCAGGGATCAGACTGTGAGCTCTGCAAGCTGGAGGCTTGTCCATTCTCAGACTGCCCTCAGAGTGACAAGATGGCTGCACATGCTCCAAGCCATATATCCCATTGGCTCTGACTGCCTTATATATCCATCTGTGAATCGGTCACTGAAGAACTGCAGGCAATCAAGAACCACCCCTGAAGCTGGGGAAGGGTTTAAATCCACCCCAACCACAGAATGCAGTTTCCTAAAGGAAATTTAAAGCACTCTTGCTTAAAGTGCTCTGAGTTTCTCTGCTCTGAGTGAAGAAGAAAAGATATCCCTGGATCCTGAAAGCCCTTCCCCCACTTATTTTAGCTTATCTGAGCCTTTTCTATGTCTTTGGTAGCCAAGGTTGAAAATCAAAATTCTCCCAGCCCTTTCTGTAGCATGAGGTATGCGCAGAGTTTGCTGAGTCAGCTCATGTTTACCTTCTGCTCCCTCAGTTTGCCTAATGGACAGAATTTTCCTCAGCAGGATAAATATGTAGCTTTGCCTTTTTAATACTTCCCCATCATGTTGAAGGATCTGGGAGACCTGAGGCTCATTTACAAATAAAAGCTTCATCCTAACACCTGGAATATGCAAAGGAGGACCTCCAGGAGAGCAAAGCAGAAAATACCATCAATGCTCACTTTGTATCTGACTACTAATTAAAATGAGAGGAGGAGGAGGCTACCCAACATGCAGTTACAGAAAGTGGGTGATGAGGTAATGAGCGGTAGCTAAATTAGAGCTGACAGCCTAACCATGGGGATTTCTTCAGGCTGAAGAGAAGGAGACAGGAGATGACGGTCCTGGCTTGGCTCTGCTTGCAATTACTAGAAACAAGTTTTCTGGGGGAACTTGTCATGTTTCTTCTTAGTCTCTTACTCTACCTTCCTTCCCGTTTCTCCACCCTCTGCTCTATGCCACCCTTTCCTTTGGCCCTTTCTGAGCAGAAACTGTAGCCCAACTCAGCCGACCTGCTTTCAGTGGTGATACTTAACTGCTTCTGGCTGAAGACAGAAGGCAAGACTGGCCCTGAGACTCATTTCTAGAAGTGACCCTCTGTCTGGCTTTTTTACCTGTCACACCATTCCAGTCACCCTTCCTTCCAGCACCTTCCTGGGAGGGCTGGTTGGCTTCCCTGGTCCTGCTGGTGGATGGGCTGCCTCTGATGCCACCCATGTCTCAGTTTGAGCTCTTAGAGGGTAGAAACTGAGGCTGATTCCATCATCCCTGGAAAGCACGGGGTCAGCACTCCTCTCCTTCATGTGTGTGTCCAAAGATTTCACAAGATGTGCCACACGGCATGCTGGGGAAACAGGAGAAAAAACACACCAGAGCACCAGTGGCCACCTTCACACAGCCCACGTGCGGGGAGGCGGGGAGGGGGCAGTGACCTGATTCCCAGGCAAGATGAGATCCTTGGGCTGTGTGCCCCCAGAGGACACCTTGCATTTATGTTTGCTGGTGATAGCTTATTAGTCTGACTTATTTCCTGCTTGATTATCAGTTCAGAACACATGCCTAGATCAGAGAAGCTGCTTACATATACTCATTTATGGAATGAATGGATGAATGAAGGAATCACAGCGTGACCAGGGCTCTGAGAGAAATATGAGGTGCTGTGTGAACACATATGAGGGCTGCCTAAGAGGAGATCATGGAAGGCTTCCTGGGGGAAGAAATATCTGAGCTGAGTATGAAAGGATGAATAAGGTAGGATAGAGCCAGGTCAAAGAGAAAACAAGGAAAAAAGCAGTTTAACAATAACAGAGGTAGAGAGACAGAGAGATAGAGGTATAGGACACAGAAGTGGCACAGATGATGAAACAACCACCTCTTCTGGGGAATGAAGAAGGTGCTGATAGGGGCAGTGGGATTTTGAAGGATGGATAGGAATCTGTCAGGTGGATAAGGAAAAAAAGCCACAGGCATTCCTTTTAAAAACATTTCCTACTTACCCTTCACTCAGATCTAGGCTTGATGGTTGCTTTCCTGACCATCCACGTCTAGACAGAGGCTTCCTGTTAGTTCTTATCACAACCCGTCTTACCAGGATGTGGTATTTTTCTGTCTTCCCCACTGGACTGGGAGCTCCGGGAAAAAGACACCATTATTATTATTTGCCATTTTGACCCCACCACCTGGCATGGCTCTGAAAAATTATGGGGCTCAATAAGTGTTTTCTAAATGAATTGATAAATAAATTTCAGGAAGAGAAGCCTGGGAGTCTAAACCAGCATGGCCTGGAGAAGGAACTACATGGGAGAGAAAACGATGAGAGATGACTTTGGGAAGATTATGAGTAACGTTGGAAGCCATGCCACGAAGCTTGGAATGTATCTGTTTCGTGATGAGGAGTCACTGAAATATTTCACTCCAGGTGTTGCTTGGCCAGATGCATTTTAGGAAGCTCATTCTGATCGCTGTGGTCACACTGCAGACAGCAAATTAGAGAGGACTGGGAATAGAGGCAAGGAGACAGGCTGCAAACGACTCAAATATTCTCACTTTTACAGAAGATTAAATGTAACAGTCAGTGAATTGCCCACTAACTGTGAGCCCAGTTCATCGCACTGTGAGCATATACACAGAGCCTGCGCAGAATAGGTAGGGGGACTGGTGAGGTAAATGAGGCTTGGCCAAATCAGCGAAAGACTGGTAAAGAAAATACAAAAGGAAGTGTTTTTAAAAGCATAAAATAAAATATCTGAAGTAAAGAACTAACATAGGTGTCAGTGTAGTAAATTACAAAGTTTCAGAGATTGGGTTAAAAAAAAAAAGTTCCTAGATACCTTCTTTAAGGGAGAGGATGGAGATAAATGGAAAATTTTTAAACGGGCAAATAAAAATCAGACAAATATGAACCAAAAGGAAGTGAAATGTGGGTGTAAAATTAATGAAATAAACGAAGTAAGGGGGGGTGGGATGGATTGGGAGATTGGGATTTATATATATACACTACTATGTATAAAATAGATAACTAATGAGAACAGACTGTATAGCACAGGGAACTCTACTCAATGCTCTGTGATGACCTAAATCGGAAGAAAATCCAAGGAAGAGGGGATATATGTATACGTATAGCTGATTCACTTTGCTGTACAGCAGAAACTAACAACATTGTAAAGCAACTATACTCCAATAAAAAAAAAAAGTAGAATTCAAGCAAAGAGAAAATGCAGTAATGAGAGATGATAATCAATGGAGTGAGGGCCCTGAGAAGGAGCAAGGAGATGGGATCAGCAGAGAAACAGCCTTGGAAAGTAAAGGGACACTCTTCCCCAGGGACAGGAAGAAAGGAGGAAAGGACGGGTGTTGTCTTATTCTGTGCTCCCTTACCTCGCAAGCCAGTGTTGAGCGCACACCCACCTGAGGGTGAGGGAGGTGGGCTGTTCTCATACCAGAGGCAGCTGGAAGCCCACATGGAAATGGGCAGTCACGTCTGATAGTTTGATAGCTTTGGTAGCAGGAAGTAGAGAGGGGTTTACACTTTATTTCTTTTATGTTCTCTGTGAAGCAGGAGGCAGGTTTATCTGGTGACATTAAAGAAGGAGGAGGTAGGACTGAGGTTGCGAAAAGTAGGGCAGGTTTGAAATCCAAACAGGGTGGGGGGGATGATTAAAAAGCAGAGGTCTGGTGGGCTCTCTGGGTAGTTACTGTAGACCAGGCATTTACGATGCATGGTTCTCTGCAGTCCGTGAGTTTCTCCAGCACAGCTCAGCATCTTGGTTATAGGTGATGAGCAGCCGGACAGTCAGACTCCTCCAGGTGTCAGTCTTTGCCAGCCAGGTGAAATGAAGGAACAGTGAAGTAATGGAGCTGAGAATAGGGCAAGAGAATCTTCTAAATGGTGAACCACGTCATCCAGCTAGCCTAAGCTCCCTGGTTAAGGAAGGAATTGAAGACAGAATAGATAGACTGGAGGAAGGTAAAGAGTTTGAGGACAACGTGTGTGGGCATGTACCTACACAAAATCTGCAAGAGTGACAGCTTGTAGCATGCGAGGGCTTATGACCTGGTCATTAATGCATATATTCGGAATACACATGAGGCACACCTCCTCCCAAGTTCTCTTGTGTGCAAGTTCAGTTCTGTTGTTCATGGCACCATTGTGGTCTTCTGTTTCCACCCCATCAACCTTTACTACGGTTTCTTCTGATAATCATTGCCTACATTTTCTGAAACTGAGTTTTATACTTGAGAGTTTGCAAATTCCAGGGTGTGCTAAATGTCTGTAGTTTCTATACCAGTGTGACTTTAAGAAGACTGGGCACTTTATTCGGACACTTTAATGGCTGCTGTGTTGCTCTTCCAGTAGAGCCACTGGAGACAGACATAAGGAAAAGGCAGCGGACTCTCAACTACCTCTGATAAGAGAGGGGACAGTGACACAGAGAACTGAACATGCATTTATGTTTGTCTTTGGAGTGAACTTTGTATTTCTTTTGAATACGGTGCCATAGACATGAAAACCTGTTAGTGAAAAATCAAGAGTTGTCTAGAGGTAATAAAACATGTAGGAACAGTGTAATGATCTCATAGCCCATCTCTGACTTGGCTTCAGCGAAGCTTTCAACTTTCCATAATGAATTAATCATTCTATATGGCACCAGTGGGAGAAATTCCACCCTGACCCCATCAAACTGATGTGTCTCACTTGTACCCTACTCTCTTAGGATTGGTGGCCCTTGTCATCTTGTCCCAGAAAACAAGACTGCTGATGCTCTTTTTTATTCCACCCTTTTTTATTTCCGCTAAGCTATTTTTGCTGCAGTCATTTACTGCCACTGGGATTTTTGCAGAAGATTAATAATACTAATAAAATGAAGGGCAAAGTGCCAAAGAGAGCATCTTGAAAGAATAGTCTGTAACCCTTTATGTGGTCAGGGCTAAAGACTCTAAAAAGGCATTACATTCTCCAGTTTGGGGTCAAAGCCAACTTCCACCTTCTTTGTTGTATTGTTCTTCAGCCTCTGGGCCCAGTACGTAATGTCTCTCTCCCTACCATTCTGGGGCTTCCCATCAAGCTGAGAGCTTGCAGAGGGATTGAGTTCATTCAATGACATCCTGACTGCTGCCTAGACCAGTTTTCAACTCTGGCTACCAGTACAGTTGCATGGGAGCTTTTAAAAAATACCTGTGCCTGGGCACATCCTCAGATCAACCAGACTAGAATCTCTGGGGTGGGGCAGGGCATCAGCTCCCAGGTGGTCCTACTAACTGGGCCAGAGTTGAGGATAGCTGGCCTGGCTCGCCACCTGAGTTACTTGCTCATCAGATGGCTGGGTCCACCATGGAAGCTTTGAGCACCTAAGAGATTTGGATTCCCAGGCAGCATGCAGGAGGTACAACCAGAGAACAAGACGGATGCCACTTCTGGTGCCCAATGAAGAAACAAGTACCAGGTGGGGTGTTTGTCTTTCATCTAGCTTTAGTCCAATTGAAACTCAGAATTTTGCAGCATTTTTGATGTTTTAGTCTATTCATCACTCTCCATATGTCACTTCAGAATGATCTGTAATAAATAATAAATCTTCCTGAGCTTTGTTGAGATGAGTAGACTGTTAGAATTGGTGCATTCCAATGTTGACTTTGGCTTTCACTGCCATCTCAGGAAAAGTCATTTATCTTCCTATGGAACTTTTGCTGCTTCAAATAGTATCTCTTTGGAAGATAAGAAGGAAAGTAACATTTAGTGAGCACCTGTTGTATGCTTGGTACTGTACTAGACCCTTGGCATATACTACTGAAATTGTTAAGGGCGTGGACTGTGGAGTCACTCTGCCTGGGCTCACATCCCGGCTCAACCACCCCCTCCCCCTCCCCAGCAAATAAACTCAAACCAGAGTGGTCATGAGTTCCAAATGAGATCATGTCTATAAAATGTGTAGCACAGCGCCTGGCACAATGTAAGTTCTCCAAAAAGTGTTCCATCGTTGTCTCGTTTAGTTCTCACAGCAATACTGGAGTAGGTATCAGTGTCTATTTTAGAGATGAACCAGGTCTCAAAGGTGAACCTATTTAGCCACAGACATAATGAACCTCAGGTGTATCTGAAAGAAAATGAAAATACCTACCCTTCATGATTTTTTGAAAAATAAGAGATGCTTTTAGAATGCGTTGCATAGGACACGTGAGATAGTTGATCTGCAAAACTCAAATCTGTTCTAGGTGTTGGAGAGGCAGTGATGAACAAGGCAAAGAGATCCCCTGTCCTTGGGGAGGGTAGACTGAGCTCTCCACCCAGCCTTCAGGAATCATGAGGGGCTGTACACACCCAACTTTTTGGTAGCACACTCTTCACTGCCATTAGGTACTCTTTTTCTTTCCTAGTTAACAGAAGGTTCTAATTCTTCATAGTGAGTGATCCTTAAGGTTCTTGACTAACCACAAAATAATCAAAGATGGAGAGTCACCAGGAGGTTATCTTTGCTGCCCCAGGAGTTCCTTCTGGGCACACCCTACCTTGCTTCCCTAAATCAGGGCCCCTGGTGCTAGCAGAAGGAGAAATAGATGCCATCACTGCTTTAAGATGGCAAACGCAAGTGTTATTTCTACCATAATTACTCCCTAGATCCAGGCCAAGCTGCCGGCCACCCTTCAGAATGTCCTCTCATTGTGTATATCAGTGTGGTGGCTGATGGGTACCCAGGTCACAAACTCATATAAAGGCCACAGATGGACTTATTCATATTTACTCGTTTCCAAGCAATGAATTAATGAAAAGAAAATCAGCAGGCAATAAAAGAGTTTATTGAACACTCCTTCTATGAGGATCACTTCTTCTCTGCTGTTCTTGAATTCATGAAACACTTAATAAGCCCCTCCTATGTACCAGGTTTTATGTAGTCTCTGGGGATACAGAGATTATCCCAAGATGTTAGTAGTTTTGAAAATGTCTCAAGAAAGGCTGTCCTCTGTGTTTGAGAACAATCCAAAGTATTGTTGACATAGCAGTATATTTTTTATATTTTTTGATGCCTCTGGTTATCTACATTTAACTGTCTATATAGCATGTTAGGAAATTTCATTCCAACCTGTAAAATCGGACTATGTGTTTATAATACTGCCATTGCGTCAGTGCCAAAGCCTAGGGGCACCAGTGTCCAGATGAGGCTGCCAGGAGCTGTTCTGGGCTTCTTCCATACCACAAGTAAGCTTTCAGTATAATATAAAATACCATTTCAAAGGTAAGTGACTCTATGTAGAATTTGAATTAAACGGGATCTCCTAAAACTAAAGATACACCAAAATGGTTTTATGAGTTAGTATTGCTCTGTTTTCTTCTTTAACATGATAAATTTCTACATACAGTTACTGAAAGAGGAAGACCTTTGTAGCTTAGTTAGAAATAGAGAAAGAGTGCATAAAAAATTTCATGCATAGTTCTATGGAAAATGCTAAAATACCTCATCTGCTTGATACAGCTATGAATTTTCCATTAGGAAAAGGACATTATAGGTTAAAAAGAAAAAGCTGAAATCATTAACAGCTACAGATAAAATAAGCTAATCTTTGTATGTAAATATATAAATCCACAGGGAAACATGGGAATTGGGTTAATTTGAGTGTAATAGGGTTGGGAACTTTTAAAAATCTTTAGGTTTTTGCTAAATTATCCCTTATACATTTCCTCAGTTTTAATTTCTCTACATTTCAAAAACTTCTTAGTCAAAAAGTATGTGAAGCACTTTGTATTCCAACTTTGAGTTTTCATTAGTGATATTTAATACAATAAACATCATGAAACTCACAGCACAAGAGGGAGAATTTGAAAGGACTGTTATAAAATTTTTTCATTCTTTTTCACAATATATTATCCCTATCTTGTTTTCACTAAGAAGGTTTCTTTGCCTCGCCATGGAATTAAAATTTATTTCCCAGTATATCTTGATAGTCCTATGAGCACAAACTGTTTTTTATGTACAGCTACACCAGAGTTATTCAAAATTATTACTGTTTGGGGGAGAATAACTCACTGAACTATCAAAGAAATATATCCCTGCACAAAGATAAAGATTTGCCGTGAACTTTTTAAAGATAAAAGTAAGTGTAAAGGAGGTCACCTTGACTTTCAAACTTCTTGACAGTAGTGTTTTTCCAGAGAGTTCTTATTCATAATAACTTACTATGGAAAGACAAGAGATAAAGCCAAAAATAAAAATATGTATTTGAGCACATACTGTGTTTCAGGTCCCATGTTAGGAGTTCACAGAAAAAGAAAAAAAATATATATGTATATACATACTTTCAACCTTAGTTTCAACCAGTTTAGAATAAGATACTGAAAATATTTGAATTTGTTTTAAAAAACAGAAGTTGCCATTTAGTCCTAGTAACCCATAGTGTCTAATTTTATTCCAACAGTGTTATTTCACTTATGTTAAATATTCTGTACATTTCTTTTTTTTAATTGAAGTATAGTTGACTTACAATATTATATTAGTTTTGGGTGTACAACATAGGGATTCAATATTTTTATAGATTATACCCCATTTAAAGTCATTATAAAATATTGGCTATAGTCCCTGTGCTATACAATATATCTGTGTAGCTTATTTATTTCATACATAATGGTTTGTACCTCTTAATCCCCTACCCCTCTCTTGCCCCTCCTTTTTCTCCCCTCCCCACTGGTAACCACCAGTTTGTTCTCTATATCTGTAAGTCTGTTTCTGTTTTGTTATATTCATTTGTTTGTTTTATTTTTTAGATTCCACATATAAGTGATAAAATACAGTATTTGTCTTTCTCTGTCCTACTTATTTCATTCAACATAATGCCCTCCAAGTCTATCCGTGTTACTGCAAATGGCAAAATTTCATTCTTTTTTATGGCTGAGTAGTACTCCATTTGTATGTGTATGTGTGTGTGTACACACACACATACACCACATCTTCTTTATCCATTCATCTGTTGATGGACACTTAGGTTGCTTCCATATCTTGGCTCTTGTAAATAATGCTGCTGTGAACATTGTGGTGCATATATTTTTCTGAATTAGTGTTTTCATTTTCTTTGGATATATACCCAGGAGTGGACTTGCTGGATCATATAGTAGTTCTATTTCCAGTTTTTTGAGGAACCTACATACTGTTTTCCACAGTGGATGTACCAATTTACATTTTCACCAACAGTGTGCTAGGGTTCTCTTTTCTCCACATCCTTGCCAACGTTTTTTATTTGTTGTCCTTTTGGCAATAGTCATTCCGACAGGCGTGAAGTGTGAAGTGGTATCTCATTGTGGTTTCGATTTGAATTTACCTGATAATTAGTGATGCTGAGCATCTTTTCATGTGCCTATTGGCCATCTGTATATCTTCTTTGGGAAAATATCTATTCAGGTCTCCTGCCCATATTTTAGTGAGGTTATTTGTTTTTCAGGTTTTTTTATAGTGTGATGTATGAACTATTTATATATTTTGGATATTAACCCCTTATCGGTCATATCATTTGCAAATATTTTCTCCCATTCTGTAGGTTTTTTCATTTTGTTGATGGTTTCCTTTGCTGTGCAAAAGCTTTTAAGTTTAATTAGGTTCTGTTGTTTATTTTTGCTTTTGTTTCCTTTGCCTGAGGAGACAGATCCAAAAAAATATTGCTAAGACTTATGTCAAAGAGTGTTCTGCCTATGCTTTCTTCTAGGAGTTTTATGGTTTCTGGTCTTACATTTAGGTCTTTAATCCACTTTGAATCTATTTTTTTTATATGGCATGAGAAAATGTTCTGATTTTGTTCTTTTACATGTCCAGCTGTCCAGTTTTCCCAGCACCACTATTCTGTTCATTTCTTATAGGAGTGCTTCCAAAGAACAAAATGAATAAGGCACATTAATGATGCATGCTGGTTATAAGTGCCCTGGAAACTTTGTTGTAAGAAATAATTTTCAGCATGTAAATGTTAGTACAATAAAACATGAGAAATTTGACCAAGAAACTTAGGACAAAGTATTAACAAAATGTAAACAGTGCCTCTGCCTCTTTTTCATGTTCAGGAAATAGGAAGAGTTGCAATTTGTTAGAATCCTTGTTTATCAATGGATTTCCCAGTAAAGCGATACGGATTTTTTTTTAAACTTTTGCTTCTTATTATAAAAGTAGTAATATTCATTCCAATAGTGTGGGCAGAAAATTAAAACACCCTAGGAAGAAAAACTCATCAAAGAATTTTTTGGCTTTATTGAAACTTTTCATAACAGGCTAAAGGTGCTAAATCAACCAATTCAGGAGTCACACCTACATGAGGAAATGTAAGAAGATTTAGCCATGGATTTACATTACTATGTATCATTAATTCTAACATTTAAATTTGGGGAGTGGGTCATTGCTTTCTGGGGGGAGATTTAAGGCAGTGAAATTTCATTCCTATGCTATGTGCGCAGCAGCTCCTGAGGGGACTGTCAACCCTGGCATTCTGCTTTATAGAACAAAACTGCCTCTTCTACACTTCTCCTCCAGTCCTTCATCCTACTTCTGTTACTACTGCCTTGTCTTTAAACTTTACTGATCAGATTAATGGAGAAACAGAACAAAGTGGTTCCAGGTAGATTTGCCCTGAAACAAATCTTAAGACAAAATGGAGCTAGCAGTATCCCTCGGAATTAAAAGTACATAAAACTTTAAGTCAAAGAAAGAAGGAAAATATCAAATATTTGTACCTTCTCTATAAGGATCGCGAAGGATGTAATGTCAATCCTAGACGTTTAACCCTCAAAACCGCCAGCCTTCAGACAAGTATTAGAAGAAGGTCCACAGGTTTTTCTGGAAGAGCCAGCCAGCCAGCTCTACGTTGGCCTTGCCTAATCTAAGGCCAGGCTCCCCTCTGCCACTGCCTTGCCCACCAGTACACTCTGCTCCTTCATACACCCAAGAATACACCCAAGAATTTCTTCAATGACAGGTACATCTCATTATGGCTCCACTCTCATTCCTGGCTCTTAAGGGTTTGAGAGCTTAAAGCCCAGGATGGCTCTGTGTATGAGGTCTCATGGGAAGAAAGATAAAAACTGTCCTCAGGTGGAAATGGGAGAATCTGGGAGCAGGGAGGTGGCCCAGAGGAGTGGCCTGTTCTTCATCCATAGACAAGGAAGTTTGTGGGCAGAAACAGATGTAAAGTTTATCATAAGGACGGTTCAGTCAGGAGGCATTTGGCAGAGGGAAGAAAGTGGGAAGATTCCTGAAAGCAAGATATTGTTGCAAGCATTCAGAGCAAACGCTAGGCCATACCATTTTGGCTGGAGCAGAGTATGTGGGGGAGACGAGGAGGCATCATTACCAGAAAACAGCATGAGGCTGGGGGAGACCACGGCCTTGGAGATCCCACCACTAACCACCTGTGGAAAGTCATTTCTCTACCACTTCACTTCCTCATCTTTATATACATGGAATTCTTCAGATCTTGCAGAGTTGCCTGTGAATGAGTATACTACTTGCACTTCCCTGGCCTGAGAGCCCACTTTTATTCTGCATGGCCTTTACCGCTTCCTTGCCTAGTTGCATTACTATTTCAAGCTCTTTTTTAAAGTGCAGGTGTGAAAGCAGCCCTTCATTGCCCCCCCTCCCTGCCCAGATTTTAAATAGTATTATTGGCTCTTGCAAGAAAAGGTAACCAAAGTAAAACAGTAAAGCCTAAGCTGTTATCACTCCTGTTATCTCAGGCCAGATGCTCATTAGCAATACACTAGTAGCCAAAAAACGAGAGACCAGACTGCAGCTTGGATCCAAAAATAAGGGCCAGCCTTGGTGGAAAACAAATACAAACCGATATAAGAAAGAATGCTTTGTCTGTACCATTTGAAAAAGATAGAGCCTTGAGCTATGTTCCACATGCCCAGACATAGGTCTACATCCAGTTCATCTACAGTGGCCACAATGGGGTTGCTCAGAATGTTGTTTTGCTACTTAGCCACTCACTCTGCTGCCTCCCCAGCAGGAGGACAGCTCCATTCCATGCCCTTCAAGAGGGCACCAAGGGCAATAAGCCAATTCTTCACCTCTGTCACCTGTCTGTACATCTCAATCCCATTTTCTGAGCCTTTCTCTCAGGCCAGATTTCTAGGTATCTGCTTTCTGTTTGTTTTGTTTTGATCCTGCATCAATATGAACATTAAGGTAACTGTGCAACTCACCTATCTTACTGAAAGAACAGCAATCTTTCCATACCATACTGTGATGAAGGGTGCGACATTGGTTAAATCCTGGCTCCAACTCCACCAATTACTAGTTACTTGGACTCTGGGCAAGTAACTTAACCTCTGAAAATGGGAATGGTAAAGTAACAGCTGAGTAAAAGAATTAGAAAGGCAAGTCAGAGTGTAAAGAAAAGGAAGAGGTACTAAAATATCAGTATGTGAAGAATCTAGAACTGTGGTCCTCCAGTTAGTCTTCGACAAAAGAGGCAAGAGTATACAATGGGGAAAAGAGAGTCTCTTCAGCAAGTGATGTTGGGAAAGTTGGACAGCCACATGTAAATCAATGAAGCTAGAACAGACCCTCACACCATATACAAAAATAAATTCAAAATGGCTTAAAGACTTAAATATAAGACAATACACCATAAAACTCCTAGAAGAGAACATAGGCAAAACATTCTCTGACATAAATCATACCAATGTTTTTAGGTCAGTCTCCCAGGGCAATAGAAATAAAAGCAAAACTAAACAAATGGGACCTAATCAAACTTATAAGCCTTTGCACAACAAAGGAAACCATAAACAAAATGAAAAGACATTCTACGGACTGGGAGAAATATTTGCAAATGAAGTGACCAACAAGGGCTTAATTTCCAAAATATACAAACAGCTGCTACAATTCAATAACAACAACAACAACAAAACAAACAACCCAATCGAAAAATGGGCAGAAGAACTAAATAGACATTTCTCCAAAGAAGACATACAGATGGACAGGACAATAGGAACATGAAAAGATGCTCATCATCGCTAATTATTAGAGAAATGTGAATCAAAACTACAATGAGGTACCACCTCCCACCAGTCAGAATGGCCATCATTAAAAAGTCTACAGATAATAAATGCTGGAGAGGGTGTGGAGAAAAGGGAACCCTCTTACACTGTTGGTGGGAATGTAAATTGGTGCACCCACTATGGAAAACAGTATGGAGTTTCCTCAGAAAACTAAAAATAGAGTTGCCATATGATCTAGCAATCCCACTCCTGGGCATATACCCAGACAAAACTATAATTCAAAAAGATGCATGCACCCCTGTGTTCATAGCAGCACTGTTTACAATAGCCAAGACATGGAAACATCCTAAATGTCCATCAACAGATGAATGGATAAAGAAGATGTGATATAGATAGATAGATAGATATAGATATAGATAGATATATATTGATATATATATAGAGAGAGAGAGACACATAATGGACTATTACTCAGCCATTTAAAAGAATGACATAATGCCATTTGCAGCAACATGGATGTACCTAGAGATTATCATACTAAGCAAAATAAGTCAGAAGGAGAAAGATAAATACCATATGATATCACTTATATGTGGAATCTAAAATACGACAGAAAGGAACATATCTACGAAACAGAAACAGACTCACAGACATAGAGAACAGACTTGTGGTTGCCAAGGAAGGGGGTTGTGGGAGGGAAGGATTAGGAGTTTGGGATTAGCAGATGCAAGCTACTATATATAGGATGGATAAACAAGATCCTACTACATAGCACAGGAAACTATATTCAATATCCTGAGATAAACCATAATGGAAAAGAGTATGAAAAAATATATATGTGTATAACTGAGTCACTTTGCTATACAGCAGAAAGTAACACAACATTGTGAATCAACTATACTTCAATAAAATTTAAAAAAAAATAGAACTATGGTCCTCAACCCTGGCTGCCATTAGGATTATCTGAAGATCTTTTAAGAATTCTGATGCTGGGGGTCCTGTTCCCAGAGATTCTGATTTAACTGGTCTGATGAGGGACCAGGTCAGCAGAATCATTGAAAGCTCCCCAGGATATTCAAATGTGCAGCCAGGCTTGAAAACCTCTGATCCAATGTAGTGAATCAGGGAAACAACCAACATGTTCTCATGTTAGAGACATTTCTTACAGGGCTGGACGCCCGAGTTTTTTTGTTTGTTTATTTTCCTTACTTTTTTGGCTGCGCCGGGTCTTAGTTGCGGCACACAGGATCTTTGTTGAGGCACGTGGGATCTGAAGCAGCTCACGGGCTTCTCTCTAGTTGTGGTGCGCGGGCTCCAGGGCGCGTGGGCTCTGTAGTTTGCAGCACGCGGGCTCTCTTGTTGAGGTGCACGAGCTCAGTAGTTGTGGCGCACAGGCTTGGTTGCCCTGTGGCATGTGGGATCTCAGTTCCCCAACCAGGGATCGAACCCACATCCCTTGCATTGGAAGGTGGATTCTTTACCACTGGACTACCAGGGAAGTCCCTGGACACCCAAATTTTTAAAGTGTTTATTTACTGATTCAGTGAATGATTATTAAGCACCTACTATGTGCCAGGCTTCACTTCAGTGGCTAGAGTTAAAGATTTAGATTTAACTTGGTCCCTCCCCTCAGGACAGATGCAGTCCGGTGAACAAGTTATATGTGAAAAAAAATTTATGTAGTTACAATGCGATATGGTTGGTGTGGTAGTAATGCTTTGTTCAAAGTGGTAGAATGGGATGAGTTCTTCACCCTTCAAAGCCCAGCCACAGAATCACGAAATCATAGAGATGAAGGAAGCTTAAGGTCCCTGATTTTGTGTGTGAGGAAGCTTGAAATCAAGAGGTTGGGACTTCCCTAGGGTCATAGAGTTAATGGAACAGAGACCTACAGGAGAGGAAGTGTTAAGGAACTGGTCCAGCAGCACTGGACTCTGAGGCTGAAGTTCTGGGTCCTGAGGAATAAGTAGGATTTGGATGTAAGGACATGGGGAAGGGTTCCATTCTCAGAAGACTCAGCCCAGAGCTAAGAGGAGAGGTACACACAGTGCACTTGGAATGTGCAAGGAATGCCCTGGCCCTGGTGTCAGGTAGTGGCCAACAGCTTAGCACTTCGTCCTCCAAGTCAACACTGATTTGGACTTACACTCTGTTTCCTGCTTTCCATGAAATTTGGGGGGATGCTCCCACCCCCAGTTCTACCTCTCTCTGGGAATAATTCTATTAAAATGAGATGGTGAACACATTAATTTTGTGCAGTGTGTAGTCTGAGTTCACTGAGATCTGGGGTTTGAATCTCCAACCTTAAATTCTTCAGTGATGTAACAGATGAATAACTCTAAACACCACTAGATTAAATACCTCTCGACCATTTGGTCAGCCTTGACTACATTAACCTGGAGTCAATGTGTGCTCTATTTACCAAACTTAAAAATTGTTAAATCCAGAGTGCAGTGTGTTGAATTGGCTCTCTAGTCTCCCCTGGTTCTGACCTTGACGTTGTACTTGAAGTCTCACCTTCTCTCACACCCTACATCCTTTTAATCAGCAAATCTTATTGCCTGTCCTTCAAAATCTATCAGAAACTCAAGCACTTCTGACCGTCCTCACTACTGCCACCTCAGACCAAACCACTGTCGTGTGTCACCTGGATTTATCACGACAACCTCCTCACTGGTGCTGGTGCTTCAGCCTCAGCCTCAGAGGTGTGCCCTCAACGCCACAGCAGAGGTTCCTTTTCAAAGAGTGTCAGACTGTGTCACTTCTCTGTTCAAAACTCCTCTCCAAGGTCCTTCTTATGATTGATATCACCCCACACAATCTGTTCCCCGTTACCCCTCAGACCTCGTCTTCTCTTCTCTGGCCACACTGGCTTCCTCATTGACCTTGAACATGCCAAGTAAGCCCCCTCCACATTGTTTTCCCCATTGAAATGTTCTTCTCCAAGGTAACTGCATGGCAAGCTCCTTTACTTTCTTTGGGTCTTTTCTCAAAAGCCACTTTCATTGTGAACCTTATCTGGCCACCCCATCTAAAATCTCAACCCCATCCCCTGACATTTTACCTACTGTAGCCGACCTTATAAACATGACTTTCTTTAACACTCATCAAGCAACTTTATTCATTTTATATTTTATTTATTGATGAAATTAACATTCATAAATAAACACTATATATTTAACTTATTTTTCTTATTATTTTGTCTTTCCTCTTAAATCTGCCCCATGAGGGGAGAACTAATTTTCTCACTGTTGTATCCTGATAATTTAAGTACAAGGCCTGGCACATGATAAACTCAAATAAATACTTGTTTAATAAAAGAATGAAGAAAAGTTAACTGTGGCATAATAAATATTATAATTGCATTTTTATATTGCCTTCTTGATAGTTATAAAAAATATATGCAAAACATAAACAAGTCAAACTACAGTATAGAAAAAGAAGTCACCAAATCTATAACGCTAAAATGATCCAAACCCAAATTGAGGGACATTCTATCAAGTACTTGATCAGTGCTCTTCAAAAGTGTCAGACGAGGAAAGACTGAGGAATGTCACAGATCAGAGGACACTAAGGAGACATGAACATGAAATGCAGTGTTGGGTCCTGCCTAGGATCCTGGAACAGAAAAAAAGGACAATGAAATTCAAAAAAAAGTCTGTAGTTTAGTTACTAGTACTGTACTAGTGTTCATTTCCTGGTTTTGATAATTACACTATGATGATGTGAGATGTTAAAGGGCCAGGGAGGTAGCCTACCTGCACAAACGTTATTACTTCTGAATATCTAAATATGTCTTCATACAGGCAAGGAGATCATTTAAATGATATGCATGTTTCCTTATGCTTAGAAATTACCCTGTAAACCACCACCAAGGTAATTAAGTAACCAAGATAGGTATGTGTGTGTGTGTCAAGGTAGTTTTCTTTTTCTTTTTATGTTTCACCGATCATTTTCTATGCCCTGGTAGGTGTATGCCAAGGGCCTCAAACAGAGGTTTTCAAAGCATATATTCCTTGGTACATGAAGGAGTTTCATCAGAAGACACAATAACAGTTCAAAGTTCTCTTTATACTCCCACTGCTTTTAAAAGGTTAGAAATAACAAGTGTCAGTTAAGTAAAATGATCTTCTAAATGACATCCCACTAATTTGAGATTTCACAGTGAAATAGTCATATGCCATCCTATGTCTCAAGCAGGCGTGTTCTCATTAGAGAGAGAAAAACGATCAAGGAAACTGCCACCGAGGGTTTTTGAGGATTGTATTAATTAATTAATTAATTACATCTTGTGGAGGGGAGTAGTAGAGATAAAATCGTATAAGCAGAGTTCCCTTGTCCGGAAAGCTGCCGCTTGATCCCTCTCCATCCTGAGGGAATATGTCCCATTTTTAAGTGGCAACTCTTCCTCATGGGTGGCGGTGGACCCTGCCTACACTGTGCCCTCACCCCCCCACCCCCAGGCCTTGCAGCCAGGGAGAAGGACCTTCCGCCTACCCTTCTCCAGGAGGGGGCACTGCTGCGTGGGTACCAGGGGATGGGGAGAAACACATCAATCTCATAGGGACTAGAACTGAAGACTATTGATGAGCATTTTTCATGTTTCTATAAATCAAAATAAACGTTTATTTGGTGGGAAACTATCCCAGTATTTTGTACATTAAAGATAGTCAAAAAGTCAATTCAATTCAGTTTAACCAGATAATTACCAACCATCTACTAAGGACTCACTTTCATTCTAGGGCTGTGGAGGTAAGAAGATAAATGAAATAAAACCCTAACCCTCAGATAGCTTACTCTCTAGTAGAGGATATAAAGTTTGTAAACAAGTAACTATAAAAGATATAAATAGCAAATGTCTAAAGGGCCAGGGACGTAGCCTACCTAAACAAAGTAAGCTGAATGGAAGAATGACAAAATCCCCAAAATGGAACCAAACTCTTCATTTTTACTACATTGTGGTGTAGGCGTATAACTTAATGTAAATATATATGATAGCCATACCCTTTTTTTTTTAAGTAAAAAGGACTACAACTTTATTAAAAGTAAATAAATGTAACATATAATGTGTACAGATGGCACATGGTGCCAATTTTATTTGCAGATTTTATATAATTCCAAAGTTCGCAAGTTACACCTTTGCCACAGCCTTGGCTAAATCTTGAACTAGTGCAGAATTCAGCTGTGCTGGAGTGCTGATCTTAGCATGCTTAGACGCAGCATACTTGTTCTTGATAGTCATGTGCTTCGTAAGCCCACGATTCACCATGACTATATTCTTAGCCAGGTGTTGCATAACAACAAGAAGGGATTCTTCAGTGTATGACAGGTAATGCTGTAGAATTGGTGTCAATTCACCATTATCAAGAATTTTCAGTGCTAAGCAAAAAGCTCCCACTGCAATCTGAGAAGGAGGGAAGTGCACCATATGGTAGTTCAACATAGTTAGTTCCATGACATATTTGGTCAAAGTATGTAGCTTAACATCAGCCTCTCCAATCTTAGACGCTCTCCGAAGGAAATGCAGGCAGGGGTAGAGGGCGACCCAGACTAAAATTTAAAGCTCTTAGAATCTTCATTTCCATCTGTCTGATTTGGTACTTAGTGTAAGTGTTGTCAGTCACAAAGGCAAAGTCACCAATTTCTGGAGGGTACATTTCCTCATATTTGCTTGCAATAAACATGGCAGTGACACCAACCAGCTGCAGCATCTTCTTGGGCACACAATTATCCTGCATGAACCGATCAATAATGGAAACAGTCATGTACATGGTCTCCTGGAGTAACCTGAATTTCATCTGAACCTGCACTAGCCAGTCAACTAGGATGGCTCTCACGTTTCCAGTGACTTCATGACCCAGTAGGTATTTTGGTCTGACTGCTTGCTCTTCCTCAAGTTGTCTCAGATAAGCATAGATATCTTTTACATATTCACTACAAAGGTTTGGATCCACTCCATCTTCTGCATCCACATCATTCACTGTAAGAATTACATCAGAGAAAGCCTGACACACATATTCTTCTGCAGGGGCACAGCCAGATGTTTCCATGGGGCTTGGAGAGGGAGTATCAACCAAAATAGGCTCAGGCGGAAGTTTCTGTTCTTTAACAGGCTCGGGTTCTGGCTCTGGCTCCAGATCCGGCTCCAGCTAGGGCTCCAGCACAGGTACAGGAGTCTTTTCCAGAGGTTTTGGTAGTTTTTTAGCAATAACTTTTCCAGCAGCTAAAGTTTTTGCTTCCTTTTTCAGGGGCAGTTTGGCCTGTGGCTGTTCACTGACTTTGTTACCGATGTCCCCAAGAGCTGTTCTTGGCCTTAGCCCGGGCTTAGAGGCTGCAACAGTGGCCACAGGCACGCACTTTGCGCCTGCCATATTGACCTTCGCATTATTTTCAGCATTAATGTTCATGTTCCTGGTGATCCGGAGCACCATGGCTTCCTCTGCACCAGGCAGTAGCTCAGTGGGGAGAAGCAGAGCACGGGAGCCCCCGACCAGCCAGGGACCTTGAACCCACCACAGGCCAACAGCCGTTCCTCCGCAGCACTGATATCCATATTCTATTTTATATTTAAACTTTTAATCTAAAACTGAAAAAGAAAAAACATCTATTATTATTATTATCATTACCTTGTAATTCATTACTGCTTTGACCTGACATCAGAAACCTAATGTCTTTTCTTCTGTACCAAAATGTCAGTCAGGCCCTGTGGTTTTCTCTGTGATGTAAGGTATGCAGCCTTAAATATGTAAACTGGGGTTGGTAAGTAGTTTTTTCAGATTAATTTTGGAATAAAACTGCTCCTAAACATAAGCTTTTCCCGATGTGGATAGGAAGATTATTTCCTCCAAGATGGGTGTACAGTCCCAGCTTTCAATGTTGTCATAGACTTCAATACCATTTTGTAGTACAGTTTGATAACTTCATAGCCCTGCATCTGTACTATCAAAAATTAATTAAGAAAGGTAAGCTAAATAATACCAGTTTATTTTCCGAAAGCGTGAAATCCAGTATTCAAAAGCCCCATTGCAGAGAATAAATTTCAGGCTACCATTTTCATATCTGGAAACTGACTGCAGTTTTGGAAGATGAACCAAATTATTCTTTAACGATTGAATTTTCCAAAGACTTTGTTGTCAGTACTGAGAGAAGCAAATGAGACATTTGGGCAAATACTTCTGAATGTCCCAATAGAAAAATACTCATATGGTGTTGATGAGGTATAATGTCAGCAAGAAGCTTGGGACTTTGAGCCAATCTTTGCTGCTAAGTGGAAATGGGACTATTTCCTCTGATGACATGAACAGTTAAAAAAAATTCTCTCCAACATCACAGCACAAGTAAGCCAGCAAATTCATTAAGCAAACACTGACCTGATTTTGCTCCAAGATGTAGAAGAATAGCTGAGTCATGATATTAATTAGTGAATCCATGGCCTGTTTCGTTTTAGCCCAAAGCAATTCCTGATGAATGAGGAAATTAATGGATTTATGCATAGTGCCCCTACAAAATACTGTCACCTCTGATCTGTCGCTTGATGGGTCCAAGGTCAGCCCCACCCTTTGTGAGAACCTGATCTGTAGTAACACTTACAATTTGGAACAGTGCCTTCTATGTCCAATGGTCTGAGACCCTTCTCATCACAAAGTAATTTTGCCTTGCAGAGACTTCTTGTTCAAAACTTCTTTGACCCCTCCAAGATTCTCAAAACATCGCAAATAAATATAGCTAACAGCGTGCTGTTATTTATATCTCTGTGCTCATTTGCTGCAATAGAAGATGCCACCAATAATTTAACTTATCCTGAAAGTTCTCAGCCGTATTTTTAACATGCTGAGCGACAATGTTTCTGCTTATATGAACATTTGCAAGTGCTTGTTTATGCTCTGGACACAATTTCTGCTACATTCAAAAGAAACTCTTTTATAAAAGTGTTGTCTGTAAAAAGGTTTAGATGCCGAGGCAATTTTTTCACTTAATAGAGAACTGCATTTCACAGCAGATCATTTGTTTTATTCTCATTCAAAACAAATGCTGCCATTTCTTCAGTCCATTAAGTTTCCCAACGCCCATCTTTTCTGTATACCAGTCATGGCTTGTTTAATTATAGTGCCTTAAGTTGTAATTTTTCTGTTGTAAATATTTTTTGTTTGGATATTCTTCACATCCACCAAAAAAAAAGTGCACCCCTATTTTTTCTTGAAATACTAAACTTTGTTTTTTAGGAGATGCACAAGTCCATTTTTCTCTAAATTTTACAATGAGAAAAATAGCAGTAAACACGTGGTACTAAATAACAACTGCCAGTTGATTTCAGTGTTGGAAATACAAAGGAAAGTGTGTGACCTTTGACTAAACAGGGAGGGTATAGCCCTTCCACAGAGGGCATTGCCCCTCAGATTTAGGGGATGTCTGCCGTGTGGGGACACTGATCCTCTGTTGTTAAGAGAAGCTAGAAATCAGACTTTTAAAAGAAATATCTCCTAAGATAAAGGAGATTAATCTCTTAAGTTATCAAAATGTTGGTAACTTATTCCAAGTTTATTAAAATATCAAGTGGGTCAACATTGTTCTTGCCAGGCAAAACAAGTCTGCAAGCTGAGTGCAATCTGTAAGCCACCCATTTACAACCTGTGGGGATGTAGAGTGTAACAGTAAAATAACCTATATTCTACCTCTGTTTAGTCCCTGAGAACTAAGAAGAAAAAAGGTACAGTTACATCAACATGCTTCTATGGAATATGTATCCAAGTGCCATAATTAATTTGGAAGCTTACTGATGGGGCAGCAAAGTGCAGTGGAAAGGAAGCCCCGCATGTGCGGGAGTCCCGAGTGTATCACGTATTAGGTTGGTTGATGTTAGAGTCCTCATCTGGAAACTGGGATAATAAAATTGCCTTGTAAGTTTGTCAAAATGATTAGAGATGAAAGTATACACGTTTCTCAGTGTCCTGTTGGCATTTGGAAGATGTTCCGTAAACAGTAGCTATCCTGTTATTACAAAACACGAAACATAAGTTTCCAACCATATTTCTTTGTTGCCCCCACAAACACGAACTGTGCCCAGCCACCTCCTGCCACCCCTCCCTCTCCACATCATGTTTCACTCCTCGGAGCAGGAGCCCACGCCGCGGCTCATCAGCCCACTCAAGTTTTCTACTTGCCTTGCCCATGCTCTTACCTGTACCTGGAATGCCTGTCCCTCCCCTCTTCATTCAGCTCCTTCCTTTGCAACTCAACCAAAGTGTCACCTCTTCTCGGAAGTCTTTCTTGAGGGCCACCTCCAGTCTGAGTAGAGCACTCCCTCCCTTCCTGCCTTGTGTTTGCCTCCGTCATGGCATTGGTTGACTAGTATTGTCAACTGTGAGCTGCTGAGACACAGGAGCTGGGGCAGTCACCTCACTGTCCGGAGCACCTGGGTGCAGTGCCTTTGCCTGGCATGTAATTAGGGCTCAAAAAAAAAAAAAAAAAAAGATCAAGGAGAGAATTATGAATACGAATGAGGCGACTATAGACTGGAGTGGAAACAGCCCACTCAGTGTCTGCTTCCCTCTTGTTTTACAAACGCAGATCTTTGGCTACTGGTTATGCCTCTCCTCCTTGCCTTCCCAAACCTCACGCTGGCTACTGCCTCTACGCCACCCCTAAACCAAAGGCAGTTTCCATTCTGGAGTAGCAGGTCGGAAGAGACAAGATGCTTAAGTGTCATCTCCTGGGGCTTGGGAGTGGGGACTGGAAGGACCCCTGAGAGGGTTCCTTTTGAAAGGGAATAGAGAACACAAAATAGAGTCCCTCACTGGAGGCAAAGAAAGGGAGAAATGTGACCCAAGGTCTTACCTTCACTTTCAGAACTGATAACTTCTTAGCTAAGCTGGAGCAAGAATGGGTGCGCAGCCGAAGTGGGCTTGGGGCTTCTTGCACAGCAGCATACATGGTCCTACGTCAGAAGAAAAAGAGTTTAGTAGACAGGGCTTCCATTAGCACATACTGGGCCTTTGAATGAAGAAAAGGCATCCAGAGGGATGCAGAGGAATACAGATCCCTGTTGGGGAACTTAGCGACAGGAGGAGGATGGGCAGGACTTCAGCCCCCAAGTGCTCCTCATCCGAGTACCTTCACGAACAACCTACTGAAGTAGCCCTGATGTAAGAAAAAGTGTTTCCCTTACTGCGCAATATTAGAAAAATGATTATGAATAACATGCAAATATTTATTCTTTTCCAGGAACATGGGTGACATTTGGAGGTCAAATTTCAGATGAGGTGAGTTACTTTTGGCTTCCATTATGCTGATTGGAGAAAATGCAGAGCAAACAATTTTGCAATACAGTTTCTGGGATTCTGGCATTTTACAAGGATAATAGTTTAATCACAGGAAATGGCTAAGACTGACTTAAAGATTATTTTCCATTTTATCTTGCTTCTTGTATTTTTCACATTTAGACTATTAATAGCCCTTGAAGCTGTCAATCTATTGTATGTGCGGGCTCAATAATAAGAGAACAAACCAGTTTGGAATTAATATTTAGTGACTTAATGAAAAGATTTTATTGCTGGTGTGTGTGTGTTTTAGCTTCACCTAGAGTGACCAACAGGTCCCAGTTTGCATCGTTTCCATTTTAATATCTCTCAGTCTTGGAAAAACTGGGACAGTTGG
The DNA here is from genome assembly GCF_965194805.1 of Balaenoptera borealis. Taxonomy (NCBI): domain Eukaryota; kingdom Metazoa; phylum Chordata; class Mammalia; order Artiodactyla; family Balaenopteridae; genus Balaenoptera; species Balaenoptera borealis. The sequence goes on along the minus strand of NC_138862.1, from coordinate 110,680,090 downwards.
TCACCCTGGCTTGGGCAAGTTAATTCAACCTCTCTGTTCCTCATTTTCTCATATGCAAAATGGGATGATAATGTTGACCTTGAAGGTCTGTTGAAAAGATTAACCATGTAGGGTAGCAAACACACAATAAATGGGACCTATAGTAATTGTATTTACTACAAAACTCCTTTAAACCTTCATTTACACATTCAGAACGGTGCTTACCAAAGTAATATTCTTACCATTGCCTTTAACGATTACCTTCACGGCTTAAGTGAGCTATGCAAGCATTGAGTACCAACAGCTTCCCTGAGGAAACCCCCTCAGGTCCCTCCAAGCCTTTCTTGCCTTCCTCCATACCACTGAGGAGTAGAGATAGTGTATTTGAGTGGATACACTCAGTGGGATCCAGCTCACTCTGCATGAACAGTAGATTTGTTAACATTTCCATTTACCAACAATTGCCACATCTGTAAAACGCAGATGATGGCCCCTAAGATTAATGAAGGGCTCAGCCTGGTGCCTGGCCCAGGACAAGCCCTTTATAAAGGTAGTTCTTACTATCATCCCTAAGGAGATGCTTGGGGAGATAAAGGGTCTTTTCCACAACTCGCAAGGTCACCGTGTTATTTAATAGATCCATAGGGAGGAGTCTTATCTGCATATTTTTATCTGTCTGAATTTCTGTTCCCAGTGTTGGGCATAGGTCACCACAGAGAGCTTGTTGCAGAGGGGAGTCCTTGGGAAGCAGACCTCTGGTGGCAATTAGCATGCAGAACAGTTATCAGGAAGTTGGGCCATGATGCAGTCTCAGCAATGACCTCAGCTGACCCCATGGGGAGCTCTGAAGCTCAGATGGCCCTGCAGGTTGTCCCAAGTTGGCGCAAGAGGAGTTGAGTGCTTATATCCCTTGTATGACCAGTCGTTGGATAGAGGCAGCCCTGGGAGGCAGGTCTGACCTTGGGGTAGGTGACTCGCTTTAGCCAGGTGCCTTCTGATGGCAGCATTCCTATGAGCTGGGGGAATAAGTCCTTGAGCTCTGAAGGAGGACCAGGGTGGTCATCACAGGGTCCACTCCAGGGCCCTCTGACTGGCATCAGGAAGGGTGAGTTGAGGAGGCACAGAGGCAAATCCACAGATATCAAAGCAATGGCTGCAGACTTTAATCAGTTGCAAAATAAGTGACAAGGAAGGAAGGGGGTCTAAAGTTAATAATCCCCTGTATCTAGCCTGTGCGTAACCTTTTACTGCCTGGTATGGTTTTTGGAGCAGAGAAAGACAAATATATCTTCCCTTTCGGAGCAGAAGGGTCAACTATAAGCATATTATTTCCCCCTTCATCTTTGCTCTCCCTTTGACAGTGTCTGCTCTCTGCTGCGGTGAGCCCAGCTTGCCCAGGTCAGAGTATGCAGGGCTGGCCTCTGAAATAAATCATTTCAAAATTATGATTCTGAAGACTACACAGTAAAGCTGTTGTGAATGACTACAGAGGCTCTCACCTCAAACGCAGACCAAATAGCGATTGTCCTTCCTAAGAGCAGCTGTGGCTTCCCCCTAGGGCCCGGCAGAGAGACTGCCAGCAAGGAGGAATGAAGGCACAGCCAGACCACAGTCACACCCGTGGCTGAATTGATGGAGCTCAACTATTTCCATGTGGCAACGTAGGCACAAAGCAGATACAAATATGGGATCCCGGGATGAGCGCACCGTAATGTGCTGAGTGACATAATCATTAGTGCCGCCTTGGGAGATGGTGATGTCCTCGTTATTGGGAGAGTTCAACCGTTTATTGAATAGCCACTTGGCAGGCATATTATCGAAAGGATTCAAACTGGAAGCTAGATAACGCTGTGAGGTACCTCCCAAAGATGATTTGGCTTCATCATAAAACCAAGATAGATGTTACTCACGTGAATTATAATATTTTAAAACAATGATAAGAGTATATTACCATCTTATAGCACTTAATTTTCAGAGTTTTATTTATGTTTTCTCATCTGTGACATAGTTAAGCTTCCTTCATTTGCAGGTAACAGTAAACTCAACTGAAATTGGCTTAACCAATAAGGGAAAAAAATATTTTTACTTTTAAATTAGAAGTGCAGAGATAGAGCAAGCTTCCAGGTTGACTCATTCAGAGCCTTCACTCCATTTACTAGTGATTCTCCTGACCCTGTGTTCCTTTGTATATCAACTTCATCCTCAGGTAGCAGCAGGAATTCTAGACCTCAGAATAGTAACTCCAGGGAAGGAGTGTCGCTTCTAGAAACTCTGCAAGCAAGTGTTCCCAGAAGTCCTCAGCCAATCTCCTCTCACATCTCACTGGCCCAGATGTGTCACATGACCTTCCCTGAACCATGTCAGGCCCACCAGGCCTCCCTTAGAGGGAGGTAAGGTCAGCTTCCCCTGAGACCTGTGGGCTCCCTAGGGGGCCTGAACAGAATCATCCTCATTTTGCAGATAAAGAAACTAAAACACAGAGAGGTCAAATGATTTGCCCATGTTTATGTATCTGGTAAGTGGTACACTCAAGGCCGGACACTGATCCTCTGACTTAGTTCAGTGATTTCTTTTCATTATTCCACATTCGGATCTTCAAATCCCATGATTGGGAAACATCTCAGTAATCATTTAGTTCAATTCTCCATTCAGAATTCTCCATCTTATCTTAAAATTTCTCCCGAGATAAGATTTATTATACACATTTCCCAATCATAATCTACTAGTATGTCATGTGACATAACACAAGGATGATACACAATACAAGCAAGCAAAATAATTTCTAAAATATAGGGCATGGGACTTCCCTGGTGGTCCAGTGGTTAAGACTCCGTGCTTCCACTGCGTGGGGCGTGGGATCGATCCCTGGTCAGGGAACTAGGATCCTGCATACTGCACGGGGCAGCCAAAAATATTAAAAAATTAAAAAATGTATATATATGGCAGTCATGATGGAAAAACTATACTGTTCTTAACTTTTAACTTCTACTTAGGAGAAATGTCATAATGGTAGCAAATTTAAAGCAGTAATAACATTTTTTGCTGCTGTTATTCTAAAGGATTTGCATGGAGTCCATTGTGCTAGCCTGACGATTTTCTTGGTATGCCAATTTAAAAAACAACAGGAAAAGAGTTTATCTTGGAAATGCTGATGAAGCACCTTTAGCCCACAATGAAAAACATGATGGAAAAATCAATTTCAAATATTTGTGAGGTGTGTAATTTTTCAGTTGACTAATAAGTCTATCAGCAAAATGAAAAAAATGCCCTTTCTCCAGTGTTGTTTATCGCTGTCCCTCCAGAGCCATCCCTCAAGGTGTGGTTTATAGCTATTCCCTGTGCTCTTCTGTCGCACTTGCCACTCGTGTTCAGCAGCACGAAGGAAGGAACAAGGACCCTGGAGGTCTTAGGCTGACCTGTGAGGCGCCGGTGCGCTCACGCCCTCCTCTCCGTGCAGTGTCAGTGCGGCTAGTGGTCGTTCTGTGATGGTGCCTGGGGTTGTGCTGAACTGTGCGTGGCAGGAGTTTTCGAACAGTCCCAGCTCCATGTAACTTTTGGTTCATCAGTACAGTCTGCTAAGCCTCCAGGGAAAAAAGGCACAAGCTTTTAGGTCAGGAGTCACCCAGCTGCCAGAACCTACTGGCTTGGGGAAAAGAGAAAGAAGAGAAATGAAGTCACCAGGGATATAAATGACCCTCTTGGTCCGTGAGATTGCAATGCCACAGAGCATGTTGTCAAACCACGTCTTCCAAGCAGAGTGAGAAACACAAGTCTCTCCATCTCACTGTGTTCCTGGTGGCTGACTTATCCCAGTGCTGAAGGAAATCCCTCAGTGCCCAGTATAGGTCAGAGGGAAGGGATACTTTTACCCTATTCAGGCAGGTTGAATCTTCTTTTTTCTTTCTTTCTTTAATACAACCGAGAAAAACAAGAATGGTCGGTGAAATTTCCATGTTCATAAAGACCACCAGAGGATTCCAAGTTGCTTCCCAGCTTTAGAAAGTATTTGGCTTTTACGACTGACCTTTTTTTTTTTTTTAACATCTTTATTGGAGTATAATTGCTTTACAATGTTGTGTTAGTTTCTACTGTATAACAAAGTGAATCAGCTATAGGTATACATATATCCCCATATCCCCTCCCTCTTGCATCTCCCTCCCACCCTCCCTATCCCACCCCTCTAGGTGGTCACACAGCACCAAGCTGATCTCCCTATGCTATGCAGCTGCTTCCCAGTAGCTATCTATTTTACATTTGGTAGTGTATATATGTCCATGGCACTCTCTCACTTCGTCCCAGCTTACCCTTCCCCCTCCCCGTGACCTTTGCATCCTCTTGCAGGTTGCTGAACGGCTGATGACAATTGCCTACGAGAGTGGAGTGAATCTCTTTGATACGGCTGAGGTCTACGCCGCTGGAAAGTAAGTCAGTGCCTGATGTGTCTCTCAGGTGTCATTTCTGGAACCAAGAGACTCTGCCCAGACCATTGCTGACAAGGGTCTGTCCTTCCCACACATGTTGATGCCGCTGCTTTTCTCCCTCCCTCTCCCACCATCACCAGAATTGGGGCTATTGACCATCTCTGGGCCCCTCTGCCTACCTCTGGTCCCTATATGAAGAGTGGACTGGAAGCAGTTGCCACATGAGGGGCAGAGGTGGTTGAGATCAGCGTGGTGGCAGTGGAGATCGATAAATATTAGCTGAATGTAATTAACATAAGTGAGCAGATTCCAGCATGGTGTTCCAAAGCTAGTCTCATAAGTTCATAACCACACCTCGTAGTTCCTCAACCCCGAGGGAAATGGACACATCCTCTCTGCAGGGAAGCAGGGACTGCTTTTCCTGTTTGCAGGCCTGTCCTCCACCGGGCATTACAGGTAAATCAGAGATTAAAGGAGGGACTCCCAAAGATGCCAAGAAACCCAATATATTTTATAAGAGGACATTTCAGACCCCATTCTAAGGACAGAGAACGCTGCAAAGAGGCCTTGCTTCTTTTGCTGGAGAAGTCACAACTAGCTGTAACCTTCTTATGGATCTGAGAGCAGGTTTGGGGCTCTAGGACAGGGCTCACTGCTAAGTCAGAACACATGGCTGCTGTGCCTTCAGGGTCCATGCCCTCTGTTGCTGCACAATAAGCACATTCAGCAGAAGTGGAACGCCTTGGCCTCCTGCTGTGAACGTGGATGCAGGAAAGAAGCTAAACATCTGGACAGCTGCTTGAGCAGCTCTGCAGTTTTCTAACAGGGCTGAGGAGTGTAATCACCTGTACGCCTAATTCCCCCGCTTCCAGGTAAGAGTAACCATCAAACTGCTGAATCAGGTTCATCACTGCCTGATAAAAGTGCATTTTCCTAGCCTGGGTTTCCTCCTTTTCAAGGGCAGGTCTATGTTTAAGGACCATCAGGGAGGTTCAGAGCTCACATCCTTGATGTTTTCTGTTGAGTCCAAGGAGAGAAAATACAATTGACGAGGCCTTGTTCCTTTCCACATCCTACCCTATCTCAGCGTTTTCTTCTTTTGTTAAATCCTGCTTATTACCAAATGGGCCTAAGGATGAAAAAGGGGGAGTGATTAACGAGTCTTTTAGAGCTATGTTTGTATTCCTGTTGTGAAGGATAATCGGTCCTGATTAATTATTGATTGATTGTCAGTGTGTAATGAGATAGGTTCCCACTGTGAAATGCAAGGTTGCAAGAGAGACTGGGGAAAGAACCCAGAAGTAACATTCAATACGTGTCTACTTGGGGCATGCCCCCCAGCTAACCCACCTCATGGTTTATTGCCAGGCTGTACACTCCAACAGAGACAGATGCTAATGGACAAAGTGCTGATTATATTGATGTCCCCATTCACAAAGCCTGAGAGCCCACCTACTTCTTACAATGTTGGTCTGGCTGGGAGGAACCTAGAAGAAAGTTTTGGTCTCCTTAAGCTTGGGTCCCAGCTGGGGTAGGTGGAGGGGGAGAGGATGGTGAGGGTGTCTTCAGTATAACTCTCCACGACCAGTGTCAGCGGCAGGAAGGACACTTCCCTATGACTTCTTATATCCTCCTCCTATGACAACGCTTGTCACTGGAACCCAGGACATTCTCTATGTGGGCTTTTGCATCTACAATCCTGGCTTTGGGACATCTAAAGCCACACATGGGTTCTTTTACCCTGCAAGATCGCCTGGAGTCAGTATTTTCTGTCTGAAAAGCATGAGGTCTCATTGTCCTCCCCAGTCACAATCGGAGACCACAGCCATTAGAAAGAAACCCTTGACTCCCTTTGGATACCACCAAGCAGGACAGTTATATATGGGATCATTGGTTCAAAAACACCAAACTGCCAAGTGACTCTGCTGTTTCCTAGTATCAGGACCGCAGGCGGTCTCCTACCAGTGTGTCAGGATTTGGCAGGTGCTTCTGGAATGCTCCAGGAGCAGGATTCCGCAGGCACAGGATTCCACAGGCACAGGCACAGTTTCCACAGGAAACTCAAGCTATCCCCATGCTACAAGCAGAAACAGCGGAAACTCTGCTACCAGCCGAGAGCAGCTTCTATTTTCGGGACATGTAGGCACTGAGAGTTCAAACAAGGAGGGGATCTGGTGTTTTGGATTGACTCTTGCGTTTCCAGGACACTGTATCCTAAGACATTATCTGTTTCCCCTTCAGGGCTGAAGTGATTCTGGGGAGCATTATCAAGAAGAAAGGCTGGAGGTAATGCATTCACCATAATCATTTACTTGCCTTTAAAAAGACTGTTGTTATTTTGTACCAGAGAAGAGAAAATAAAATTGCATGACAACTGACCAAAAGGCTGTCAAAAAAAGTCAATTCTTAGTAAAGAAATGATTTACAGTGCTTTGAAAATAAATATTAGGGAGCTCATTACTTGTGCTTCAAAAACTATTGACTTGTCATTGATCACAATGAATTACCATGGGTTGAGCAGAGAATGTTCATGAGATATTTGTGTGTAAAAGAAAGTGGCATTTTCATGGTTTCTGACTGCCATTTGTGGTAATCTGGTGAAGGAAGCCAGCTGACAGAAAACTTATTGTCTCTACACACATATTTATGTTCATTGTTCATTTTATTAACAACTCTGGATGCAAAGAAATGATGAAACAAGAAACCCTTGGGATAAATATCCCAAAGCTTTCTTATGTGAACACAGTTAGCCAGCATCTCTCCTGTGCGCTGGGAGCCCTATTATCTGGGCATTCAGGAAAGTGCTTCATCTGCTATCCTTGAGGGGTCCTGTTGCATCCCATCACCTTCTGGAGCCAAAGCCAGTAGTAACGAGTGATGCGATAGTGGCGGCGGGGCGGGGGGCCAACCCCCTCCATCTCACTACACCTGTCAGCCCCAACAGCTACTTCTCCCCCAGCATGAGTACACGATCAGGCAGAGTCCAACCAAGGCCACAGGACAAATCTGGAGTCCTCTTCTGCTCTGGTATAAGATCTGCTGATGGCCAAATAAATAACCGTTCTATAGGACGAGTGGAAATGGAAACCCAGAAGTGTATGGCAATATGAACAAATAAACTTTGGTGACCTACTTTCTCCCTCTCCCTCTCCTCTTTCCCTACTCCAGGGACTGTAAGAGTGTGAAGAGAAAATTGTATTCAACCTTAAATACGGAAGAATATTCACATCCCCACCCAGTCCTCCACCTTGCCTGAGTCACCTTCCTACTCAGAATGTTGGCTCATCCATCACTGCTCAGATAGGACTGTATCACTTTCTCAGGGCTGCTGTAACAATGTGCCACAAACTGGGTGGCTTAGAACAACAGTAATTTATTCTCTCTGTTCTGGGGTCCAAAAGTACAAAATGAATATTTGGGCAAGGACATGCTCTTTCTGAATCCTTCTTTGCCTCTTCCTAGCTTCTAGTGGTTGCTGGCCATCACTGGCATTCTGCGGCTTACAACTGCAGCTCTTCAGCCTCTGCCTCTGGCTTCATATGGCATTCTCCCCTCGTGTTTCTGTGCGTCTTCTTATAAAGACACCAGTCATATTGGATAAAGGGCCCACCTTACTCCAGTATGACCTCTTCTTAATTTAACTAATTACATCTGCAATGACCCTATTTCCAAATACTCTCACATTCTGAGGTACTGGGGGATAGGACTTTAACATATCTTTTGCGGGGGACACAATTCAACCTATAACAGAGACCTTGGAGATGAGTCCACTAATGTCCAGTGAAATCAACAGCGAGGTGTCGGCTGCCAGAGTACACCTGAGGATGAAGGGGAAACTTCGGTGCTGTAGTTCTCTTCCCCTCTGCATCCAGAGAATGTCTACTCGTCACTCACCATACTTTGCAAAGCTTCTTATATACGTTTTGTAGAAAATAGATTAACATGCATCTTTCACAAACTGCCTTTCTGTCTTGCAAATAAAAACTCAAGGTATCCCCATGCTACAGAAAATTGATATCAGGTCATATCAGTTCACAGCTGCCCACCCAGGATTGCTGAAAAGATAAACCATAACATCACAGCATGGAGGCTACAAAAGCAGTTTCAACCAGCATCCTTGCCTACTTGTCCCAAGACCACCACTTGCTAGGTGTGTTGTCCAGGGCAAGTTACCTCTCTTTTCTGAGCCTCACTTTCCTCACCTGTAAAATGGATGGCATAACTGTTCATGGAGTGTTGTGCTGATAAAGTGAGATAAGGTGGACAAAAGAATATTGAAAGCTGTGCTATATCAATGTGAAATACTCACAATATCATTCTTCACCCAGTCAGAAGAGTTGCTCTAGATGCCTCCGTGAGGTCAGTGATGATTCATCAGGTTGTTGTCTACTCTTGCTATTTGAACATAAATATTAGTGTGCACATCCATAGAGGATGTGCACACTAATTTTACAAACATTTTACAGAAAGCCTAATTTTGGAAAAATAAGTCTATGGTGGTCTAAGGATAGAATGTGTGGCCTTGGCAGGCCCAATTGCTCTGAATAATCCAGAGGGCTGCACTCATTTTTTAATCAGATTCCATCCAGAGCTTTGTGTTGAAGCTCTGAAAATGTTTGCTGGAGGAGACCCAGCTCCCCTGTGGCAGGTTTCTATTATACTACGTATCACGAGGTTGATGGATTAACCTGGAAAGTGCATCAGCCCTTTTGGGGTGTGTAATCTCCAGATGCATATATTTGTAGACCTTCTGTTACAGTGATTCAAATTACTTTTCAGGGAATTAACTTCAGGGGGATGGGTTACTGACATTTTCTACACATTTTTCTTGTTGCAGCCAAGTTGTCAGAGTTGTCACCGCCATTCCACATTGGTTATCATTAATCATGCTAGGCTTTTATATCTGAGGACCCCAGGCATCGACTCTACAGCTGAATTATAAATGCCTTGTTTCAAATACTACTGAAGTTTGGTCTTAACCTTTGAATCTCAAATGCCTTTTTTTTCCTCGACCAGTTCAATTGAATTATATACTTGGAGAAAGTAAATTACATTGAGATCTGCCTCCCAATTTTAAATTATATGACTATAGTTCTCAAGACATATTCATATTCCACAATCATAATGGTGCGATTGCATTTCCTGCCCTTGGGTGTGGTTTTGAGGAAGTAATGAATTTGCTGACAAGATTTCCACATTTCATTCCCTTAGGAATAAAGTGGTAAAACTTTGAGTTCAGGATTTTTAGGATTGTTTTTCTAAAATAACATTTCCATTTAATAAGACACTCAGAGAAATTTTATTCCTACTTATTGACTAAATTTATTCATATTTCCATGTAGTCAGTTCTTTCCTGTGAATGCAATTGGTTGCATGACTCTTTCCAATTAGTTGGAAAGAGTCATAACTCAGAGACACTAAGGTCCATTGTCCTTGGCAGAGGGTGGATGTACCCCCCAGGAAAGTTCATGATCAATCAACACTATGTCAGATGCTCGATGAGTGTTAGTTGGTGACCGTCTATTTGAGTTCCTAATGCAGTCCATGCTTTAAGTCTTCTTACTTACTCTTCTCACTTTCCTTTCTGACTCTCCATGCCTACCACTCACCTTTGCTTTACTACCACCCAATCACCTGTGTGTTGTCACAGCCCTCCTCCTCCTCATCTGGCCCCTCCAAGTAAAGTTCCCTTCCCTTCAGAACTCTTTCTCTTGGATCTGACTTCAAGTCCCCACTCATCAGCTTCCCTTTGTCCTTAGGTTTCAATGACATAAATGAACAAATTTATCTCTTCACCGATTTCTTAAAATGTGAGGTACAATAAATTCTTTCTGGTGCTATAATAATAACATGACTCAGTACTATAACCAGCAATTTATTTACTATTTCTCTGTGTGTTTGTTTAACATACAGGAGGTCCAGCCTGGTCATAACAACCAAACTCTACTGGGGTGGAAAGTAAGTTAAACACCTTTTATTTCCTTGACAGGAAACTTAGATTTTTATTTGCTTTGATTCTTTTAGGCAACCATTTTACATCTAACATACTAAAATTAATTGGTTTGGAAAGAAAGATTTATTTTTTTTTTCACTTGAAGGAAATAGCAATTAGCCTAGGATTCAATTTTAGCTAGATACCCCCAAAGAAGTTTAGTGCAAAGCATGTGGTCACTTGTTACTAAGTGATTCATGGAGATTTTTAAATACCAACATCATACTTAGAACCATTTCCAAAATAGAGTTCAAATTTCAGGAAAAGAAAATAAGCACATAGCATCACAGAAGAAAAGCTACTCAAATCTGCCAAAAACTCAGAGACTTCTACGGAAAACGATGATAAAAATATCTTGTCTGGCCCCACGTGTAAGTCTCTGATCATTTCTGCAGAGGGCTCTGAAAATGCTGATCAAAAGGACCATTTCATCGAAGAATAACAGGAAGCTGCCTGTATCACTCTCTGTCAGGTCAAATGGAAGAGTGGTCCTCTCTCTGTTGTGGGATGCAGAACAAATTTCACAGGATGAATTGGCTTCTGATGGGCCTACTGGTATTTGAGCTGTTACTTATATTATTCAGCAGGACTTAGAAGACTGGCCTCTTTGTCAAACATGTGAGAAAACAGCAAGCTATTCCCTATTCTTTTTCATGGAAATCTCAACGATCTCCATGGAGTTCTAACAAAAAACAAAGACAAACACAAACAAACAAAACCTTATTTATTTCCCTATAATTCATAAGGAATCGTTAAAGATAAAATTGAAGGGGAATCTTCCAATCAAAATGTATATGTGTATACACACACTCATATTTTAATGCTGATTTTGAGTTTGTTTATGATAAATATGAAGAAAGAAATATGAAACTTAGATTTTTATACCTATTATAGTCTATTTGAAAATAAAGCCGCATGGTGCATATGAGAAACGTAGGTTTATATTGTGTATACTCTGATTCATGGTACCATTGGCTGGTGCTATTGTCTATGATTTAGTAGTACTCAAACCCTTGCCTATGATTTAGAAATAAACAGGAAATAAGACAGTCTGAAAGAACCATTATGTAGTAGAGTACTACATACAGTATTATCTAATATACTTTTAAAAGATACAAAATCACCAAAGGCACATGATTAACTACTATGTTTTAAAAGGGAGTTGCTGGGACTTCCCTGGTGGTGCAGTGGTTAAGAATCCACCTGCCAATGCAGGGGACACGGGTTCGATCCCACATGCTGCGGAGCAACTAAGCCTGTGCGCCGTGCTCCACAACTACTGAGTCTGGGCTCTAGAGCCTGCGAACCACAACCACTGAAGCCGGCGTGCCTAGAGCCTGGGCTCTGCAACAAGAGAAGCCACCACAATGAGAAACATGCACACCGCAACAAAGAGTAGCCCCTGCTCACAGCTAGAGAAAGATGGCACGCAGCAATGAAGACCCGACGCAGCCAAAATAAAATAAATAAAATTTTTAAAAAGGGGGTTGACAAAGGTATTGGTGTTAAAGAAGTATTTCATCAGTACTTTAAAACTCAAGGACCACATTTCTTTCTAATTGGCTAGAGTCTGAGAATGGTCTGGGCAGGCAAAAGTCCATTAAATATTCATCTTCTTAGGAAACTAATTTAAGGAAGACTCGGTACATCACCTTTTAAAAGAAAATAGTTGTTTAATTTCTTTTGGAAGTCAAAAGTCACTTTCAAATTTGCTTCCTTTCTCAGAAAAGCCAATGCTGTCAGTAGCCCGACAATCTTATAGCAAGCTCGCAAACTTATGTCAAGCTTTTGTTTTGTTTTGTTTTGTTTGGCTTGGGATTGGTTAAAAACAAGGTGGGAAGGTTGAGCCATGTGTCAAATGTCAAATTATATATGGACAAGGTGTGCACAGCTGAGTTGTTATTTACGTGGTGTGATGACAGTGATGGTTAGTTTGTCTCCTGGGGTCTCCAAAGAAAAGCCGCTAGGTGTGCTGCCCACCAGCCTTCTCTCCCCAGCCTGCAGTGGTGCAGAATTTGCTAAGAACAGGGAATACCATTAACAATTCAGTCTAGAATGAGTATTCTGTCCTTTTGAAACAGTGATTTTTAAAGAAGCACACCTCCACTCAAAGTCATTTGCTTCTTTTTCTTGTCAGAGCTGAGACGGAAAGAGGGTTGTCAAGAAAACATATTATTGAAGGTGAGTATTGCTTCCATTTTATTTTCGTTTGTGGGCTGCCGATTCAAGAAAGGTATCAACCAAACAAGTTCAAAACACATTGGAAGGGGAAAAAAATTCCCTATGAAAAGAACCACAATCAACCACGTTTCTTCCTGGGGTTGAGTGTGGGGAGTGTAGTGATATAGAGGGGAAAATGAAAACTCAAAAGAAAAAGACTGGATTCTCTAGAACTCTTCTCTTTTACAGCTATGCTAACGTTAATAAAGCACTTCTGTAAGATTTTTTAAAAACTCTATTGAGATATAATTTATATACCATAAAAGTTTACCCATTTAAAATATACAATTCATTGGTTCTGAGAATAATTACAGAGTGTGCACTCATCACCATAATTTGATTTTAAAACACCTTCATCTCCCCAAGAAAAACCTTGTACGTACTAAGAGTCACTTCTTATCCCCTCCTTACCCACAGCCCAAGCAACCACTAATTTACTTTTGTCTCATTTCATACACATGAGATCATACAATATGTAATATTTTGTGACTGGCTTCTTTCACTTAGCATAAAGTTCATCCATGTTGTAGCATGTATCAGTACTTCATTCCTTTTTGTTGCCAAATAAAATTCCATTATATGAATATACCACAGTTTGTTTATCCAATCATCAGTCGATGGACATTTGAGTTTTCACTTTTTGACCATCATGAATAATGCTGCTTTGAACATCTGTGTACAGGTTTTTATGTGGACATATGTTAAGACTACTATGCTTTTTTAAAAAGAGCATCTATGCATTAAAAAAAACTGGTGGAAAGTTACTACTAGATAATTGATTCACAGTGCCATTGCTTTTGCAATGGTACTCAAAAATGGTATCATTTAGAAATAAACAAGAAATAATACAGTCTCCAAAATCTTTTATGTAGTAGAGTACTGTACCCTACTGTGAGGATTATAAGAATTGTGAGGAATTTTTAATTTATTTCTTGCTTGTCTATATATTACAAAAATTTTATACTTCTACATTTTGCAATAAAGAAAAAATGTTAAAAGGGGCCGCCATATGTTTCTAACATCTTTACACTAGTTCATGAACAATTTCATAAAAATTCAAGATTTTTATAACTTTAGATTCATAATTAATCATTGAGACAAATGATTCTTCTCCATTTTAAAACTAATTTCATTTATGAAATACCAAAGTCACCCAAAACATAAGATGTACTCTAATCCCACTACTTTCAAAATAAATATAAAGAAGTAAATTCCTCCCTTTGGTCACCTCATCTCATTCCACAGTTTGACAATACAGTGCATAGCCTTCCCTATTTTTCCCTGTAGTTACACTGACTTATCTATCTACCTATACACACTTACTTATAAATACAAAAATGTATGTATTAATCACTAACCGGTTTTTAGTATATTTGTAGGCATCTGGGCTTTGAAATCAGAAAAACATTGGTTCAAGTTCCAACTCTTGTCATTTATGAGCTGGGGGACTTTGTGCAAGTTACTTAACCTCACTCAGCCTCATTTCCTGGACTCTAAGATGGGCTATCAATATCCTACCTCACAAGGTTACTATTCAGGAATTGAACTTCGATTGTTCACATTGAGCACAGTGTCTGTCATATAATAAGCACTTAATAAATGTTATTTTTGTCATCATCACCATCATCATCATTCTTAATAGCGTAACTGCCAGTCTTCTTTTTATGGATAAGGACACTAAGTAAGTAATATTCTGAGGCTGCCACAAAGAATGACCACATTCTAGCTCTTGAGAAAGCTTGCAAATTCCTTACCCAAACAAAATCCCTCCTCAGGTCATAGTATCCAATTTGACATTGTACAGTCAAACCCAGCCTGCCTCCCCAAACTGTTACCATTCCTGCTCTAGCATTTGCCCCATGACTTGTGTCATCTACCACAAAGTTTGTCAGAAAGGAAAAATCCAAGTCTTTGGCTTGTGTACCAAGCTGAACAAACATGGCGGCAGTGTGCTGCCTAGAAAGTTCTTGTTTTTCTTTTCTTTTCTTTTTGATCTAATTGATTCAAAAAGAGATTCAGAAAGTGATTTACACTAGCAATCAACAAAGAAATAGAAAAATCGATGAAAAAAAGAATGGAGAAGTTGTGCTACTATGCTTTTCACTGAATCTCTATTGCTTTAATATTTACCAGTGTGTATGCATAATTTCAGAACTCTCCTTTTTAAGTCAGTTTTCTTCAAGCCACATACAACTCAATAGAAATAAAATTCTTTCCCCTTTTAAATAAGTCAGAAATCCTCTTGGGAACTAATCTCTCAGGATGGATAAACCAGTTCAGCTGAAATTCAAATTGACCCAGATTCAAGCTAACACAAAATTTCAAACTTTTGAGATTGAAGAATTGGGATCAATTATTATGTTGTTACTGTTGGTGGTATTTTGCAGTTTATAGTTTCAGCCAAAGACAAAAATACTCATGACTGCAAGAGATTCAGCTCAAAGGATATTTCTAGGCAGGCTGAAATTAGGGAATTGAGTGAATTTTACAGAAAAAAAGAAGGGACATGAGATTTCTAGACCCAGAATAAATTTTGAAAAATTTACAAATCATTATCCTCAGGTTTCATTGGTACTTGGCCTATGATGAGGATGACCTTATTCAACATTGCAGTTTCATATGCACATTAAGTTTGAGAAGCACTGTTAAAGAATGAGACAGAAGTCCAATTCATGTAGAGTTCAGGCCACTTGTGTGCTGGGTGACCTTGGCCACCTGAGTTAGTTTTTAGAGTGTAAAGTTAGCTTGATTTGGGCATAATACAATTTTGAAAAAAGTCATATGAAAGACCTTTTCAGTGAACCCAAAGTCCTTGACTTAGATCCAGCTAGAAACAACATTCTCCTTAGATTCATAAGGAGGGAGTAGAAATTTCACTAATAGGTTTATTATATTCATTTGGAATCACAAGATCCTCTCAGGCTCTGAAAGTCTATTTATCCATTCAGCCATTCCACAAACATTCATTAAACCCAAATTTGTGCCAGTGTTAAAATTTCGCAGATCAAAGCTCTTTGGTATCTAACATGAAAGAATGGAAATAGTTTGGTAAGTCAAATTGTAAGCATTAGTAAATTGTTTCTGTGCTTTTATAGGCAAAAGCTGTGTTTAAGTCTGTATTTGCCTTTCGGGTAAACAACAGTTTTGTTATGTGATTCAAAACACAAACCCACTGTCCTTGTTTTAGGAGGAGGAGAGGAAAATAATCTGAGAAAGCTCCGCTTGAAACTTTTTAATGAATGGCAAATATTAAACCCTACTATCTGAACTTTTTAAAAAAGAGACAATTGATGATTTTTTAATTAAAGAATAAATTTCTTAACAAATGGATTCACCACAGGATTCCTTCCCAGTGCACCATGTTCATGGTAAACTGAAATCACCCACCCAAAACAATCATGTTTCATAATGGGAGATGTAGCCACTTATGTTATTCTAATGCAGGGCAGTCTTTATAAAAAGAAGCATGTCTCAAATCATGACTGAGAGGTCTGCCGAGAAGAAGCTGGAAAATTATATTGGGAAGCAGTGTACATTATTTAAGGCAACATTTTTTTTCAAGCCTGATCGGAATACAAATATGCCATAGGAGTAGAAGATGATGACACAGCATATTTGAAGAGAACGTTGCAGAATTTCCAAACTACTCGTGGCCTTGTTTCTACAGAGTTAAATCTGCAACAATGAACATATGTTCCACCTCTAACCCTGCCAAACTGCTTAACATCTGGAATGAACATATTCCTTTAGACGCCTATGAAATAGGCTTAAATTGAATCAATTTTCACCTTATGAACAATACAGTTCCTGTTACACTTCAGAACCTAAAAGAGAGATTAACTTAGATTTCTTTTTACTGTCACTTGAAAGCTATTTTCTTTACATAATTTATTCTCCTGTGGACTTTTGAGGCCTTGCCAGTTAACATCTAGACATCTCCTCAAGAGCAGGGAACGTTTCTCCTGCTTCTCCTGTCTTCACTCCCACAGACACTGGGTTAGCGCCAAGGGACAGGCTAATGTCAAAAGTGCCTTCAGCAAGTGCATTCACTGCATGGGATCACTTACCTCCTTAGGTCATGATTAGCCGTTCGGATGCCCCTTTGGAGCCAAGGTTAATGCATTTTTGCACATCTACTTAAACTTAAAACAATACTTGGCCCCAAGCCAATGTTCAACAAACATTTGCTAAGTAGAGGTAGAATATGACTATTTGTTTATTGGAGATAAACCCTAAATGGCTCTCAAGGAGATACTTGTTAGCATGTCTTTATGTTGCTACAAGATTAAAGCATCCAAATAGAAAAAACCAGGACCACCTGATTTGTAGTCACATGAAAGATCAAAACAGACAGACCATCTAGCTCCATTTTGTCTGTGGACAGATGAGGCTACTAAGGTCCAAAGAGGCTAAGAGACTGGCAAAGTCATTGAAGTCAGCGCGATTTAGTACCCTGGATCCCAAGGCCTGTGCCCCACCTGCATGAAGACCTCTCCTCTGAATGCCAGACTGGTCCATCCAGCTGCCAAGAGCTCCGTGGGGTTGACTGATGTGCTGCTCAGACCCATCATGGCTCCCACCACTACCACCAATCTGCTTCTCCCGTGACTTTCTCATTTACTAACATTCACTTAACTTCTCAGGCCAAAAGTCTAAGAGTCCTCCTTGATACCTCTACCTCCACACTCTATGTTCAGCACACCAAGAGTCCTCTTATTTCTACCTATACAACTTGTCCCAAATTTGAACACTTCTCATCAACTTGGTCCAAGCGTTGTCTACTACAGTGACCTCCTCACTGGTCTCGCCTCCCTGCTGTCACTCTCGCCCCTGAAGGTCATTCTCAGCAGGCCAAGTGATCAGTTCAGAACACAAATCTGATAGCATCATTTCCCCAACTTAACTCCATTTCTTTACCTCCCAGCCCCTCACCAACGTCTTTCCATCTCACATAGAGTAAAATCCAAAATTCATGCCATGGATTACAAAACTTTATGTGATTGAGATTTTCAAAGTGAGCGGACAGTGTCTCTTAGGTGCACAACCTCCTTTTACTCCACTTCAGAGTCAGAGTAGGGACCTGGTGGATCATTGCCAGGATGCAACACATCACTTCTTATATTCTCACATGAATACTCTTGAATCTTGGCCTAAATATCAAGAAAAAAGGCTTTCCAGAGAAAGAATTGAGAGATGAGGAATGACTGAATACAATGAGACTGTCATTCTATCAAGTCCATGTCATTATTTATGGGTGCATACTATTACCTTGAACTATGAACCTATGCCAACAGATGCTCTCAGTATGTACTGTTTGCTTCCTGGAGATAAATACCATGTCCATGCATCTTTAACCCCCCAGAGCCCAGCACAGTTTCAGATCAAATTGGAACTCAGTACTTGCTTATGGCATGGAAGAGGAAAGGACTTCGGTTGTGACTGATCACACTGCATTCCAACAGGGCAGAGTTAGTCATAGCTCCTTCTAGTTTCTCTCAGCCCACACTGAGCTGTTCAGAAGAGCACAGAGGGAGAGCGCCATCATCAGAAAGGAGGACACTTCGTTTCCAGTGCCAGGCATGGGCCAGAACTGTCACTAAATGTCTCCCTTTAAAACCAGGAGGTCCAGTGAAAATCTTTGGCATCGAGTCTTTGGCACCGTTCATCCTGAGTCTTTCCAGATGTGAGCGCCACTGTTATAACTACCGCACTTCTATAGACTGTTGCACTTACCAAGTGCTTGCCAACTGATTTTATTTGCTCTCTGGAGCAGCGATTCTGAAGGTTGTAAGTATTGTTATCTCCACTACAGGTTAGAGAACTGAGTCACACACAAAAAGGTCAAATAACCCAAGTGGGATCACATGCTAGAGTACAGATTTCCAACCCTTCAGACCTTGGGATACCCTATTATTGTTTGCTTAATTATCTTTTCCTCTCCTTACCTCCTCCATACACACAACTGCTTCCAAAGGTGACTCATATCATAGTGCTTTTTAAGCTAAATTTAATTTCAAGATGCCCATTGAGATAACTGGTAATACCCCGAGCCTGAAAGTCACTGGTTTTTTAAGAACAGGCATTAGATCTTACAACACCTGTCTGCCCTAATCTCTTCATCAGTGCTTCTTTTAACAAGCTACCATCACAGACAATCCTTTCTCAATTAATGAAAAAATATTTCCGGAACTGTATTCAGGCACTCCATCTTCCTGTCAGAAAAGTAATTGTGGCTGGCCGATAAGCCAGTTCGAAAAATCAAATTTAAATGAGCCAAATTTAAATTTATAAGAGCCTCATTTAACATGCAATTAATTTTATGCCTTTAATAAAAAGAGAAAAACCCCCAGCCTTCCTGTGGAATTAAACAGGCTGATAAGGAAATGCTGTGCCTCATAGAAATGAGATAAAATAATTCTTGAACACTGTCATCCTTTTGGTTGCATAATACTATATACAATATGTTCTATCTCAGGGAAGTATTAATTTTACTGAGATTAAATATTTTTTTCTGCATAATCATAGGAATGTGACTCAGTGGTTAGGGTTGAGACATAGATTATTGGTTCCAGATTTTTTTTTTTTTTAAGCTCTCACTCCTTTATATTACCCCTTAAATCTTTAGGGCTTCTAGTGTTTTTGTTTCTTCTCAAAAGAATGGGGAATAATAGAAGTGGTAGGGCTCAACTATATTTAAGATTCTTCGAACTTTGTTTTAATTAGTAAAATGTTGAGTGAAGCCTTCATTTGCCAGCCCTTTTATTCCTATTAAAACCCATGTGGGGCTTCCCTGGTGGCGCAGTGGTTGAGAATCTGCCTGTTAATGCAGGGGACACGGGTTCGAGCCCTGGTCTGGGAAGATCCCACATGCCACGGAGCAGCTGGGCCCGTGAGCCACAACTACTGAGCCTGCGCGTCCGGAGCCTGTGCCCCGCAACGGGAGGGGCCGCGATAGTGAAAGGCCCGCGCACCGCGATGAAGAGTGGCCCCCGCTTGCCGCAACTAGAGAAAGCCCTCGCACGAACCGAAGACCCAACACAGCCAAAAATAAATAATAAATAAATAAATAAAGTAGCTATAAAATTAAAAAAAAAAAACAAAAAAACCCATGTGTACATTAAGATGGGGTTGTCAGTCACTTATTTATGATTTACACCATTTTAATGTTTTTGATATGCAATAAATATATCTCCATCCCATTATAAGCCCATTAAGTCATTCAAAGCATGACATTAATTTGCATTTTTCAAGAAGAAAGAAGTTGAACTCAGGCTGCTTTTTATTCTAAACTTTGCTTCTAGACACAGACACACAGGAGCCACCGTGAAAAGTCATTACCAAGTGTGGATTTCCGGTGGAGCACTAATGCCACTGAGAAAGTTCTAAGGCTTTTCTTTGTTGGGGAAAACGTCAGCCCTTGATATATTTTTTAAAGGTTCCAAGGGCCAATGAACACATCACAGTATTCACTGTCTTTTTTGAAACGAATCCAATGCTTTTTCTTTTTTAAAGTAAATTCTTGAAGGAAACCAAGCTTCAACTATTTCTAATAGTGCTCATATTTAGATTTTTTGAGGTTTTCCTGCTTCTGTTCCCAGGACTGAAGGGCTCCCTCCAGAGGCTGCAGCTCGAGTATGTGGATGTAGTCTTCGCAAATCGACCAGACAGTAACACCCCCATGGAAGGTGAGTGAAGAAATTTAATAAAAGACTCTAGAGTTATTGATTCTAGCTTGATGACTTATTACACTCACAGTAGGAAATGAAATATATTCAGACTGATTTGACTGAACGTGAAAAAACGATGTCTTTCAGCCTGACTATTTACCCACAAAGTCAGTGCTCCGCATCTTGCATCTTCATTAATTTTTAAGCAGTTGCAGGCACTGGGAGTGTGGCTCCTACCATTACAGTGCTCACTTTCTCCAGGTTCCCTTCTGTGATTTTATCGACTAAAACAATAAACGTAATTGGAAGGGGAGTTTATAACCCAGCCATCATTATTTTGGAGTGAGCTCTCTGAGGGTCTTCTTACTTTATAATGACTCTAGGTCAGATTAGTCTCCAATCTGTGGTGATAAGTGCTAAGTGCTACCATGAGCAGAGGCTTTACAGGAGCGACTACTTGAAAATGTGACTCTTCGTTGCAATCTGGTTTTTGATTCTCAAGGAGCTGCAATATTTTATCCCCATTGTGTTAACAACTGTTTAAAGACAATTTAAGTATCTCCCTGTGGAAGCTTTCAGAATGTTCCTAAAACCAGATTTTCTTCAATCTGCATTTATTTATGGAAACTACCTAGGATGATTGAAGATAGTTTGGGAGGAAAAATTTAAAAGAAGGTTCTAGTTAATTGAGATTTATAATCATATGGATTATCATATACCTGAGGTGAATGAGAATGAAGATATTTGGGAAAAAGAAGGAAAAAAATAATGTTTTGGTTATTTGAGGTTTACTATATGACATGGATTTTACAAATTTTTAAAGAATTAGAATACTTGACATAAAATTACACTAAGGTAAATTTAGTTTTGATTATTCAAAAGGTAGTTCAGGATCTTGTAATAAATCAGGTTCTGTAAAGGTTTGTTCTTGCTAGAGGGTTATAGAAGTTATGGAAGTTATAAATGATTGCAGTATATATAGATATTTCTGTAGGTTGCATTTCTGAAAATAAAAGTTGTGGAAACTATTTTCCTTGCTATTTATGTCTTTCTCAACCACAGAGAAATGGTTAAAATATATATTTATATATCTAATTTTCTCCTAGAGTTTTCTGCTTTTTTTGATTTGAGTAAATTAGGAGTTTATTATAAAGCAATATCAGTGTTGGAAATTCATAATAAATTATCCATGGAAATGACATAAAATGCACATTTTTATCAAAGCAAAGAATAGGTGTTTGATAAAGCAAATCATAAACATTTTATTAGTGTAAGAAGTGCTTATTGCAAGGATAATATGTCACACTATTCTCAATGCCACATTAAAACAGAGCACTGAAGCTATCACATGAGCACAATTGTCAAGTAAAATGCCATTCAGTGGCGGCTGTGAAAGACTGAAATTGCTTCCCATTTTAAGTGCCTAGTGACTATTTTCCTCTTCGGAAAAATGTCCTTTGCAATTATGCTATGTACAGGAAAGAAGAACATCTGGGATTTTTCAGCATCTTTTTTTTTTTGGCTCATTTTCCCCATTCTACCACTATCTTTAATCTGAGGGATATAATATAGAAGTCTCTGAAACAGAAAACATTATAATTTGCATTATATACCTACAGAAGGAGAAAATTCTCAGTTAGGAGCCAAACTATGTGATACTGATAAGATAATGGTATCTCTTACATGAAGACTAATTATGTGTTGACATTTATCAGAAGGGAGCTTCAAAACATAGAAAACAAAAACAAAAACAAACCAGATTGCTACCTGATAGAATGTATAACTGGAGCATTAACCAGTCTCCGCTGGAATCAGAGAATATTTACATTTTCTCTGAGTTTCTTACAAAAAATTCCACAAAGCAGAATAGGAAGCTGTTTTATCATGAGTCACTGTCCAAGTTCTGAAGTCTAATGAAGGGTGTCAAATAGAGATTTGTACTTGTTGATAAGGTCAAGAAACATGGCATTTCAAAGCTCTGCGGCAACCAACCTCCTTATGCTGGAATGTAGCCTGCTCTCTCCCACCCCCAGCAAAGAGAGATCCACTCCTGGCTGGCACATAAGACTCCGAGTCTTATTCCTCTGGGATGACTTAGCAGGTTCACACTACAGGCAAGTCCCCATGTAGGACTTATTCCAGATTGAAATAGCTTCCCTGTGATGTCTCCCTAGCTTTGCAGAAAATGTGTATCCTCAAACAATACACTCATTTGTTCCAAGGTGAGCCAGATGGAAGGGCCAGTTTGGTATTAGTCTCTAGAAACTCATTCTCTACATTTAGTCTTTCCTTCTTTACTGTAACAGAGGAAAGGACTGATCTGGGCAACAGAGAGAAGAAATAGGAAATAAGAAAAAAATAAGAAATAGACAGGGATTTCCAGGTAGCCTTGGGTGCATTTTCTCTTCTAAAAATGAAAAAAAAAAAAAAAAAAAAAAGGTGTGTAAGCTATGTCTGGATTCCATGTTGTTATTAAGTTTCATTTTTGCAATGATTTTGTGAATCATATATGTGTGTATGTGAGTGAAAGTTGTACCTGTACAATGGGGTCTACCTTAGGAAGGCTATTAGGGTTTCTAAAAACAACAGAAAAGTAAATGTTACGTATAATCAAAATTACCCTTGAAAACCCTATAATAATGACTTGTTTGTCAATGTTACTCTGTATCCTTTAATTACTCAATTTCTTCTCCAAATATAGTGACAAAACCATCACTAGATACTTTCCCAGACACCTTTTTTTTTTTTGGTAACGGCCTTAATATCATTCACATACTTTTCTTACTTTAGCAACTCACATTGGCAATTTTAGGCTCAACTGCATCCATTTCTGTCTAATATAAGCGATGGGACAGTGGTTGCCAAGTGCATATTGCTGAATTTTCCTATATTAAATCTACATATGTTGGCACTGTTCTTTGTATGTGTGCCTCACAGTAAACCCTTAGCATTTGTATATCACCTTTATTGGTTTCAACCATTCCCCGTCAATTCCATGGACCCACAACACACCCTAACTTATGATTTTGCCAAGGCACCTATATTAAACCCTGGGGAACTAATGAGAGAACTTAGCCCAGCTTTCTAAGACTCATTTTAAACAACTTTGATTTAAATTTATTAAAATGCCAATCCCATCCTCTTGATTCGCACCATGAAAGGATGTTAATTGGGAACACTTCCAGAATAAACCAACATGAGTTTCATCCAGTTTCTACATATCAGATGACAACAAATTGAGCCAGAAAAAGATTAGCAGTAGCATCTTCATAATATTGGCATCATGTATCAAATTAGTTGTTGCCTTCCCTCCTTCCTTAGAAAGCCACTAGACAAAAAGTGAGTCCTTTCAAAAGAATGGCCACAAATTCCCAAAGTGCAACCAATGGAGAAGGGGGTGAGACTGCCTTTGTAATCTACAACCCTGTGGAATGCAATTAGACATTTTACAGTTATGGGAAGATGTTCCTGACAACAGAGGGGAACTTGTATACTTTTTCCTCTGTCCTTCTTGTTTATTTTTTCTGGTTCACCTAGTAGTAAGTCATTTTTCTTTCACAGCACCTGCCATGCCATCTGTCTCTGCTATAATATCTGGCATTGATGGCATGTTTTCCAATTCCAGAAAAAATCAGTCCCATGTCCCATTTCTTCTTTCTTATACTTCTGTGTTCTTCCCAGTAGAGTCACTGACAGTTCCTTGAGCTCCATGATACTCACATTCTTAAGTCTCTCACTTCCTTAAATCCCCAAAGTATATTTCAAAATCTTCTCTTAAGCTCATTAGTCAAGAGAAAGTTCATTCCAACATGAATCATGTTGGACATGGATAGACACAGAGCATTTGTGTGTCTGAGGACCTGCACTAGGAGTTTTTGGTGTGGTTTTCTGTCATTCACAAGTGCTAGGCTAACTTCTCCATCCATACTCTTCTCATTGATCCAGAGAGGAAATGACTGAGCGTGATTGTGGGCATGAAAGGAGGCTATAAGCCATGTACCACTTGTGAATAGTAGAAAAAAGAGGGGACCCATTTTAGTTTATGTAGCTTTTTAAAATAGGAAAGAAGAAAGGCCACTAAATTCATTGACCTGAGAATAAGATGATTTTTAAATTAAATTACATTTTAATTAAATTTTAATTTAAAAAAATTTGGAATTGAGTCCTCTTTTATTTATTTAGAATTTTTTGCCAAAACTAGTTAATCTCGCAGACTCCCTGAGTCATTAGATGTTATTCTCAATCTAATTACAGTTCAAATTATTTATTGTTTTTCCTGCTAGTAGGTCAATGCAGACATAAAACAACCCAGATGTCTTATTTCAAATAAGAGAGACAAGATCAAAGTTAGCTTCACTTAATTCCCATACCATCATCATGTCAAACAACCTATTCCAAAGAATTTCCTTCTTTCTAAGCCATCTTTTTACTGTCCACATATGCCAGCAGGAATCTACAGATATTCAGGAATCTAGGACATCCAATGACAGCTCAGGAAATACCAGAGAGTGGCAAACATTACAGGATCCCAAATTTTCTACACTTTCTCAATTCCAGAACACTGGACCTGGATATTTAGCATCCAAAGTAAAGTTTTCAGAACAAAAATGTAATGACCCCCAAACCTAGAAATACTGTCTAACCACCATGGATCATCCCTTCTGCCTTTGTATTTTATTGTCTTCCCTGAAAGACACCCTCAATCTGTACCCCCGCAAAAAAACATAATAGGAAGAAATCTTCTGCAAATAGGCTATAACGGTGCTGTTCCATAGAAATATTTTGAAAGCCACATATGTATTTTCAATTTTCTATTACTTATGTTTAAAAAGTAAAAAGAAACAGGTGAGATTAATTGTAAAAATATATTTTAATTTAAGCCAATATATAAAAAATTATCATTTCAACATACAATCAATATAAAAATTACTGAGGAGATATTTTACATTACTTTTTTTCATACTAAGTCTTTGAAGTCTGTTATGTATTTCACACTTATAGCACATCTTAATTTGGGCCAGCCACATTTCAAGTGCTCAATAACCACATGTGGCTAGTGGCTACTATTTGACCACACAGGTCTATAAACTCTAGTTCAAGTCTAGCAGAGCACCAGACACATACTGGGGGCTCAATAAATATTTATTGTGTGGATGGATGGATGGATAGATGGATGATTAGATGAATGAGTGAACAAGTTGTTTGATTGAATGAATGAAGCTCTAAAGTTAAATAGATCCACCATCACCTTTCTCTACTTGAAAACCTATTTTGGTTTCCTAACATCTATGAACATTCTGGTACCTGATCTGGTTCAGCATATTTCAGGGTGATATTAAGAAGGATAGGTTGCTGGCAAAGGGCGCCAGGACACTTTTTTTTTTTTTTTGGCTGTGTTGTGTCTTCGTTTCTGTGCAAGGGCTTTCTCTAGTTGCGACAAGTGGGGGGCCACTCTTCATCACGGTACGCGGGCCTCTCACTATCGCGGCCTCTCTTGTTGCGGAGCATAGGCTCCAGATGCGCAGGCTCAGTAGTTGTGGCTCACGGGCCTAGTTGCTCCGTGGCATGTGGGATCTTCCCAGACCAGGGTTCGAACCCGTGTCCCCTGCATTTGCAGGCAGATTCTCAACCACTGCGCCACCAGGGAAGCCGCCAGGACACTTACATCCCGTTTCTCCTCATCTGCCTTAACAGCAGCATCCAGATGCCAGATCTCTCTCCAGAAATCTGGCTGATACCTAAATGAGCAGAAATGAATGGAGGTATGATTCTTTTGCAGTTCAGTTGCCCCTGAGGATTACTATGTCAAATATTAAAATTATCTAACCCATTTCATTTATGACCCTGGCCAGGATGCTCTGAGGGCCTCTGGTGTTCGTCAGATCAATCTAACCTCCTGGCTTGAAAGGCTAGGACAGCTGAGTTTTCAAGAAATTAATTTGGAGAAAGTGATTTTCATATCTAAGAGGATGAGCCAAACCCTACCAAGCCCATGGCAAAAAAAACATTGTGTTCCAATTTTACTAAATCAGTTTTATTTCCATCTTAACTGTGAATTCACCAAACATTTTACTGCTACTTTAGATGTATTCAGCTGATGTTTTATCCTTTACAGAACACCAAGTCATGCTGTTGAAAAAGAAATTAATTTCATTCATTCTAAGAAATAACATGGGGGGATGGTTGAGTTCACTTTGTGTTCTTTCAGTCTCTGGTGTGGTTTTTTAGAAAAATCTCATGTTTCTATCATCATGGGCCTCCTTTTCATTAGGATAATATTTCTATAAAATGGACCTGGGGGCCATCAGATAGACACAGCTTTAAATCCTGGCTTTGCTACCTATTAGACTGTATGCCTAGGGCAAGTTTCTATCCTCACTGAGGCTCAGTCTCTTCCCCTGAAAATGGAGGTAACATATAAAGTGGCTTCTGAAGGAGTTAGCAGTGTGGGTACAGCACCTCACTCACAGCAGGGGAAGAAACAGAAGCCTCATTTCTAGAATGCCCCGCACAACACACATACACATAAAACTCCCTTCTCTCTCAAAGGTAAGCATAGGAGACGACTAAGACCCTAAAATTATAATGTGATGAAAATCAAATGCAGGTGGCCAAGCTGCAGGGTTGGCCAGGGTCTGTGGTGAGGCCATGTAGAATCAAGGTACACAGTTGGCAATGGAATTTTCTTCTAGCTCACATTTTTCTCCTTGAAATTTTGTTCTGAAATTCTCCATGCCCTTTAAAATTAGGTAATTATAGATTTTCCAGGGTTAATCTGTTCAGTCAAAAGGTGATCTTAAGCCTGTGATTTTATTTTCAAAAGTGTATCTAGAAAAGAACTCAATAATAAGATTCACTCATTCATTTAATTGATATTTTTTGAATATCTGCACCAGCAGACAGAAGGTGCCTGGGTCAATAGCACACTTGCTCTATTGGAAAGACTCAGGGACAAATCCACCTAGCCATTAACTGTAGTTCACCAGTTAGTCTGATGTGCAGATATGGACTCTTTGCATTTCTTGCACAGAGGATTTTTGAAGCCAGAATGGAGTCACCAGTGGGTGACTAATTTAAGACCACACTTGACAATAAAAATTATACAAAAAAAAGACTTTGAGTCCTCATATGGTTCATGTATATATATATTTTTTAATCAGTCATCAATTTTATACACATCAGTGTATACATGTCAATCCCAATCGCCCAATTCAGCACACCACCATCCCCACCCCACTACGGTTTTCCCCCCTTGGTGTCCATACATTTGTTCTCTACACCTGTGTCTCAACTTCTGCCCTGCAAACCGGTTCATCTGTATCATTTTTCTAGGTTCCATATACATGCGTTAATATACGATATTTGTTTTTCTCTTTCTCTTACTTCACTCTATGTGAAAGTCTCTAGATCCATCCACGTCTCAACAAATGACTCAATTTCGTTCCTTTTTATGGCTGAGTAATATTCCATAATATATATGTACCACATCTTCTTTATCCATTCATCTGTCGATGGGCATTTAGGTTGCTTCCATGACCTGGCTATTGTAAATAGTGCTGCAATGAACATTGGGGTGTATGTGTCTTTTTGAATTACGGTTTTCTCTGGGTATATGCCCAGTAGTGGGATTGCTGGATCATATGGTAATTCTATTTTTAGTTCTTTAAGGAACCTCCATACTGTTCTCGATAGTGGCTGTATCAATTTACATTCCCACCAACAGTGCAAGAGGGTTCCCTTTTCTCCACACCCTCTCCAGCATTTGTTGTTTGTAGATTTTCTGATGATGCCCATTCTAACTGGTGTGAGGTGATACCTCATTGTAGTTTTGATTTGCATTTCTCTAATAATTAGTGATGTTGAGCAGCTTTTCATGTGCTTCTTGGCCATCTGTATGTCTTCTTTGGAGAAATGTCTATTTAGGTCTTCTGCCCATTTTTGGATTGGGTTGTTTTTTTCTTTAATATTGAGCTGAATGAGCTGTTTATATATTTTGGAGATTAATGCTTTGTCTGTTGATTCGTTTGCAAATATTTTCTCCCATTCTGAGGGTTGTCTTTTCGTCTTGTTTATGGTTTCCTTTGCTGTGCAAAAGCTTTGACGTTTCATTAGGTCCCATTTGTTTATTTTTGTTTTTATTTCCATTACTATAGGAGGTGGATCAAGAAAGATCTTGCTGTGATTTATGTCAAAGGGTGTTCTTCCTATGTTTTCCTCTAAGAGTTTTATAGTGTCTGGTCTTACATTTAGGTCTTGAATCCATTTTGAGTTTATTTTTGTGTATGGTGTTAGGGAGTATTCTAATTTCATTCTTTTACATGTAGCTGTCCAGTTTTCCCAGCACCACTTATTGAAGAGACTGTCTTTTCTCCATTGTATATCTTTGCATCCTTTGTCATAGATTAGTTGACCATATGTGTGTGGGTTTATCTCTGGGCTTTCTATCTTGTTCCATTGATCTATGTTTCTGTTTTTGTGCCAGTACCATATTGTCTTGATTACTGTAGCTTTGTAGTATAGTCTGAAGTCAGAGAGTCTGATTCCTGTAGCTCCGTGTTTTTCCCTCAAGACTGCTTTGGCTATTCGGGGTCTTTTGTGTCTCCATACAAATTTTAAGATGATTTGTTCTAGTTCCGTAAAAAATGCCATTGGTAATTTGATAGGGATTGCATTGAATCTGTAGATTGCTTTGGGTAGTATAGTCAGTTTCACAATATTGATTCTTCCAATCCAAGAACATGGTATATCTCTCCATCTGTTTGTATTGTCTAATTTCTTTCATCAGTGTCTTATAGTTTTCTGCATACAGGTCTTTTGTCTCCCTAGGTAGGTTTATTCCTAGGTATTTTATTCTTTTTGTTGCAGTGGTAAAAGGGAGTGTTTCCATAATTTCTCTTTCAGATTTTTCATCATTAGTGTATAGGAATGCAAAAGATTTCTGTGCATTAATTTTGTATCCTGCAACTTTACCAAATTCATTGATTAGCTCTAGTAGTTTTCTGGTGACATTTTTAGGATTCTCTATGTATAGTATCATGTCATCTGCAAACAGTGACAGTTTTACTTCTTCTTTTCCAATTTGGATTCCTTTTATTTCTTCTTCTTCTCTGATTGCCATGGCTAGGACTTCCAAAACTATGTTGAATAATAGTGGTGAGAGTGGACATCCTTGTCTCATTCCTGATCTTAGAGGAAATGCTTTCAGTTTTTCACCGTTGAGAATGATGTTTGCTGTGGGTTTGTCATATATGGCCTTTATTATGTTGAGGTAGGTTCCCTCTATGCCCACTTTCTGGAGAGTTTTTATCAGAAATCGGTGTTGAATTTTGTCAAAAGCTTTTTCTGCACCTATTGAGATGATCATATGGTTTTTAGTCTTCAGTTTGTTAATATGGTGTATCACATTGATTGATTTGCATATATTGAAGAATCCTTGCATCCCTGGGATAAATCCCACTTGATCGTGGTGTATGATCCTTTTAATGTGTTGTTGGATTCTGTTTGCTAGCATTTTGTTGAGGATTTTTGCATCTATGTTCATGAGTGATATTGGTCTGTAATTTTCTTTTTTTGTAGTATCTTTATCTGGTTTTGGTAGCAGGGTGATGGTGACCTCATAGAATGAGTTTGGGAGTGTTCCTTCCTCTGCAATTTTTTGGAAGAGTTTGAGAAGGATGGGTGTTAGCTCTTCTCTAAATGTTTGATAGAATTCACCTGTGAAGCCATCTGGTCCTGGACTTTTGTTTGTTGGAAGATTTTTAATCACAGTTTCAATTTCATTACTTGTGATTGGTCTGTTCATATTTTCTGTTTCTTCCTGGTTCAGTCTTGGAAGGTTATACCTTTCTAAGAATTTGTCCATTTCTTCCAGGTTGTCCATTTTATTGGCATAGAGTTGCTTGTAGTAGTCTCTTAGGATGCTTTGTATTTCTGTGGTGTCTGTTGTAACTTCTCCTTTTTTATTTCTAATTTTATTGGTTTGAGTCCTCTCCCTCTTTTTCTTGATGAGTCTGGCTAATGGCTTATCAATTTTGTTTATCTTCTCAAAGAACCAACTTTTAGTTTTATTGATCTTTGCTATTGTTTTCTTTGTTTCTATTTCATTTACTTCTGCTCTGATCTTTATGATTTCTTTCCTTCTGCTAACTTTGGGTGTTATTTGTTCTTCTTTCTCTAGTTCCTTTAGGCGTAAGGTTAGATTGTTTACTTGAGATTTTTCTTGTTTCTTGAGGTAGGCTTGTATAGCTATAAACTTCCCTCTTAGAACTGCTTTTGCTGCATCCCATAGGTTTTGGATCATCGTGTTTTCATTGTCATTTGTCTCTAGGTATTTTTTGATCTCCTCTTTGATTTCTTCAGTGATGTCTTGGTTATTTAGTAACGTATTGTTTAGCCTCCATGTGTTTGTGCTTTTTACGTTTTTTTCCCTGTAATTCATTTCTAATCTCATAGCGTTGTGGTCAGAAAAGATGCTTGATATGATTTCAATTTTCTTAAATTTACTGAGGCTTGATTTGTGAACCAAGATATGATCTATCCTGGAGAATGTTCCGTGCGCACTTGAGAAGAAAGTGTAATCTGCTGTTTTTGGATGGAATGTCCTATAAATGTCAATTAAATCTATCTGGTCTATTGTGTCATTTAAAGCTTCTCTTCCCTTATTTATTTTCATTTTGGATGATCTGTCCATTGGTGTAAGTGAGATGTTAAAGTCCCCCACTATTATTGTGTTACTGTCGATTTCCTCTTTTATAGCTGTTAGCAGTTGCCTTATGTATTGAGGTGCTCCTATGTTGGGTGCATATATATTTATAATTGTTATATCTTCTTCTTGGATTGATCCCTTGATCATTATGTAGTGTCCTTCCTTGTCTCTTGTAACATTCTTTATTTTAAAGTCTGTTTTATCCGATATGAGTATTGCTACTCCAGCTTTCTTTTGATTTCCATTTGCATAGAATATCTTTTTCCATCCCCTCACTTTCAGTCTGTATGTGTCCCTAGGTCTGAAGTGGGTCTCTTGTAGGCAGCGTATATATGGGACTTATTTTTGTATCCATTCAGCAAGCCTGTGTCTTTTGGTTGGAGCATTTAATCTATTCACGTTTAAGGTAATTATTGATATGTATGTTCCTATGACCATTTTCTTAATTGTTTTGGGTTTGTTTTTGTAGGTCCTTTTCTTCTCTTGTGTTTCCCACTTAGAGAAGTTCCTTTAGCATTTGTTGTAGAGCTGGTTTGGTGGTGCTGAATTCTCTTAGCTTTTGCTTGTCTGTAAAGTTTTTGATTTCTCCATCGAATCTGAATGAGATCCTTGCCGGGTGGAGTAATCTTGGTTGTAGGTTCTTCCCTTTCATCACTTTAAGTATATCATGCCACTTCCTTCTGGCTTGTAGCGTTTCTGCTGAGATGTCAACTGTTAACCTTATGGGAGTTCCCTTGTATGTTATTTGTCATTTCTCCCTTGCTGCTTTCAATAATTTTTCTTTGTCCTTAATTTTTGTCAATTTGATTACTATGTGTCTCGGTGTGTTTCTCCTTGGGTTTAGCCTGTATGGGACTCTCTGCGCCTCCTGGACTTGAGTGGCTATTTCCTTTCCCATGTTAGGGAAGTTTTCGACTATAATCTCTTCAAATATTTTCTCTGGTCCTTTCTCTCTCTCTTCTCCTTCTGGGACCCCTATAATGCGAATGTTGTTGCGTTTAATGTTGTCCCAGAGGTCTCTTAGGCTGTCTTCATTTCTTTTCATTCTTTTTTCTTTAGTCTGTTCTGCAGAAGTGAATTCCATCATTCTGTCTTCCAGGTCACTTATCCGCTCTTCTGCCTCAGTTATTCTGCTATTGATTCCTTCTAGTGTAGTTTTCATTTCAGTTATTGTATTGTTCATCTCTGTTTGTTTGTTCTTTAATTCTTCTAGGTCTTTGTTAAACATTTCTTGCATCTTCTCGATCTTTGCCTCCATTCTTATTCCGAGGTCCTGGATCATCTTCACTATCATTTTTCTGAATTCTTTTTCTGGAAGGTTGCCTATCTGCACTTCATTTAGTTGTTTTTCTGGGGTTTTATCTTGTTCCTTCATCTGGTATATAGCCCTCTGCCTTTTCATCTTGTCTGTCTTTCTGTGAATGTGGTTTTTGTTCCACAGGCTGCAGGATTGTAGTTTTCCTTGCTTCTGCTGTCTGCCCTCTGGTGGTTGAGGCTATCTAAGAGGCTTGATGGGAGGCTCTGGTGGTGGGTAGAGCTGACTGTTGCTGTGGTGGTCAGAGCTCAGTAAAACTTTAATCCACTTGACTGTTGATGGGTGGGGCTGGGTTCCCTCCCTCTTGGTTGTTTTGCCTGAGGCAACCCAACACTGGAGCCTACCTGGGCTCTTTGGTGGGGCTAATGACAGACTCTGGGAGGGCTCACGCCAAGGAGTGCTTCCTAGAACTTCTGCTGCCAGTGTCCTTGTCCCCATGGTGAAACAGAGCCACCCCCTGCCTCTGCAGGAGACCCTCCAACACTAGCAGGTAGGTCTGGTTCAGTCTCCCCCGGGGTCACTGCTCCTTCCCCTGGGTCCCAATGCACACACTATTTTGTGTGTGCCCTCCAAGAGTGGGGTCTCTGTTTCCCCCAGTCCTGTCGAAGTCCTGCAATCAAATCCCACTAGCCTTCAACGTCTGATTCTCTATGAATTCCTCCTCCCGTTGCCAGACCCCCAGGTTGGGAAGCCTGATGTGGGGCTCAGAACCTTCACTCCAGTGGGTGGACTTCTGTGGTGTAAGTGTTCTCCAGTCTGTGAGTCACCCACCCAGCAGTTATGGGATTTGATTTTATTCTGATTGTGCCCCTCCTACCGTCTCACTGTGGCTTCTCCTTTGTCCTTGGACGTGGGGTATCTTTTTTGGTGAGTTCCAGTGTCTTCCTGTTGATGATTGTCCAGCAGCTAGTTGTGATTCTGGTGTTCTCGCAAGAGGGAGTGAGAGCACGTCCTTCTACTCCGCCATCTTGGTTCCTCGAAATCAGCAGTTCATGTATATTTAGTGTATCTTTTTTCTTTAAATTTATTTATTTTATTTTTGGCTGCATTGGGTCTTCGTTGCTGCGTGCAGGCTTTCTCTAGTTGTGGCAAGCGGGGGCTACTCTTCATTGAAGTGAGCAGGCATCTCACCATGGTGGCTTCTCTTGTTGCAGAGCCCGGGCTCTAGGCGCACAGGCTTCAGTAGTTGTGGCACGTGGGCTCAGTAGTTGTGCCTCGCGGGCTCTAGAGTGCAGGCTCAGTAGTTGTACAGCATGGGCTTAGTT
The DNA here is from genome assembly GCF_965194805.1 of Balaenoptera borealis. Taxonomy (NCBI): domain Eukaryota; kingdom Metazoa; phylum Chordata; class Mammalia; order Artiodactyla; family Balaenopteridae; genus Balaenoptera; species Balaenoptera borealis. The sequence goes on along the minus strand of NC_138862.1, from coordinate 110,646,526 downwards.
GCTCTGTGGCATGTGGGATCTTCCTGGACCAGGGCTTGAACCCGTGTCCCCTGCATTGGCAGGTGGATTCTTAACCACTGCGCCACCAGGGAAGCCCTATTTAGTGTATCTTGAATGTTTTGTGTTTCATGTCATAGGTGTAAGGATGCATTGTGAATATCATTGTGAATATCATCACCCTTCCCTCAATGCTCAGTACACACATTTTCTACTTTGTCTATGGCTACCATGACTCAGAGCTTACTAAGCCACTTAGTCTTACTCTACACATTATGTGCATTCTGTCTGTCTCACAAGCTACTTGTTTCTCTAGCCAGTTTCATTTATCCTCCTTATTCACTTCTCTCACTTTCGAGAGCAAAACTGCATAATCTTAAGTAACACAGCAAAGGCACATTACAGAGTTCACCACCCTTAGTTGTTGGCCTGCTGCCTCAGATTTGCAGAGTCAACTTCTAGGGCCATTGGAAAAACTTCCAGAGTTTGGAGCATGGATCACTCTGATATGTATATAACAGGAACAGAGCCTTGGTTAACAATTTTCATTTCCCAACTAGATTCCGTAGAGAGAATAGGAGTTTTAGAACATACTGAGAAGTTAAGTTTGCCAAGGCTGAAGAAAATATGTGATGAGCTGGCTTTAAAGGAAACAATATTCCCGATAATAATTTGTAAACATTTACGGGTATATTTTGTGCTTTCTATGGAAGCCAAAGATTCTTAACCTCATTCCATAAAATCCTTTTGGAAGGGAGGATCCTGGTAATATTCTATGCAATTTACCTACTTCCTCTATTCTCTCTCCCTTTTTTCCCTTTCGTCACATCTTCAGTCAACAGTGAAGGCAGAAGGGATACAGCTGCTATCACTAGTAACACACAAAAGGAGAAACAACGTGGGCCACGTGTCTGGAGGCCCAGTGTACCTCCTCACCACAAATTTGTGGTCTTCACCAAGCTCAGAAAGGGTGTTTTTTTTTTTTTTTCCTTAAGTTGTTTTTAATCAAGAAAAAAAAGAGAGAGAACGGAGACGGCTTCTGCTCACCCCAGCTGTCAGGTGGAAACAGAACTGCTTAGTATTCTGGGGCTGTGGGTTTGTGACTCATGTGAGCTTCCTTCTGTGTGAGTTATCTCCCTGAAAGTAGCTGGAGTTGTGACAATATTCACCTCCCTATTCTGAGGGGATGTCAACTCAATTTCAGGGGAATTCATCTCTTTAAGTTCCTCATTGTGCTGTAGCTGATCTGCGGTGACATGGGGAGACTAACATTATCCAGCTCTCCAGCCTGGGCGGGTGGGGCTGGGGGTTTTAGCTGTCTGTCAAAGCAGCGTCTCGCTCAGGGTTTACTAGTGTGCGGATTCAGTGGTCTGAGCAGAGCCACCTGTGGCATTGCCAATCTGGAATTCTCAGACAGTGGGGATAAACAAATACCCTTAAGACTCTCTCTCACTTTCTGTAAAAAATGAAGTAATGAAAGGCTCAATGGCTTTTTAAAGCCCTCCTGGATGTTGAATATGTGTAGTGAAAAAATACAGGATCTGCAATCAGAGGACAAGGGTGCTAGTCTTAGGTGTGTGCACTTGCTTGAGTTGCTCAGTTACTGCTGCTCCGTTTTTCATTTGGAAAATGGGAAGAATAGAAACAGTACCTGGTCTAGCTATTTCCAAGATTGTTGTGACGATAACGTGAGATAAGTGGAAATGTTTGATTCGTAATGCCCTGCACAAATATTTTGAGATTGTTATTGTTACGTGTGTGTGTGTGTGTGTATATAACACATATATTAAGGTGTCAGAACTGAAGTTTCAACCAGGCATGGAGACACAGCTGAAAATTGGTGAATTTCAAAGAGAGATGTCAAATCTTCATTTGTATACAGTAAGTATCCTACATACGGACGAGTTCTGTTCCAAGAGCACGTTTGTATGTCCAGTTTGTTCATAAGTCCAACAAAGTTAGCCTAGGTACCCAACTAACGCAATCACCTGTATAGTACTGTACTGTAATAGGTTTATAATACTTTTCACACAAATAATATATAGAAAACAAACAAACACAAAAAATAAATAAAACAGTTTTAATCTTACAGTACAGTACCTTGAAAAGTACAGTAGTACCAGCTACATCACCGCTGCTTTTACACTTGCTTCCGGACATCCTGGGCTTGAAATAAAGATACTGTACTACTGTACTCTATACAGTACTGTACAGTAAAGTACACAAAAGCACAACCACTTGTAGAGGATGCACGCACGTGACAGTGTATGCCAGACACGTGAACTAACTTAGGTGATTGGACATGCGAATGCACGTTCCCATCTTTGAAAGTTTGCACCTTGCAGGTGCATATGTAGGGGACTTACTGTACTTGCAAAGGAAAAGGGCCAGAGCTGGCTCCGTGTCTCTTTCTTCCCCTGACATTTTATTTTGAGAAATTAAAAACCTACAGAAAAGTTGAAGAAATAAACAGCCAACGCTCTTTACCTAGATTTACCAAATCGTGCTATATTTTGCCTCTATTTTGCCTTCTCTTGTTATCTTGCACTGTGACCTTTCACCCATAAATACTTTCTTCTCTCTCTCCTGAGATGCAGCATTCTTCCACAAAAGCATCATGCACTCATCACACTCAAGAACTTTAACGTTGATACACCACTGTTATCTACACAAGCCATACTTAAATTTCCTAAAATGTCCTTTTTAGGATTCTGTTGTTGTTGTTGTTTGAGAGGGAGATGAGTCTGTGATTGAATTAAGAGTCTCACATTGCATTTAGTACTAATGGTTTTTTAATCTCTTATAGTCTAAAATCGTTCCTCACCTTTTTTTCTCTTTAACAACAATGACATTTTTTTAAAAATCCAAGCCAGTTGTTTTGGAGAATGTCTCTCAGTCTGGATTTATCTGATTGTTTTCTCATGATTATATTAAGATCAAGCATCTTTGGCAAGAAGATACACAGGTGATGTTGGGTCCTTCTCAGTGTGTCTCTCTGCGCTCCCTGGAGGGTCACTCTCAATTACTGGTCATATTAAAGTTGATCACTCGGTTAAGGTGATATGTGTCAATTTTCTCCACTGTGACAGTACCTTTAAGACTTGGTACCATAGTGAATAAATAAGCTGGGGTGTGATTCTTTGTGACCACGTGAATAGCCTGGTTCCTCACAACCTGGATTTGGCATCCACTGCCAATCCCTGCCTGCAGCAGTTATTATAGTAGGGAGTTATTACAATTACCCTCCCCCATTTATGAATGGGCATTCTGCCGTAAAGACGAACTTTCCCTCACTCTCAGTTCTATGCGTCTGGAGTCCCCTCACCTTGCTTCAAGAAAATAAAAGTTGAAAGAGAGAAGGACAAAGGATCTAGTGAGAAGGGCGTATCTGGAGAAAACTATGCTGTGACCCCCATAGTTGGGGAGTAGATAGGCTTGGGAGCTGACTCATGTCTGGCACATCTAGAGCTGGAGAAGTGGGCTGAATCTCTACTTTACGGTGCAACCAGGAGAGTGTAGCCTCCCTGGGGGTGACCGGAAGGGCAACTGTGAATGTTTCCTGCGTGGGGTCGTCTTGGGTCTGTTCTCTAGGAGGACAGCCTCCTGGAGGGTGTGGGCTGGAGCTGGACCCAGAGCCACTAGGAGAGGGCTCAGGGGAGAAGCAGAAAGTAGAGGAATAGAGAAGCCAGCCATGCCCCATCTCACTACCCGCTGCTGCAGGTGTTTAGCCTAAGCAGGTCCCAGCTAGGAAAGGGAAAGGAATTTGAGTTTGGAGTTTTGACTGAGATCTATAGAGGCTGTGTTTACAATCTAAAAGGGTGTCAGGACTGTCTGTTACCCAAGAGTGGGCAGAAAAGCTGTGGGACCAGTCTGCGTTTTCATCAGGGCCAAGTTTTCATTGTTCTTACTGAATGTAAAGGGCTAGCGGGAGATTAAAAAATAAAGCTGGGTTGTAATTACATTACAACGAGTATGTTCGTTCCACATACTATTTACATATGTTTAAATACCTAATTTTAAATTGATCTGACTTAAATTACACATGAAAAAATTAACTCTTCCATTAGTTTCAGAAAACAAATTTGTTTGCTTTATAATACCATTATGTCCAATATAATTGGAAATTCAGGAAAACCTTGTGTGCTAAAGATTCAAATCTCCACAAATTACAAAATAACGCTCTTGGTCACCTGTATGAAATGTGTACATTACACACAGACATCCCTTGTACCTCGCAAACCCTCCCGAGGCATCTGAGGACTTTTGAAAGTGTCACTTCTATTTTGGGGAGTAATTGTTTGTCAGTGTTCAAACACTAGAAAAGATGATAAGCCACAAAACCTCGACCTCTGCAGTTTGAACTTTATCCATCCTTTTTAAATGCATTTTTATGTTAGGTTTTATTTATTTGTTTTAAATACTGAAAGGTGACCAGTGTGACTAGCTTCAGTGAAACCAATCATACAAAATTAATAACTAAATGAGATCCTTTTAGACAACTTTCTGAAACCCTAGTGGAGTCAACTCAGAATTTACTTATACAAGAAAATTCATTTTTTGTTGTTGTTATTTTTTAAAGGCCAATGGACAGAAGATTGTGGGCACAGGAAAGCAGTAGAAAGAAGAGGAAAGTTTAGTATTATCAATATCTTCCTTTACTTGCATGAAAAAAGAAAATGTATCACTCTCATGGAAAATGGGAGTATATTTGGTGATGGAACGAACCGAATTACCCCTAGAAATGAGTGCATAATAAGACAAGAGAAAAAACAAAATGACATAAGAATTCACACAAAACTTAACAGAAAGCAAAAAAAGGAGATATGGGGACCAAAAAGAAAAATTGGGGAAGGGAAAAAGAATGAAATTTTATTTCTCCCATCCATTTCCCCTACTTCCTTCTCAAGCACAGTACAAATCTCACAAGCCCCTCCTCAAAACATAATGTCATCATACCACACTCAGGATGGCCCAGAGGAGAACATTATATAGTAAAAATACTCAGGTCTAAAACCTGCCTCATTCATTTATTCATATTCAACTAATATTTTTGAGTGCCTGCTATACACTAGACATTGTTCTTGATGCATGGGATAGACAAGAGAACAAAATAGACAAAGATCCCCATCCCTGTGGGACACAGTCGTTCTAGCAGGAGAGACAGGAAATAAAACAATAAAAATTAACTTATATAGACTATTAGAAGATGATAAGTGTTATGGAATAAAGAAAAAGTAGAACAGAGTAATGAGAATGGGAATGCTGGGAGTCAGGAGTGGTCACTGAAAAGGTAGAGACTTGAAGAAGTAAAGTGAGTAGTAACTGGGAGGGAGATAAGGATAGTGTTTCTGGCTGTAGAAACAGTGCAGAGGCCCCGAGATGGGAGCAGCCTGCTGTGTTTGGGGAACATCAAGGACATCAGTGTGGCTGCAGAAAGTCAGGAAAGAGTAGTGTAGAAAAAGGTGAGTTTAGAGAGATTACAGCGGCCAGATCTTTTGGGACCCTCCGAATTTTGGACAAAGAAGTGATGTGATTTAACTTACATTTTTAAAGGATCCCTTTGGCCTGGAATTAGAATAAATTATAAAGGGGCAAATGTAGGAGCAGGGAGACATGTTAGGAAATAATTGTAGGGATTCCCCTGGCGGTCTAGTGGTTAAGAATCCACGCTTCCACTGCAGGGGGTGTGGGTTCAATCCCTGATCCCTGGTCAGGGAACTAAGATCCCGCATGCCGCGAGGTGTGGCCAAAAAAAAAGAAAGAAAGAAAGAGTTGTAACAATCTAGGTGAGAGATGATGATGGCTCAGACAAGGGTGCTAGCTGTGGAAGTGTAAAAGTGGTCTGATTTAGAGAAGTATTGAATGTAGAGCCAGAAGTTCCTGATGGATTAGATGTGGGTGTAACAAAAAGAAAGGAGTGAAAAATGATGCCAAGGTTTTTGACCTGAGTCAACAGAAGAATGGAGCTGCCAGCAACTGATATGGGGAATACCATAGGTGGAGCTGGTTTGTGGGGGAAGATCGGGGGTCTGGGTTTAGCCATCTTGAGCTTGAGATGTTCATGAGTCATCCAAATGGAGATGTTGAGTAGGCAGTTGGACCCTGATTCTGAAACTCAGGAGACAGTCCTGGGATGGAGATGCAAATTTGGAAGTTGTCTGCATGTAAATGGTATTTAAAGCTTTGAGAATTGATAAAATCACACAGGGAGTAAAAACAGAAAGACAGAAAAAGCAAAAAAGGACATAGAAAGAAAGGACCAAGGACTGAGCCCTGGAGATTCCAGTATTAGGAGGTTGGGAGGAGGGGGAGAAGAGTGTGGTGCCCAAGGAGCAGGTAAAGAAAACATATCAAGGGAGAGGAAGTAATCAACTGTATCAAATGCTACTGATGGGTCAAGTAAGATGAGAACTGGGAATTGTCCATTGGTGTTAACAGTGTGGAGATCGTCAGTAACTTTGACAAAGAGTGGTTTGGGTGAAATAGGGAGTGGGTGAGGAGTCTCAGTTTCCTCATTTGGAAAACAGTGAGGAAACCTCTTGATTTAGGATGACCGAGTAATATATTTCTGCTCCTTTCTCTTTAAAAAAAAAAAAAAAATAACATACAAGGAACAGAAATGGAAACTTCCTTTCTGATGAAAGTAGCAGACAACTGGAAACCTGGACCAATATATATGAAAGTGGAAAAGGGATGGAGGAATGGTAAATGACTTAGCAAAACTGAGGAAAGATTTATTTAAAGTGCCTACAAGAAGCAAGTTAATTTGTACCGCACAACCTCAGAATGGTTAAGGCATGAGAGGCACAAATGTCACAGAAGATGGGGGTGAGGTGGGAGCTAGAAACAAGGCAGTTTTTCAAAAAACTATACAGAACCATTAGAGCTCCATATCCCCAGGTCTGCAGGCAGCATCCTGCCTTTCCCCTCCAATGAAGGAGGGAAGAGATACATTACCTCGAGAAATTGAGTTGAGAGGCTCTAGTCTGAGGGGTACCAGATACAGAGGAAGGTGAGGCTAGGCTGAAAAAAAAAAAAGGATTATGAAGTTTGAGATCCCCAGACCTCTCCTCTCACTTACCTCCAGGTCACTAACAGCCAAGTTACACTTTCCCCAGGCAGAAAATAATAGAATATTTCTCTGGATAAAATAAACTATCCCAGAAAAAAAAAGTCTACATTGTTATGGAAGAAAATCCCAGTGGGAAAAGGTGGCAAGTGCCCTAACTTCTCCCACAGTGACAAATGCCGTCCACGCACAATTTTAGTGCTTTATTCTTAAATGTGAACGGAAACCCAAGAATCACTTGACATTCAAAGAAAGCTACTGATGAAAAAAAGAGAGCTCAAGTAAATAGAAGAAAAGAAAACAGACTAATGCAGAGTGATATAAGAATGTTCAAAGAAACTATAATTAACATACTTGATGAGATAAGAGAAGATTTGGCATCAATTAAGTAAGAACAGGATGAAAGAGAGAGCAAGAACAGCATAGAACTAGTAAAAAAAATCTTAGCCATTAAAAAATATAATGGCTAAAAAATTTTTAAGTCAATAAAGATGTTAGACGTTAAAGTTGAGGAAATATTCCAGACAGTAGAGGAAAAAAATGGACAATAGGAGTGAAAAGATAAGAAAATAAAGATTCTGTCCAGGAAGTCCGACATTTATTCAACTGAAAGATTTTTAGAGAGAGAATAGATAAAATGGAGGAGAGGTAAACAAACAAACAAAAACCCAATACAAGAAAATTTCCAGATTTAAAGAACATGAGTCTCCAGATCAATAGTGCCTACCAAGTACCAAGGACAATGAAAGAATAAAGTCCCGCACGAAGTAACATCATAATGACATTTCACAAGTGAAAAGATAAGGAAAAGCATCCTAAAATATTCCAGAGACTTCGTAGAGTGTACACAAGAAGGATCAAGAATAAAGATTTCCTAGGGGTTTTCAACAGCAAAATTGAGAGCCAGAAGACCATGGAACAACAAGGCTTCAAAATTCCACGAAAAAGATGGTGGGCAAACTACCAGCCAGGGGTGAGGAAATAATAGCATTTTGGCTTTCCTGTCTCCCAAACACGATTCCTCAGAAGCTACTGGAAAATGGGCTCCACCAAAGTGAGAGGATAAAGCCACAAAGAGGAAGCCATGGATCCAACTCATTCAAGGGCAGAAGGGAATTTCTAGGATGACGGAGTGAGAGGTGCTGGGATGGCAGTCGTGCAGCAGGCATAGAGAGCACCAACGTAGGCTGTGGCAGGAGGGTGGGGGTGGTGTTCTAGATGGGATGTTGCCAGGGGGTAAAAAAAGGAACTGAATTTCTCACAAGCTCGACCAACACAGAAAACTGTATTGAGAGACACTTGCACAAATTACAGGAAGCGTTAGCTATAGTGCCAAATAAAACTAAGCTAATGAAGCAAATGTCAACTAAAGGAAAATGAAAAGGTATAGAAGACGGGAGATGTAATCATTGAAACTACTCTGCTCAACAGTGGACACTAAGTATGCAGTCATTGAAATGAACACACAGAATATGAATTTAACCCTAACTGAGATGTGAATATATTGGGAAGATAGCGTACGAGCAGGAGCTAAAACTCTCACCTCCACAAGAGACCAATGGATAATGTCTAAAAGAACTGGGCCAAGAAAATAATACGTACATATTATTGATAAATGTAGAGGTTAATATCAGAAAAAACAGCTACATATGTTGGAAGTGGTTACCACCTCTGGGGTGCAGGCAAAGTCAAAAGACTGCTGCTTTTTGTTACAAGCCTTTTGGCATCGACTCTTTAAACACTCTGCATGTGTTACTTTGACAAAGCTAGAGATTAGAACAATAACCACACACATACACACAAATGAGATAAAAATGCCAGTGGTATTGAGTTGTCAACATTAACTATGATATCATGGCTGTCCAAGTCCAAGCATAGTCCTGGGGATTTAGAAATACACAATCAATACTAGTTTTCCTACCCCAGATTCCATGATCAGAAGCCAACCCATTTCTCACCGCATCCTTCCAAAAACACACCAGCACCAGAGACCCACCCACCCATTTCCTAAACTAGCTGTGCTGAGCCAGACTCCTCCCTCGGTGGCCTCCACAGCAGGCTGTGCCAGATAACCCTTTGCAGGATGAAAAGAAAACATAATTTCCACTTATTTTGTATCTTATTATTTTTAAAGTTTTCTATTTGCTGTATATGTTTTACTTTTTCTATTTTTAAACTATCCACTGGTATAATTTCAGACATTAAAAAGTAGCAAAAATTGGGCTTCCCTGGTGGCGCAGTGGTTGAGAATCTGCCTGCCGATGCAGGGGACACGGGTTCGAGCCCTGGTCTGGGAAGATCCCACATGCCGCGGAGCAACTGGGCCCGTGAGCCACAACAACTGAGCCTGCGCATCTGGGGCCTGTGCTCCGCAACGAGAGAGGCCGCGACAGTGAGAGGCCCGCGCACAGCGATGAAGAGTGGCCCCCACTTGCCGCAACTGGAGAAAGCCCTCGCACAGAAACGAAGACCCAGCACAGCCATAAATAAGTAAATAAATAAAATTAAAAAAAAAAAAAAAAAGTAGCAAAAATAGTACAAAAGACTCCTATATACCCCTCACCCAGACTCCCTGTTAGCATCTTACATTACCATTGTGTAAGTATCAAAATCTGGAAATTTACATTGACACAATAATATTGTATAATCTATGGATCTTATTCATATTTCTCCAGTCATCCCACTAATATCCTTTTCTGGCCCAAATCCAACTCAAAATCACATGTTGCAGTTCACTGTGATGTGTCTTGGGCTACTTTAAGCTGGATCAGTTGCTCATTCTTTCTTTGTCTTTCATAATTTTGACACTTTAGAATACTATTAGCCAGTTATTTTGTAGAATGTCCCTCAGTTGGAGTTTTTCAGACGTTTACTAGTGATTAAATTCAGGTTAGGCATTTTTGGCAAGAGTACCACAGAAATGATGTTGTGTCCTTTTTGGTGTATTACATCAGGGGGTGCATACTGTCTCTTTTTCCCATTAGTGATGATGTTAACTTTGCTCCCTTGGTTAAGGTGGTAACTACCAGGGTTCTCCATTGTAAAGTTACTATTTTTCCTTTAGTATATACCTTTTCCTTTAGTATGTATTAGGTATGTGTGTGTATTCATATATCACTCCAATGAGTATCTTTGGGGGAGACACTTCGAAATTATGCAAATATCTTATTTCTCATCACATTTTGCCTACTTGATTTTAGTACTCTTCAATGATTCTTGCCTGAAACTAGTACTGTGGTGTTGGCCAGATGGTGATTTTTCTATTTCCATCATACTTTCTACATTTTTTAGTTGGCATTCTACTGTAAGGAAGAGATTTCCCTTCTCCCCATTTACTTATTCAGTTATTTAATAATTTTACTCAGTTATTTATATCAGTGTGAACTTGTGGATTCTGATTTTTTTCCAATGATTTGTGATTCATTACTATCATTATTTTGTTGCTACAGTTATCCCCAACATGGCCATTTGAAGCATCTTTGACAGGTCTTTTGTGTTCTTTTGGCATGTCTCCATCTTTTTTTTTTTTTTTAAGGACTTTTTTTGCTTCCTAGCACAAGGTGTTCCAAGCTCACCTGTGCTTTCCCCAGCCCTGTAATCAGCCATTTCTCTAAGGAGCCTTGGTTCCTTTTAATTGAAGCCAAGATGTGGGTGCCATTATATATATTTTATAACGTATTAGCTTGGTAGTACAGGTACTTGCTTTATATATTAACCAATGTATCTTTGTTTAATTGATTGGAAAGCATAATAAATATTTTTGAAAAGCAGTGCTCTTTGTTTAAAAAACACTGCTCATTGCTTCCTTAGCCTGGGAAGCCGTGGTGGGATTAACAACTCTCCCTTTTCACCTGTACAGCACGATGCCTCTTTCTCTATTTAGCACTTACCTTTTCCTGCCTTATGTCGTAGACGGTAGTTCACTCAATCATCTATGTCTCTCCTTCAACTTCCTATATTGAAGGAGGTTCATATGTAAAAGTTGAATGGCAGTGAAAGCCAAGCAGGGAAGAGAGACTGTCCATAGTGTTGCTGTGTCCCAGAGGAGCACCAGGTGGTCACACACACCCTGGGCAGCCGCCCATGTAAAGGGCATGCTCTCAGAAAACAGAGACAGCTTTCTGTGGTTCCCAAAGGAGCCCTGTAGTTAGCATTTAACTTCATAAATGTAACTGTGATGCTCTATCAGGACTTCTGGGTCCACTTTGCTGGATACAAGTCTGTCATTTATAACTTGCTGAAGTGTTCTCTGTGGTTAAAAGCAGAGGAGAGGGACTTCCCTGGTGGCGCAGTGGTTAAGAATCTGCCTGCCAATGCAGGGGACACGGTTCGAACCCTGGTCCGGGAAGATCCCACATGCCGTGGAGCAACCAAGCCTGTGCGCCACAACTACTGAGCCTGTGCTCTAGAGCCCACGCGCCACAACTACTGAAGCCCGCGTGCCTAGAGCCCGTGCTCCGCAACAAGAGAAGCCACCACAATGAGAAGCCCACGCACCGAAATGAAGAGTAGCCCCCGCTCTCCGCAACTAGAGAAAGCCCGTGCGCCGCAACGAAGACCCAACGCAGCCAAAGATAAATAAATAAATTTATTTTAAAAAAAGCAGAGGAGAGCCAGATTGCTTACTTTCAAATCCTGACCCGGACACTTACTAGCTGGGTAACCTTGAGTAATTTACTCCCCTTTGTTGTGCCTCAGTTTCCTCATGTGCAAAACAAGATAATAACAACAACAGACCTATGCTATAATAAGATTGTTGTGCAGATTAAATGAGTTAATATACGTAAGTGTTCAGAACAAAACCAAGTACATTATACGTGCTAAATTAGTGTAAATTATTGTTATTAATATGACAGAAGACCTTTATGTCTATGTGAGGGAGCCTCATAAAATGTGGCATGGAAATATATAGAAGTTCAGGGCATAACAAGGGCTCTGTGTCTAATTAACGACCAGTCCCCAAGAGGGACAACTCATTCCACCTTTTTAGTCACTGACCCCCTCTCACTGCTCTTTGCCTCACAGCCAGGCATGCATTTCCCCTGAAGCACAGGAAGTGTGCTGTGTGTGGATAAGGTGCCTATGGGTGGCTGAGGGGAGTCGGACAAAAGCCACAGAGTAGACAGGAGACTATTTCCTTTCATGGCAGTTTTACTCAAAGATTTATAAAGAAAAATATTATTGTTTTAAAGCAAATGTTTTATTACGGTATAGAATAGAGATTTGCATAAATTTCTATGCTAAAGCCAAGCCTTCTAATAACATATGCTTTTGTGTCCACTTTAGTGGGTCACATGATAGGAATGTTTAAGAAGCACCATCTTACCGTGAAACACCTTGATAAATCTTCCCTCAGCATAAAATTCTAATGGAGAAAAATAGGGGGAAACAGCCATCTTTGGGTGGGGGGGGGTGGAGAAGAACCTCAGAAATGGGAAAGGCCCTCCCCAAAAAAGAGATTTAGAGTCCTAGATACAAGCAGACAACTGTGGAACGGTGAAGTAGATACTAGGAAAAGAAAGTGGGTGTCCCTGTGGACAGGGCAGCCTCCTCTGCAATGGCTCTTGCAGTGAATGTTGCCCAGCCACTACTGGGCCTGCCTTACATTTGAACATAACAGAGCAGAAGGTGCCTCATTTTAAAATATTAACAGAGTGAGTAGCTCCTCTTTTTACCAAGTAGTTCACTGTTGAAAAGCTGAGAAAATCATTCCACTCCACCATGTCAAGTTTAAAGTTGCCTTTTGTTTAGTTACCAGACACCTGGCAGATACAGATAAGCGCTGCGGAGCCAAAATGCATTTGGGGCTGCCAGTGAGTTGCATCTGCTGTAGGGTAGAGGTTTTAATATCATTAAGATTAAGACAGCATCTCCTTCCAGACGCCTCCCATGGTAGAACCAGGAAGTAAAGCCAGCTCTACACTTTCAAAGAAGCAATAAAGATTGCCTCCTGTTACAGCATGAAACTGGATTTGCCAGTAGAAAATCTCATTAGGGTAAATATTTTTTACTCTTATCAATCCTCTGCCAAGTTGGCTTGCTTTATTCTTTCCTCCAGAAGATAGAATTTCTTTTAAAATAAAGCCTGTCCCAAGAAACTGATACACACTTGTATAAATAAAAAGCTCCAGATAGTAAAATAGAATAAGAAGCTACATGTCAACTTTCCACATCTGTCTGTCTGACCAATGAGGATGATACTCACACAGTTTAAAAGATCAGAAATTCAAGGCTTGAGTCAGGTAATCTACAATGCAATGACAGATGCTTCCAAATACAAAAACAACCACTGATAATGGATACAGAAATATTAGGCGCCATGTAGAATGGGTGGATTTGGGTTAAATTTATTTTTTAGTATCTCAGTGAACGTTTAGAAAACTATTCTTTATCGAGTGTTTTGCATAATACATTTCCTTTTGATATGTCTATATAATTTATGTACTCAAATAGCAGAATCAAAAGAGTGGGCATAAAATATACAAATATGGATGAAAAAGGGAAAAAGATATTCTGCTTCATTTTATTTGAGCGTGGGGCTGGTTTTAGAGGAAATGTGCAAACCTGGCTTCATCAAGTTTTTAATCTCTTTGAGCTTCAATTGCTTCAAATGTAAAATGGAAATGTAATAGTACCGCCACATAGGACTGCAGTAAAACTCGAATGCAGTAATGTTGGTAAAATGCCCAGCACGGAGCCCAGCACATAGTAGGCACTAAATAGAGTTAGGTCTCTCCCTGGGCCCTCTGTTGTTGGTGTGCCCAGCAAGACCCTGTCTGAGCATAGTGAAAATTGTTGGTTGTCTGCCCAGCAGACATCCCTCCTCAGGTATCCACATTTTCATGTGGGTGATGACCCTTCCCCAGACTGCCAGTTGACCCAGAGGAAGGCTGCTTCCTTTCCTTTTGCTGGACCTCGTTCCAAGGTGGGCTCTGGGTTGTGTTAAACCTATCAGCCCATCTTTTCCTTAGCTAGAGTCACTGGTTCGTGTGACCAAAGCAGCCTAATTAGAGTGAATCTCAGGGGTCTTGGAATACTGAGGCAAAAGGGCCCTGCTCAGTATGGATAAAAAACCACATGGCCATAAATACTACTGAGAGCCACCCTAATGCGACAAGGGAAGCCAGCCTGGGAATAGCAGAGCAGAGAGTTAGAAAAAAGCTGATCCTCAACAACTTGCTTCTTTTTTATAATTTAAGGACTTTCAACTGAGTTTTCAATAACTTACTCCATAAAAAAAGCCCTGAAACCTAACTGATACACCAAGAAGTTTGAAACATCCTCATTTCTCAGTGAGGAAAGCTACAACCCACAGCTCAAGAGGATTACAAAATAAAAAGCTAATATTCCTCAAATCTTCAGACCTTTTATATATTATAGCTGACTGAAGGGTATCTGTAACTTCTATCATATCTTTCTATGTGTTGCTGATATGTTTTATTGTCATATACCAGAATTAACTTCTACCATAATTGTTTCTGATACATAAGAATCACTTCACTTAGCTATTCTAAAGTTGTAAATTGGTTCTATCAAATAAAGCTACAAGGCAGATTAATTTCCTTGTTTATTTCTGCATACATTTTGTAGATAATTCATCCTGGTACATTCACTGGAAAAAAATCAGATGTTCATGGGAATGTCCTCTATGGAAAGGATGAGCAGCTGGTAACAACTGCTTTGAGAATTTCCTAGGACATTGCTGTAGCCTGAATGTTTGTGTCCCCGCAAAATCCATATGTTGAATCTTAACCCCCAAAATGATGCTATTAAGAGGTGGGGCCTTGGTAAGTGACTAGCTCATGAGGGTGGAGCCCTCATGAAAGGGATTAGTGCCCTTATAAAAGAGACCCCAGACAGCTCCCTCACCCCTTCCACCATGTGACAACAAAGCAAGAAGGTGACTGTCTATGAACCAGGAAGAGAGCTCTCACCAGATAACAAATCTGCCAGCTTCTTGATCTTGGACTTTCCAGGCTCCAGACTGTGAGAAATGAATGTTTGCTGTTTAAGCCATCTTTGGTATTTTTGTGTTTTTGTTACATGTCTATAGTATAGTATATTTGTTACTGCAGCCCAAATGGACTAAGACAGCAATATCCTATGATAAAATCTGTGGGACTTAATTGACAAGAGCAAAACGCTAAAAATTTTAGAAAAAAGAATCTTTTTCTAAATTTTAATTTTTTAAATTTATGTCTGAGGGATATAAATTAAATGTGGGATATCCCACATTTGAATATGGGGAATGCTCATATTCAAACTACTAAACAGCCTTTTTTAAAGGTTGACTAATAAGATTGTCAAAGGAAATCACAGATGTCAAAGGAAACAAACCATTGATGATATAACTTTTAGCTTCACAGATGAATATATAAGTCAGGTATCTAGGAAATATGCTCAAGCCTGGAGTTTTATAGTTCATTTAGATTTGTTTCTTTTAATTTGTTTGTTGCCTTGCTCCAGACAAAATTTAAGGCAACGGGTTTACTTATTCTCATTTTGAGTGTTTTTAAATGAATTGGAATGCATTCCCCTGTTCACAAATCCTATAGCATTTGACCTATGCAGGAAGAGCACTGTACTCTCTGCTCCTCATAAATGCTGCCTCCCTTTCATCAGGACAGAATTCACCTCTTTTTTTTTTTTTTTTTTTTTTTTTTCAGAATTCACCTCTTTAATTACCATTTAGTATTAACCAAACAGAAGAATTCCAAACTGATAGTTTGGAATCACCAGGTTTTAGCAGGAAATAGTGGGCACCATGTTTAGATTATGTTGAGGGAAGAGGTGCAAATTTTTTTTTTTTTAACATCTTTATTGGAGTATAATTGCTTTACAATGGTGTGTTAGTTTCTGCTTTATAACAAAGTGAATCAGCTATACATATACATATATCCCCATATCCCCTCCCTCTGCATCTCCCTCCCACCCTCCGTATCCCACCCCTCTAGGTGGTCACAAAGCACCGAGCTGATCTCCCTGTGCTATACGGCTGCTTCCCACTAGCTATCTATTTTACGTTTGGTAGTGTATATATGTCCATGCCACTCTCTCACTTTGTCCCAGCTTACCCTTCCTCCTCCCCGTGACCTCAAGTCCATTCTCTACATCTGTGTCTTTATTACTGTCCTGCCCCTAGGTTCTTCAGAACCACTTTTTTTTTAGATTCCATATACATGTGTTCGTGTACGGTATTTGTTTTTCTTTCTGACTTACTTCACTCTGTATGACAGACTCTAGGTCCATCCACCTCACTACAAATAACTCAATTTCGTTTCTTTTTATGGCTGGGTAATATTCCATTGTATATATGTGCCACATCTTCTTTATCCATTCATCTGTTGATGGACACTTAGGTTGCTTCCATGTCCTAGCTATTGTAAATAGTGCTGCAGTGAACATTGTGGTACATGACTCTTTTTGAATTATGGTTTTCTCAGGGTATATGCGCAGTAGTGGGATTGCTGGGTCGTATGGTAGTTCTATTTTTATTTTTTTAAGGAATCTCCATACTGTTCTCCACAGTGGCTGTATCAATTTACATTCCCACCAACAGTGCAAGAGGGTTCCCTTTTCTCCACACCCTCTCCAGCATTTATTGTTTGTAGACATTTTCATGGTGGCCATTCTGACCGGTGTGAGGTGATACCTCATTGTAGTTTTGGTTTGCATTTCTCTAATGATCAGTGAAGTTGAGCATCCTTTCATGTGTTTGTTAGCAATCTGTATATCTTCTTTGGAGAAATGTCTATTTAGGTCTTCTGCCCATTTTTTGATTGGGTTGTTTGTTTTTTTGATACTGAGTTTCATGAGCTGCTTGTAAATTTTGGAGATTAATCCTTGGTCAGTTTCTTCATTTGCAAATATTTTCTCCCATTCTGCGGATTGTCTTTTCATCTTGTTTATGGTTTCCTTTGCTGTGCAAAAGCTTTTAAGTTTCATTAGGTCCCATTTGTTTATTTTTGTTTTTATTTCCATTTCTCTAAGAGGTGGGTCAAAAAGGATCTTGCTGTGATTTATGCCATAGAGTGTTCTGCCTATGTTTTCCTCTAAGAGTTTTGTAGTGTCTGGCCTTACATTTAGGTCTTTAATCCATCTTGAGTTTATTTTTGTGTATGGTGTTAGGAAGTGTTCTAATTTCATTCTTTTACATGTAGCTGTCCAGTTTTCCCAGCACCACTTATTGAAGAGCCTGCCTTTTCTCCATTGTATATTCTTGCCTCCTTTATCAAACATAACGTGACCATATGTGCGTGGGTTTACCTCTGGACTTTCTATCCTGTTCCATTGATCTATATTTCTGTTTTTGTGCCAGTACCATGCTGTCTTGAATACTGTAGGTTTGTAGTAGACTCTGAAGTCTGGGAGCCTGATTCTTCCAACTCTGTTTTTCTTTCTCAAGATTGCTTTGGCTATTCGGGGTCTTTTGTGTTTCCATACAAATTGTGAAATTTTTTGTTCTAGTTCTGTGAGAAATGCCATTGGTAGTTGGATAGGGATTGCATTGAATCTGTAGATTGCTTTGGGTAGTAGAGTCATTTTCACAATGTTGATTCTTCCAATCCAAGAACATGGTATATCTCTCCATCTGTTTGTATTGTCTTTAATTTCTTTCATCAGTGTCTTATAGTTTTCTGCATACAGGTCTTTTGTCTCCTTAGGCAGGCTTATTCCTAGGTATTTTATTCTTTTTGTTACAATGGTAAATGGGAGTGTTTCCTTAATTTCTCTTTCAGATTTTTCATCATTGGTGTATAGGAATGCAAGAGATTTCTCTGCATTAATTTTGTATCCTGCTACTTTACCAGATTCATTGATTAGCTCTAGTAGTTTTCTGGTAGCATCTTTAGGATTCTCTATATATAGTATCATGTCATCTGCAAACAGTGACAGTTTTACTTCTTCTTTTCCGAATTGGATTCATTTTATTTCTTTCTCTTCTCTGATTGCTGTGGCTAAAACTTCCAAAACTATGTTGAATAATAGTGGTGAGAGTGGGCAACCTTGTCTTGTTCCTGATCTTAGTGGAAATGATTTCAGTTTTTCACCATTGAGAACGATGTTGGCTGTGGGTTTGTCATATATGGCCTTTATTATGTTAAGGTAAGTTCCCTCTATGCCTACTTTCTGGAGAGATTTTATCATAAATGGGTGTTGAATTTTGTCCAAAGCTTTTTCTGCATCTATTGAGATTATCATATGGTTTTTATCCTTCAATTTGTTAATATGGTGTATCACATTGATTGATTTGTGTATCTTGAAGAATCCTTGCATCCCTGGGATAAATCCCACTTGATCATGGTGTATGATCCTTTTAATGTGCTGTTGGATTCTGTTTGCTAGTATTTTGTTGAAGATTATTGCATCTATGTTCATCAGTGATACTGGCCTGTAGTTTTCTTTTTTGTGACATCTTTGTCTGGTTTTGGTGTCAGGGTGATGGTGGCCTTGTAGAATGAGTTTGGGAGTGTTCCTCCCTCTGCTATATTTTGGAAGAATTTGAGAAGGATAGGTGTTAGCTCTTCTCTAAATGTTTGATAGAATTCACCTGTGAAGCCATCTGGTCCTGGGCTTTTGTTTGTTGGAAGGTTTTTAATCACAGTTTCAATTTCAGTGCTTGTGATTGGTCTGTTTATATTTTCTATGTCTTTCTGGTTCAGTCTTGAAGGTTGTGCCTTTCTAAGAATGTGTCCGTTTCTTCCAGGTTGTCCATTTTATTGGCATATATTTGCTTGTAGTAATCTCTCATGATCCTTTGTATTTCTGCAGTGTGAGTTGTTACTTCTCCTTTTTCATTTCTAATTCTATTGATTTGAGTCTTCTCCCATTTTTTCTTGATGGGTCTGGCTAATGGTTTATCAATTTTGTTTATCTTCTCAAAGGACCAGCTTTTAGTCTTATTGATCTTTGCTAGCATTTCCTTCATTTCTTTTTCATTTATTTCTGATCTGATTTTTATGATTTCTTTCCTTCTGCTAACTTTGGGGGTTTTTTGTTCTTCTTTCTCTAATTGCTTTAGGTGTAAGTTTAGGTTGTTTGAGATGTTTCTTGTTTCTTGAGGTAGGATTGTATTGCTATAAACTTCCCTGTTAGAACTGATTTTGCTGCATCCCATAGGTTTTGGGTCGTCGTGTTTTCATTGTCATTTGTTTCTAGGTATTTTTTGATTTCCTCTTTGATTTCTTCAGTGACCTCTTGGTTATTTAGTAGTGTATTGTTTAGCCTCCATGTGTTTGTATTTTTTACAGTTTTTTCCTGTGATTGATATCTAGTCTTATAGTGTTGTGGTCGGAAAAGATACTTGATACGATTTCAATTTTCTTAAATTTACCAAAGGTTGATTTGTGACCCAAGATATGATCTATCCTGGAGAATGTTCCATGAGCACTTGAGAAGAGAGTGTATTCTGTTGTTTTTGTCCTATAAATATAAATTAAGTCCATTTTGTTTAATGTATCATTTAAAGCTTGTGTTTCCTTACATATTTTCATTTTGGATGATCTGTCTGTTGTTGAAAGTGGGGTGTTTTTAATGTCCCCTACTATTATTGTGTTACTGTCGATTTCCCCTTTTATGGCTGTTAGCACTTGCGTTATGTATTGAGGTGCTCCTGTGTTGGATGCATAAATATTTACAATTGTTATATCTTCTTCTTGGATTGATCCCTTGATCATTATATAATGTCCGTCTTTGTTTCTTGTAATAATCTTTATTTTAAAGTCTATTTTATCTGATATGAGAATTGCTACTCCAGCTTTCTTGTGATTTCCATTTGCATGGAATATCTTTTTCCATCCCCTCACTTTCAGTCTGTATGGGTCCCTAGATCTGAAGTGGGTCTCCTGTAGACAGCATATATACGGGTCTGGTTTTTTTATCCATTCAGCCAGTCTGTGTCTGTTGGTTGGAGCATTTAATCCATTTACATCTAAGGTAATTATCAATATGTATGTTCCTATTACCATTTTCGTAATTGTTTTGGGTTTGTTTTTGTAGGTCCTTTTCTTCTGTTGTGTTTCCCACTTAGAGAAGTTCCTTTAGCATTTGTTGTAGAGCTGGTTTGGTGGTGCTGAATTCTATTAGCTTTTGCTTGTCCGCAAAGGTTTTAATTTCTCCCTCGAATCTCAATGAGATCCCTGCTGGGTAGAGTAATCTTGATTGTAGGTGTCTCCCTCTCATCACTTTAAATATGTCCTGCCACTCCCTTCTGGCTTGCAGAGTTTCTGCTGAAAGATCAGCTGTTAACCTTATGGGGATTCCCTTGTATGTTATTTGCTGCTTTTCCCTTGCTGCTTTTAGTATTTTTTCCTTGTATTTAATTTTTGATAGTTTGATTAATATGTGTCTTGGCATGTTTCTCCTTGGATTTATCCTGTATTAACTATTTATACTTGATTAACTATTTCCTTTCCCATATTAGGGAAGTTTTCAACTATAATCACTTCGAATATTTTCTCAGTCCCTTTCTTTTTCTCTTCTTCTTCTGGGACCCCTATAATTCGAATGTTGGGGCGTTTAATGTTGTCCCGGAGGACTGTCCTCAGTTCTTTTCATTTTTTTTTCTTTATTCTGCTCTGTGGTAGTCATTTCCACTGTTTTATCTTCCAGGTTACTTATCCGTCCTTCTGCCTCAGTTATTCTGCTATTGATTCTTTCTAGAGAATTTTTAATTTCAGTTATTGTGTTGTTCATCATTGTTTGTTTGCTCTTTAGTTCTTCTAGATCCTTGTTAAACATTTCTTGCATTTTCTTCATT
This sequence comes from Balaenoptera borealis, assembly GCF_965194805.1. Classification (NCBI taxonomy): domain Eukaryota; kingdom Metazoa; phylum Chordata; class Mammalia; order Artiodactyla; family Balaenopteridae; genus Balaenoptera; species Balaenoptera borealis. The sequence continues at coordinate 110,625,701 of NC_138862.1, read as the reverse complement.
CTCTTCCCAAGATTTTGGATCATCTTTACTATCATTACTCTGATTCTTTTTCAGGAAGACTGCCTATTTCCTCTTCATTTGTTTGGTCTGGTGGGTTTTTACCTTGCTTCCTCATCTGCTGTGTGTTTCTGTGTCGTCTCATTTTGCTTAACTTACTGTGTTTGGGGTCTCCTTTTCACAGGCTGCAGGTTCGTAGTTCCTGTTATTTTTGATGTCTTCCCCCAGTGGGTAAGGTTGGTTCAGTGGGTTGTGTAGGCTTCCTGGTGGAGGGTACTGGTGCCTGTGTTCTGATGGATGAGGCTGGATCTTGTCTTTCTGGTGGGCAGGACCACATCTGGTGCTGTGTTTTGGGTTGTCTGTGAACTTAGTGTTATTTTAGGCAGCCTCTCTGCTAATGGGTGGGGTTGTGTTCCTGTCTTGCTAGTTGTGTGGCATGGGGTGTCCAGCACTGGAGTTTGCTGGTTGTTGAGTGGAGCTGGGTCTTAGCATTGAGATGGAGATCTCTGGGAGAGCTTTTGACAGTTGATATTATGAGGGGCTGGGAGGTCTCTGTGGACCAATGTCCTGAACTCGGCTCTCCCACCGCAGAGGCTCAGGCCTGACACCCAGCCAGAGCACCAAGACCCTGTTAGCCACATGGCCAGGTACGTGGGGAGTTTCTTGCCTTTTGGGAAGTCTGAGGTCTTCGGCCAGCATTCATAGGTGTTCTGTAGGAGTTGTTCCACATGTAGATGTATTTTTGATATATTTGTTGGGAGGAAGATGATCTCCACATCTTACTCCTCCGCCATCTTGAAGGTCCTCTCTCCAAACTCCGGAATTCCACACTCCAGAGGCCCTCCTTTCAAAGTGCTGCCTCTCCGCTTCTGCCTAAATGACAAATCTTTATTTACTTTGCCAGTCTGTTCTGACAGCATGTTACAAGTGGAGTGGGTACTGAGGGGTGTAGCTGGACCCCCAAAATCCCAGCATTCCCTTTGGGACTCCACCAACATGGCGGCACCCATGTTGCAGTCCTTTACCTCAGGCAGGTGGTTTGGTGCCCCAGGTCCTTCAGGAGTCTTGCCCCTGTGGCTGCGTGAGGCCCACTCTCAAGAGGTGCAATTTTATGATACATATTCTACATTATTTCTTGGAGTGTCAGCAGGTGAGAAGCTGGAAAGCCTTGATATAGTAATAAGAGGATTACAGAGAAATAATGAGGATAGAGAAGTACTGATAGGTAAGAAAGCTATGTCATTGCCTGAAACAAGTCACTTGGCCATTCTTATCTAAATGCAAAATGAACATTTGCTCTCTTGCCAGGATTAAAGAGCACATGTCTGGTGCAGGAAGAAATAATATTAAAAGTATACAGCATCATGTAGCCTCCCCCTCTGTAGTGGGGAGCTGAACAAGGAGTGAGCAGAATCCCCAGGACAGCCTGTGTTTGCCTGTTGGAAAAAAATGCACAGCAATCAGATCCTACTGCAGGGAGCTGTCCTTATTTGCAAGTTCTGCAAATGGGATTTTTAGGTTCTGGAGTTTTATTCAGTTTGAGACAAGGTGAAAGATGGAGGGGGAGGGTGGCATCACAGGGGAAGGTAGGAAAATGTCACAGAACTCAAACAAGTCCAAATAAATTGTCTCTCAACCCTCACCTCCACCCACTGATTCTTTTAAGGTAGGGATTGAGCTAAAGACGGCCAAACCTTTTTTTTTTTTTTTTTTAAGTAAGCGGTACCTTATTTTTATTTTATTTGTTTATTTATTTATTTATTTATTTTTGGCTGTGTTGGGTCTTCGTTTCTGTGCGAGGGCTTTCTCTAGTTGTGGCAAGCAGGGGCCACTCTTCATCGCGGTGCGCGGGCCTCTCACTATCGCGGCCTCTCTTGTTGCAGAGCACAGGCTCCAGACGCGCAGGCTCAGTAGTTGTGGCTCACGGGCCTAGTTGCTCCGCGGCATGTGGGATCTTCCCAGACCAGGGCTCGAACCCGTGTCCCCTGCATTGGCAGGCAGATTCTCAACCACTGCACCACCAGGGAAGCCCCCAGCCAAACCTTTTTTAACCAGTCCTACACAGGTGGCCTAGTACCTCACTTCGGAATTTAGGGGTACTTACCAACTACTGCTTTTTTTCAGGACCTTTGGTCTTTAGGTAAAAGTGAGGCTAAAAATGTCCCACTTCAATAACCTTTTCTACGTTTCTGAAAAAGTTTCGGAAATCACATCTGGGCAATTTCAAAGGCTCAGTTCAAACTGTCAGGGTCAGGTATAACCAGTGTGTCAGAGCAGAGAGGCTGAGGACCCGGTGCCCTTAGAGAGGGTGTTCTGGGAAGCTTCAGAGTGAGGACGGTGTATTGTCCTTGGAGACACACAGCTCTATTCTGGGGTGAGAATTTGGAACAAGGTTTAATTTCTTCAGATAGGAGAGGTTTTACTGACTTGGCTTGGTGTGTGTAATCCTTTCTAGTCTCTTGAATCTGGTCTGTTCTGATAGAGAATCATTTTGGCCATTGCCCTGATCCAGAAAGCTTATTCCTAGCAAACTATCTTGTGAAGACCACTCTGTTTCTAAGCTTCAGCAGGTCACACAAAGACTCAAACCCTTTTTTTGGTTCTTTTTTCGGTTCTTTTTTCAAAGAATCATCAGATTTGAGGTCTTTCTTCAAGGAAGCAAAAAGATAGCTCACATTTCCCAAGTCATTCGTATACATCATGAACTATAAGTCATCGGCGTATGAAATGCAAAGGGATGGATAGACCCACACACAAGGCATCGTACATTCACAGATACACAATGAGGTCAATTAAGTAAATGTCCTGTTATTTTTTTGTCCCCAACCCACCTTCTTCCACAGTGTACTATGCACAAAGCCTTCCAGAATGACCACTTCTAGCTTCAAAGCTAGAAGTGGCCTTACCGACTATCTGCTGAGAAGCTGCCCAAGTGACTACCTTTTTGAGTCTCAGGTTCCTCATCAATAAAATAAGGATTAAGATATTACCCACCTAAACAGTTATCATAAAGATTACCTATATGCTCAATTAATATCAGTCTGTTCATTTGTGTTGAAGAAACTGAGATTCAGCAAGGTTGAAGAACATGTCCAAGTTCTTGGACAGTGATGGGACAAAGCCAGAGTCTCCCGTGTGGTCTGGAAGGTAGATGGAGCCAGGCTTCAGACAGTCAGCAAACCTTTAAGGGTAAACGTGGCATGACTCCATTTACGGTTATGAGTTTCCATTCCAGTGAGAAAAGGTGGTCCTCTATCTCCAGATGGAGGAGCACTGAGAGAGGATTCTCCACAGCCAAGATGGTAAATGACTGATGAATATCCAAGAGGACTCCTCTAAGCCACAGAGAGGCACGATTATAAACCACCACCACCACAAGCTTCCGAAGTTAAAGTAAATAAACAGCTGAAGTTAGATAAATAACAAACAAACAGCTGGTCTGGAGTAAAAATTGTGCCCGTGTCTAGACCTGTTTTTATTAGTGTTTACGACTCCTCTGTTGAAACCAAGTCTCTGCATTCTACCAGTGCCCCAGCCTCCACGTGGCCCCTCCCCGTAAAAAAGATCAACCATTTTTGGCCTTTAAAAATGGAAATTGCGTTTAGTTAAACCTAATATTTGTGAATTAACCTATAACATGTTAGTGTTTTAAAGTGGTGCTTTGCTGTGTTAGGGAATCTTTCTTTTTCTTTTTTAAATTATGAATGTATGATAACACATTTACAGGGGACTTGAAAAATATAGAACAAGTTACATACAGTTCCTCTACATATTACAATTATTATTTTGTGTATTTACTCTCAGCATTGTGTAAGCATATCTGAAATATTTATAATTGTTAACAATATTCAATCTTTTAATTATTCCTTAAAACAATGAACTCCTAGCCTGTTTCCTTATCTAGAGTAAGAGGAAACTACACTGAATTATCTCTAAGGTTTCTTTTGTTTTCATCATTTTGTGTCCATATGGCCAGATTAACTTGAGTACATTTGATCTGATAAAAACACTAATTTCTGCATATTTGTATCTTTAGTCCCTATGATTTATTGTTCATGCAGTATAACCACTTGCGTACAACTCTCAAAGTTCTAGGGAACATTTCACATGAAAAAGCTTAATGTGAGCAGCCATTTTTTTGCATGAGGGCCAATTGAAAAAATAAACATGTTTATCAACAAATTTCTTTCACTCAAAATAAATAGTTTTATTAAGTCCTTTCACATAAAATACATATTTTTAAACAGAGATGACCTATGTTACTGAAAAGAATATCAACTTTTTTTTTTTTTTTTTTTTTGGTAACTAAAATGTTAGAATCTGAGCTTATTTGAGAAGAACAACCAGGGCCACATCCTGCTTACTTGTTACTCAGTTTGTGTTACTCTTTCAGATTCACAAATTGGTCTACACATATCATCTCATGTCAAGCTTTGAAAAAATTACACAGGATCAATACAGACTCACTTTACAGATGGGAAATTGGGATACTCAGAGAAACAAAGTTGACTTGCAGCTTTTATAGAGGCCAGCTTTCTGACAAGAGTCCAGGGAATAAGAGAGAGTGCTGCCTGTGGCCTGTGGGTTATATAATAATGATGATTTCAGCCTGGAAAGGAGTGCACAGGAAGGATTTAACCAAGTTTTCCCATAGTTCAGAAGTGTTTCTCAAACACTGAGATTTGAGAGCTAACGAACATAATACAAAGGCCCAGGCTCATTGAAGTAGACTAGAACTTGGACCTCTGCATTTTCTTCAAATTCCTCTAATTCATACTAAAGTGTGTATGTGCTTGTGTGTGTGTGTACATGCATGTCACAGTGACTGTTTGCATATGTACTAAAGCAAATAAAGGTTAAAGTATAGCATGAAGCACTAAGATTAGATGACAGAGCGGAAGAGGAAATGTGGGAGGAAGTTGATACTCACTGACATGGCTTACTTGGGGATGGTATAAAGCAGTGGTTCTCAACCTTTAGTCTGTACTAAAATTGCTGGGAGAGCTGCTTAAAACACAGAATGCTGGGCCCTACCCACGTCCGGAATTTGTAATTCAGTACATCTTGGGTAAGACCCTAGGATGTGCATTTCTACCAGGTTCCTGTTGGTGGTCCAGGGGCCACACTTCAGGACCAGCCGTGTAGACAAGCACAGCGGCCCTGAACCCTGGCTGCACACTGGAATCATCTGGGATGAGACTGATGCCCAGCCTCACCCCAGAGATTCTGATATAATAGAACTTCCGTGGAGTCTGGATAGTGTAGTTTTCAAAGCTCCCCAGGTGTTTTAATGTGCGGTCAGGGTTGAGAACCACTGGTGCCAAGGCTTCCTGGAAAAGCGGGGGAGTCTGGCCTCCAGGAGCCACATTCAGTCCTGAGTTGCCGGATTTAATCAGTTTGTTTGTCTGCATGTCCTTTCCCAGGGGCAGGTGAAAGCAATGCACTAAATGATCTTCCTAATGGCCTTTTCCCCACTCAGTATCGAGGCTCTGACTAGGATGCTTTAAAGCTGCATTTCCGTGATGTACAAGTATAAAACAAGCAGACTCAGTTGATTTTTTTCTTAACAATGCTGCCCTCTAGTGTCCTCTTGGTAGAATTATGTTAAATTCCCAGTTCAGCTATCAGTACAGTTCTTTCCTGTTACGTTAGATAGCTAAACAACTTTGGGGATTTTCCTCTGACATTAAAAAAAAAAAAAAAATGAAGTGGGAATTCCCTGGCGGTCCAGTGGTTAGGGCTCCACGCTTTCACCGCAGGGGGCACAGGTTCAATCCCTGGTCGGGGAACTAAGACTCCGCATGCCCCTGTGGGGGAAAAAAAAATTTTTTTGAATATGCATTAAATTCAGTTTCACTTTGTGGCGACGTGAATCTCTGACTGTGGCCTCTACGTTCTCTGCATTCCTCCCTGCATTCTGTGCTGCAGCCTCCTCCTCCCAGACTCCTGTCTGCATTCCACCAGCCCTTTCCTGCAGCGTCAGTAGCCAAACAAATCGCGGAGCAAAGAAATTACCCTCAACTAAAGTACCTGGGGCATAAGGGCATCTTGCATAGGCTCTTCCACGCTCAGAACTGTTCCTTCTCACCTTTTCCTCACTTCCCACCTCTTTTTCACTTGATTGATAGTTTACTGAGAATTGAATTCATCAAACAGGGGCTCCCCTGTCTTCCTATGATGAGTTCTCCAAACCTCCTGAGGTCCCACCATCTTGCCAGAAGGGTCCTTCCCACCCCCAGGAGTGTTGTTCTCCTCCATCTCCCTGTGTCAAGTCTCTCCCCATCCATACTCCCCAACCCGCTAGCCCACATCCTCAGTAACTCCCCTATCTAGATCACTCCCAGTGGCATACAGGCTTACTCTTACATCTTCCAATTTTAAAATAAAACTCTCCTTTGACTCTGAGTACCCCTTCAGCTGCTGCCCTCTTTCTCTGCTCCATTCATTTCCTAACTTGAGTCTACCCAGGTTGTCTCTAACGCCTTCCCTTCCCCACGCCCATTCTACCATTGGCTCCAGCCTGGCCTTGGTCCCAACGCACCACAGACACTGACAGCACTCTTTTCGTGGTCTGCAGTGACCTCCCTGTCACACAGCCAAATCCTTTGGACGCTGTTTTGTGCCCTTCTGACTCGAATGCTCGTGTGTTCCAGTCCTCGGGCACAGCTCCTTCTGCAAGCACTCCCTATTCTTGATTCTGAACTGTCCCCCCATCTGGCTTCCTTCCTGCCCCTCTGGCTGCAGTGACCTCTCCCCGACTCCTGCTCTGGCTCTTAGAACCTCTACTCTTTTCTCTGGGCAGGCTTCCCTTTAATAGAGTCATCCACTTCCATGGATTTAAATACAGTTAAAGATTGGTAATTAATAAATAGCTCGCTTCCAGCCCAGGTTGTTCACCGTGTCATTATCCAGTTATCTCTACTCGACATCTCCCCTCAGTCTCTCACAGTCATCCCCATTTTTGGCATGTCCAAGGAGAGACCCTGGCTCTTCCTCCCAAGCCTGTTCCTCGCTCAGTCTCCTGCATCTTGGTGAGTGGCCAGTTATCTGGGAGATCGCCTTGATTCTTCCTCGTCCTCACTTGCCACGTTCAGTCCATCTGCCAGTCTAGGGGATACTACCCCCCAAACAGATTTTGATCCATTCATGCCTCTGTCTTTGCTACCACCTCCCGATTCCAAGCCCCCTCAATTCCTGCCTGGAGTACTACAATACCTTCCTAAAGATCTTCCTGCTTCCTCTAGCCCCCCTTCCCCCGCCACAGCACGGTCAGATAGTGTTCTGAAATGTTCACTGCATCGTCATTTCCTTACCTAAAAATGTTAGTGACTTCCCATCAAGCCCTGAATAACAGACAAATAACACGGTTTGCCCTCTGCCAACTTCATCTTGTAGCCCTGTCCTCCTTCCTGACTCAGCTTCCATGGCTTCCTGATTGCGGGAACTCACCAAGCTCTGTCCATCCTCAGGGCCTTTGCACATGCTGCTCCAGTGGCCTAGAATCCTCTTCCACTGTTCTTCACCTGACTGGTCCCTATTTACTTTTTATGCCTAAACATCACTCCTCAGGGAGACCTTCCTTGACCAACTAAAATCGGTCTTCCCTCTTATTCCCTATCTCAGCCCCCTACTGGTTTTCTTCATAACATGTCACATTTTGTAATTACCTACTTGTTTACATCTCCATGTTCCCCACTCAATTCAAAACTCAAGGAGCTTTGTATCTGTTTTACTCACAGATGAACCCAGTGCCTGGCAAATATTAAGCTCTTAATACGTGTGTGTGAAATAAGGGAATGAAGGTACAGGAGGAGTACCACCTCCACTCCACCTTACCTGCTCTTGCCAAGGCCTCAGTAACTGCCGCATGGCCAAGCCACTGGCCAGTCCTGTGCTCATCTTACGTGATTACAGAATGGAGACAGGGGAGGCTCTCGGGCTCATTTTATTCTGTTAACCTCCTCAGTGTTTACCAACGTGTTTGATTTGCCACAATATCCCCAACCCCCAGCGTAGCATATGCCTCATAAATCCTGTTGACTGGATGAACATCTCAGCTCTGGATGAAACAGGATGCGAAAGGAAAGGGAACTAGCACAACGATGGAGATCTCCAAAGAGAGAATACTTTGGGGCAGAGATTTAAATAATGGCTTTAGACTTCCAGAAATTTTAGCACAGGTGCTCATTTCCATTTGTATAATAAAAGGAAAGAAAATGTTTCATATAACTTCTTGTATCTCATTTGCTTTATAAAGGGAGAGCTATCTTCATAGATTTAGTTGCTGAGTAATAAACTGATATTTAGGAGTCTTTCTCCAAGAAAGAAAAATATTTTCCTTATAAGCCAAGTTCTACCTCTGTTGGGACTCTGGTGAGTAAAAGCATTCCCACCTTCCAAACAAAGAAACCAAGGGCAATTTTAAATGGTTTACGTAAGCCAAACAAGCAAGCAAGCTAAGACCCTAACCCTCGCTGTCTCGTTCCAAATCCTGTCCCTGATCAATTAAGACAGTGCTTGCTGGTGAGAAATAAAAGAAGAACACATCTACTCAACTCGAGTTTGAGAAAGGATTTGATTCTTCTGAAGGACACGTAACCTACCAGATATTAGTGGGGCAAGAAAAGCCCGTGGCCTGCAACCCCTTGAAAATGTCAAATGACCTAGCATCCTGGGTATTTGGCTGACCTGCTTTGTAGAAGAAATCCAACCGTGTCTGTGACTTTTCACTCAATTGAACTTGAGGTTCTCCATGCTCCCTGGTTCTGCATCACATCAGCTGGTGCCAAGAAGATTAGCTCAGCTCCACCCCTCTGGGAAGGGGTTCATTTTCCTGTTTAGGAAATATGATGTCAAGCGGAAAGAGGCTGATGAGCAAGCGGGGCGGGGCCACACGCAGGCCCCGGTAAAATGCATGACATGGGTGTCTTAGAATGAACTTTGGTCCAAAGTGGTCAAGGACAGAGTATGCCAGTGCGGGCTGGGAGCCACTGTGGCTTTGGCTGTTTGTTCAGCATTTAATATGTTTATCTTTCTGCCAAACACATTGTTGTTGAGTCATCTCTATTAAACAGCCACCCTGAGTGAGGCTTAGCTCTTCAGATCCCACACACAGAGGCAGGCCTTCTATCCCCAATGACCCTCCATTCTACAAAGTCAAAACAAATGCTTTCTCTCACTTCTCACTTTAGTGAGCCCTTAAGGTCCCCGCGTTCTGAAAGAGGTGAATCATGTGTTCTTTTATCCAGCCAGGAACCCTGAAGCGATAAAAGTAAAGGAAGAACTTAAAGTGGTCACTCTGTTTTTAATATCATTTCATGTTGTTGCTGCAATCAGAAAATGGAACGTCAGTTTACCCAAAAGTACCAACCACCTCCAAACTATCAATATTTTATGTTAGACTATTATGTTATCACCAGTGTCAAAGTAATTATATTAATCCAACAAATAATTGCATTAAATATCTAAGCTTTGGGCAGGAAAAGAAAAAAAAAGACTATATAACTTTGAAAAGTATATGTAGTGCTAACTATTTGGCTTTCCATAGAAATCGTTCGAGCCATGACACATGTGATAAACCAAGGAATGGCAATGTACTGGGGAACCTCCCGCTGGAGTGCCATGGAGATCATGGTAATTTCACTTCTATTTTTAAATGGCCATTGAGTACCTATTATTGTTTGTTAGATATCATGTGTAAGTTGTAAGATCTTTTGCAAACTTTCTTCACAATCACAATGGCACTAGAATTCTATGATCAATTCCATCAGTAATAGAGATGGATATGGGGGCTGGATCCCTTCAGCTCAGAATACAACAGGGAGGGTGCAGGTATCTAACAGGAATTGTGCTTTAGCATGTTCTCTGGTAGTAAGAGAGTAAATTTCTCAGCTAACGAGACATATGAACACAATATTCCAGGTTTTTTTTAATGTATTAAATAATGGTACTGTTCACAACATGCTAATTACAGATCATTTTTATATTATATATTAAGTTTTATTTCTTTAGGAACCTAGAAATAGTCAAACTACGTTTTCTTTGTAATAGTCCATAATTCATACTTTGACTAATTTTCCCTGGACCTTACTCATTCCAAAACCTCTCAAAGAATAATAAGGGTTTCCTGCATTGGTATTTCTTAGTGAAATTGATGGTCATAACTTTGCTTACTATTTGGCAATCTACATTTTTCTTGGTTTGTATTGATTTCACCAAAATGAAATTTTTTCTTGCATACAGCCTTATTTCTCATCAGCTATAAATTCAGTTGCACTTTTATTTCTCCTTAGGAAGCCTACTCTGTAGCAAGACAATTCAACATGATCCCACCAGTCTGTGAACAAGCTGAGTACCATCTTTTCCAGAGAGAGAAAGTGGAGGTTCAGTTACCAGAGCTCTACCATAAAATAGGTAATCTTCACAATCAAATTTACTGGTTATTCTTAACAACAGGATGATCAGTGATGCAGAAAAAAAAAATGTTACTGAAATGCTTTCCTAACTGTTCCTAATTAACCTAGGGGTTGTCAGCACTATGCATTCCAGAGACTGGAAGAATCAAAAGCGCCTGTATGTAACCTCCAGGGTATCACTCATGAAAGCCAAGCAGAGCTGTAAATTGTGACTGGTGTACAAGCTGTACTCAGTAGGTGTTCAAAAAATGCATATAGAATGAAGGGAAGAAACAGTGAATAAACGTGTTTTTCATAGGGTAGTTGCTCTAGCCAAGAATGCATCTCTGAGTGGATTATGACTGCCTTTCCTAAAAATTATGGATTTATACATCTATATCTCCTACTTTGCCTAGAGCTGAGTCAGAATGGGAATTCAAGAACGGCTGACAAGCCAGGGACACATGTTTTTGTAGGTAGACATAATGACAAAGAGAGGGAAAAAATATATACACAACATGTACACGAGAATTTTGGACATCAGAAAAACTTAAGTAAGCCACATTTTCAGACGTACTTATTAAAACAGCTTCCAGAGATAATTTTCTTCATAAGAAACGGGGGTTTACACGAGTGGGAAAATGCTGGGTAAGGAAAAAAGGATAAAAAAGTTCAACAACAGCAGTAACAATGGTGGTTATTGCTATCACTGCGTGTTCACTGTGCAGGGGGCATTGTGCTCCTGCTTTGCACCAGGCACTATTAAGGCACTGAGTGAACAAGCGAAGAGCTGGATTTCTGTGCAAGCAAAAGTGTTTATCTCTGAGTGTAAAAAGAAACATAAATTTTGGTCATCCGAAAACTATGGATAAGCCACATTTTCAGGCTTGATTATATGGCCTGTTCCCCATAACCAGCAGTGCACGTTTGATAGGTTTATAAACATGAAGCACGATTTGTAGATGCCTAAAGTGTAATGGAAAGATTTATGCTGATATTAGCTCATGTATCTGGCCAGTTTTCCCCACAACTAACCAAGTCCTTTCTAAACACCTCGACACTTTTTTTTTTTTTTTTTTTTTTTAATTTATTTTTGGTTGTGTTGTGTCTTCGTTTCTGTGAGGGCTTTCACTAGTTGTGGCAAGCGGGGGCCACTCTTCATCGCGGTGCGCGGGCCTCTCACTATCGTGGCCTCTCTTGTTGCGGAGCACAGGCTCCAGACGCGCAGGCTCAGTAGTTGTGGCTCACGGGCCTAGTTGCTCCGCGGCATGTGGGATCTTCCCAGACCAGGGCTCAAACCCGTGTCCCCTGCATTAGCAGGCAGACTCTCAACCACTGCACCACCAGGGAAGCCCACCCCGACACTTTTGATCCCAGTTTGCAGAAGTAACTTTTTAAGGTTTTTTCTTCTGTAGGTGTCGGAGCGATGACATGGTCTCCACTGGCCTGTGGCATCATCTCAGGAAAATATGGAAACGGGGTGCCTGAAAGCTCCAGGGCTTCACTGAAGGTATTTTCCTCCACCTCTAGGAAGGAGTCTGGGGATAGGAGCAAGGGAAAAAAGGAGATTGAACAGAACAGCTCTGCAGCAGCCTGTGGCTCCCTGGCTCAGGCCGAGTGTGGCCTTGGGCTGGCCCTGGCCGGCTCCCCAAGCCCTCTGGAGGTCTCTACTTCTGGTCAGCCATCAGTGCAGAAAGTTCTCCTCCTCTGGGGACTGGGGGAGATGCCCAATGACCTGGTTGGATTTGTAGACTCGAATTCCTACACTTATTCTTATATTCAAGAAGGCATTTCATTCCTCCTTTGAAACTTAGGAAACGTAAAATCCCTTTTCTATATAAGCGGATCTAATTTTACTTTTCTTGACAAAACAAAATTTAAGCCATAGAGGTTTAATCCACATGTGGCAAACAGGTTGTAGTTGAATAGGTTTGAGGTCGGTTCACGTTTTTTAATATGTGAGGATGGGGACTAAGGAGGGAGGGTTTGGGAAGCAGATACAGAACCAAGCCTCTGTCACAGGGGCTCAGGGCTGGCATTTGCAGAGATCAACTCTGGCTGTTCAGTCTTGCAGCTTAATTTCTTCTCTGAAGCATAAAGATATTTAAGATCATTGACATAAAGTTACCTCCATTCAGAAGATCTTGATGGTTAATTTACTGGAGAGTACTCCAAAATCTCTCCTTGTTAATAATAACATGTCTTTTTTAAAACTTGAGAGAATGTGTAATAACATTAGAATCACAAATTACTCTGTAATGCCTAGGGAGAGAACATAGGCATTTTCAAAATTCACACATGCCAAAGGCCCCAAAGAGGAAGCAGAAGTCTGACACAGCCTCTTATCTCCATCAGCACAAAATCAGCACAAGGACAACTCAAGTTAAGCCCAAACCAGCAACCCTTTAATCAGTGTGGCTGGAACCACCGTGTGCTTCCCTAATCAGGACCTTCTCCAGACTCTAGGTCTATCACTTTTCTTTCTGCTGTACCAGTTGACCTATTAGCTTGTTTGTTCTCTAAGATAATACAACATAAATATTTCCTAAAACATGGTGACATGGTCCTGCTTCTAGTTTTGCATTATTACACTAATTATCCTAGAATATTATATATGGTCTTGTTTCTGAAAAATGGAAGGTTTTGAATAAGTCAGCAAAGAAAAACGAAAAGCATCTTAGGAAAGAAGGGATAAAAGGTGGATGGCAAGAAAAGAGTGAAGAAAGAAAAGCATTGAAAATTGTGATTTTGCTGAACACCTACTATGTGCCAAGCACCGGGCTAAGTGTTTTTATTCATCTCCTTTTTTCCTCGCAAAGATAAATGGATACAGATGGCTTTTAGCCAGTTGTAGCCAAGCATGTTGTCTTACATTCTTTCAGAGACTTTCTGAAAAACTCAGAGTGCTTCCATATATACCAGGTGTTTGTTCCAGACTATCGTTATAAGAGAGTAAACCTTTTCCAGACGCAGAAACTGAGCACAAAGAGATTAGATAACAATCCAAGAGCATAAACTCATAATAGAAAAAGTTAATAGTAGAATCCAGGTCTCCTGGCTCTCAGTGCATCGCCCTAAAGGCATTTTTGTTTCCCTTCAAACTCAGGTTTTTAGAGGAGGAAGAAGTAGGTACTACACTGTATTTGGAGTATATGACTGGCTGATCTCCATCACTGTTTGAGAAAAGCTTACAAACAGCTGAAAAGCTTTTAAAAATGCACTAACGAAAGGAGGAAAAAAAAAAAAAAAGGAGATGCAAAATATTTGAAGGTGACTAAGCCCAAAAATATTTCTGTTGTTGACTTTTCAGCATCTATTGAAACATCCTTAGCAATAAATAAGGACTCTCAACAGGTGAAAGGCAGCCAGTCACAAAGCACGCTTCTTTAGAGCTCCGCAGACCCTCAAAGCTTCTTAATTCATCAGTCCAAGTGCTTTCTGGACTAATATATGTACACTTAGAGAAGCCACTTGAGTAGAGTAACTAAAGCAAAAAATACTACTACTACTAATTATATACATATATATATATATTTCAACCTTAAGATTGAATGAGAATTCTAATAGTAAAAACATTTTTTAAAAAGTAAAGACCTAGGCAAATAGATAAATAAGATGGCAACTTTCACCTTCCCCCAAAATAGAATAAATGATTGGTATTTCACACTGGCTGTTTTAAGTTACACCAATAAAATAAGGATGCTAATACTTTGTTTCTGCTATAAATATTGAACTAGATTTGAAGGATAAACTAACTGAGTGTGAAAAAACACCTATCTTTTAGAAAGTAGTACTGCCCAGGGGGTTTTCTGGGAGGCTGCATCTGGCCCACCACTGTTACAAAGACTTCTAAATCAGTGTCATCAGCACTGACTCACCGCTGAGCTGAACACCACTACTTCTTCGTGTCTATCAGACATCTCCACGTGGCTGTCCCATGGGCATCTGTCATGCCTAATGGAATCTGTCCTCACTCCCCAGAATCTACTCTTCCTTCTCATTTAACAATGCCTCCACCCATCCATCTGGTCATCCCAGTCAGAAGCCAAGGCATTATCTCAGGCTGCCTCTTCTCCTCCCTCAGTCTTATCCAGCGGGGCACCACCTCCTCCAGTCCACATCCTGACTCTCTGTGGCCCATTCCTTGTACCACCCTTGTTCAGATCTTCATCATTGCTTACTTGGTTTGCTGCATTAACTTCCCATCTGGACTCTCTGATTCCCCCCTCCCTTTTTCAGCTACCCACCAATTTTCTATTATCTATCTCAATTATGTAACCAATTATCTTTCTAAAAGATTAATCTGACTATATCATAACCCTGCTTAAAATCCTTTAATGACTTCCCAATCACTGATTATAGGACAAAACCTAAAACCCACAGAAAAAGCATTCAAGGAAATACTCTTGAACCCGTTTTTCGTTCTTGTCTTTCCCCAAATCATATTACTTCATTTTTCACCCAAATGCACTGTACTCTTTTTTGCCTCCCAAAAACGCCCTTCTTTACATCCTGCTGTGGAAGCTCTCCTCATCTCTAAAGACAAATCTTGGTTGTCTTCACTCTGTGAAACCTGTCCTCACTTTATAAAACTCCGTTTTTGGTACTTTCTTCTGTCATTCCATAAACACTTCTTACAGTCTTAGAATCCTCTGGCTACAAGCAATAGAATGCAATTCGACCTAATTTAATCAAAGAAGGGAACGCATAGACAGACACTCCCTGGGAAGGATGGAGTGGGATGGCCTCAGGGGTGACTCCATCCATAGATTTGCACATCGTCAGGACTCTCCATCTCCTCTATTTCTCCCTGCATGTGAGTGTCATTTTCTTCTACTATAAGTGGGTCTTCTCCACAAGGCCAAGAGCAGGAATGCTGGTGACTGCAGGCTTACATCCTTAAAGTCATGTAACCTGAGAGAAAAGAGACTTTTTCTTTATCAGCTTCAGTCCAGAGAAGACTGGCCAAGCTTGGGTCATGTGCCAACCTGTTAAACCAATGACAGTGGCCCAAAGGATAAGGTGCTGTGACCAGCTCACGTCATGCACCTATGGTGACCTATTTCCCATAAAGAGGCAGTAAAAACAAGGCTTCTGAGGAAATCATTGAGGGGGCAATCCAACTAAAAACAACACTTCTCAAGTTACCAGACAATGATTTGTGAGTACCTATAGGACAGAAACTGAAACTCACGTTAACTCATCACAGAGCCTGGCACATGCTAGGTACTCAATAAATGGTTCTTGAATGACTGCAGTGAGCCATAACTGAGGATCAACAAAGTCTGATCAAGAGACCAGGCGAGCAGCTTTTAAATAGAAATTTAAATAGAAATGAAAAGTGCAATAAAATTTATGGACAGCTCTTCCCTACTGTTGGGAAAATACCTTATAGAAAAATCATAAAAATATGTACCCTTATGTTAAAGGTAAACAGGAAACATGCAAACTTACGTAGATCAAAGTGGGTGGAGAGGGGCAGTCCAAGTACTCCAGGTGTTTACATTAAGAAACTAAGGATATTGCACATTATGGTACAATTTCAGAAGGAAATTTTTTAGCTCCAGCATTTTACCTAGAGATTTTCACCTCAGTAGTGAAGACTTTGCTGCTCTTTTGAGCCAAAGACTTCGATGTTTAGATAGAAATAGTCAATGATCTTGATTGCTAAATTATTCTAGACAAGGCCCAGTAATGAAATGTGACTGATTCTGTCCATGGCTTTATAGTTGCTGCCTGAGTTCTATCTAGCATTAACTAACAGGCAACTGGGGGATTTGGAGCTGATCTCACAGACTATTCCCACCCTGTTATGGCTACCCGTAATGTGGGTGTCACACAGATAATGGTCACAGCAATAGGAGATGGCAAAGAAACAGGCTTTAGGAAAATTTAAAGAATTTTGTGACATGTATAAAAGTAATAGCCCACTAATCTGTGGAGAAAAGCTCATTCAATTGTTCCTTTGGCAAATATTTACTGAGTGTCTACTCAGTGCCGGGCCCTGTGCTGAGGGCTGAGGATACAGGGACAGTCTCAATGTAACTCAGGGACTTATTGGAGACAGACATAAGTAGGGGTGAATTATGAAACCATGTGGAATCCACAAGCACTGTGGAAGCACGCAGGGCTGCCAGCTGAGTTGTACTTCTTTAAGGAGGAAGTGTCTGTGCTCAATCTGAAAAATTGAAGAGATCTATCTTAACCCTGTGGAGCCCTGGTTTCTCAGATCCCTTCCTCACCACCATATTGGCTGAGCCCCTCCTCTGGGCCAACCACTGTGTCAAGACTGGAGATGTTGAGATGAACGAGAAGCCATCCCTGCCTTCCACTTACTTAGAAAGAACAATCAACATGTAATCAAACCACTGCAGGAATATGATTAAGCAAGTGGAATGGAAGATGAAATTTCATCTTCTGATTCGTGGATTACTGCCCACAGTCAACAAGTTAGGTTTATTATTGCATACAACCACACCCACCACCAACCTTCTTACTAAAAACACTGGTTCACTTCCATATTTAATTAACATTTTAGTTAAGCCTCATCTCCTCCCTATGCTAACATTTTCCCACTTGTAAAGCAGTTAATGTATTTCCGAAACACATTTGTTTCCTTTGGTATGAGGAAAGCAGTAGAAATACTATGCATCTACTTTTTAAAAACCCTAACCTGCTTATGTTTTCCAGTGATTAGAGTGAGATTTATGTTGAGGGTGGGAAGAAAGGTACTCAGTAAATGAATGTTTAGTATTTGTTACTTTTAGAAATCTTCCTGAAGATTGATGAATCAATTAGTCTTTATGTGTGTGGTATATGTTGAAACCTCAGGAACTCTCCCTAGTTCTAATAAAAAGCAGTTGTTCAAGAAGCATTTGGCTATTGGTTTTCAACTGTGGTTTTTTTTTTTTTCGTTTGAATAACATTCAGAGATACTCGTCCTCTGAAAAATGTTATGAAACTGAAGTGAGGACCGGTGATGTTTTCCCCTTGAGGACAGCAGGAGTAAGTTCAGGGGCTCTCCGATGTGCCCAGCATGCTGCCAGGGAAGGCTGCTGGGCCCCCGTCACAGTGCTCATTGCACCTAACTGTCCACCTCATCACCTCTGGCGCCAGCCGTCATCTCTGGAGAGATGCTCAAGGCCACACTTCCTCCTGGAAGAAGCTAAGGTCTCCGGAGCCGAGACTGGGAAAACTCTTGGCCATGTCTCTAAGCAAACTTCATGTGAGGAGCCAGGCCATAAGCCTCTGAGATCTAGGAGGAGAACAGAACTGGGGCTGCTTGTCCTTTTTTCTTTTCATATCTGCAAAATCATTCCAAAAATCATCATAAAACATAATGCGGTTTTTTTCTTTGGAAATACTGTCTTAGAATGATGAAAAATATACTTAAAAAAAAACAAAAGCCAGCAGCCCATTGAAATCATATGGGTGGAGATTTTGTGATGATTGCCCAGCTTTCCACTGCCTTTGGGAAGGTAAAGGTCTGTGGTGGTAATTATGTCACAAACGCATGCAATGGAGAAAGTTCACGTTGCCACACAGGGAGATGGTTTTTATTATTGTCACTACAACAGACTAACCGATTCTTACAAATATTCTTTTCCTTTGGGTGTTGCTGCATAGTGCTAGCTTTGTACGTAGGAGTCTGTTGTTCCTCATTTCATAGTAAGAGCAGAACCTTCTGAAAAATAGGGCATTGAGAAATTCTAAAATATTCTTTTCCTTATATGTAGGAAATCAGGCTCACTTCATAGTCTACATCAGGGTCAGTCTCTTCTCATAGGTTTTAAAGATTAGCTTCTCATTTACCTTTTTAAGTTCCCTTGCCTTTTTAAGTTTCAAACGTTATACAGAAGGTAATACACGTTTGGGAAAGTGTTTATCCACTTTAAAACTTGAAAATGGGACTTCTCTGGTGGTCCAGTGGTTAAGACTCTGCACCTCCACTAAAGGGGGCACGGGTTCCATCGCTGGTCGGGGAAGTTCCAAATGCCTCGCGGTGTGACTTTAAAATGTACTCGGTACCTATCAATCACACCATTCACATCTGCTTCTAGGAAGGAGCAGAGAAAGCTAACAATAAAACACTATTACAAGAATACTGAAGAGACTAGGAGTAAATTGAAGGCAAGAGGGAGAAAGATAGTTACAGCAGGAAATGTAAGATAATGACTTCCTTTGAGAAGAAAGCTTGGCACCCAACTTTCTTGACAAAAAGGAAACATAATAGACCCTGGTGAAATGTAAATGCCTTTTTTCCCCTACATTCTAAGGGCTATTGCAGTAAGAAACATCATGTCCAGATGGGATCTAATTGATTATATGTTAGGATTTTAACAACTTTTGTGCATGTCGATGGATCTGAATGGTGAGTTTTAG
The DNA here is from genome assembly GCF_965194805.1 of Balaenoptera borealis. Classification (NCBI taxonomy): domain Eukaryota; kingdom Metazoa; phylum Chordata; class Mammalia; order Artiodactyla; family Balaenopteridae; genus Balaenoptera; species Balaenoptera borealis. The sequence goes on along the minus strand of NC_138862.1, from coordinate 110,606,928 downwards.
TCAAAATCAATGTCTTGAACCAGTAAACAAGGAAGGAGACCGTGGGGAACATGTCCTTGCATGAAGACATAGGCATCCTTGTCACCATCAAACAGAAAGGTCAGAGCCAAGAAGATTCAGGAATTCACCACGAGGCTCTTATATTTTATTGAATTAACAATCTTTGCATCAAACCCTTACCAGACATTAATATTTAAATGTTCTTCTTATCTCTAGTGCTACCAGTGGTTGAAGGAAAGGATTGTGAGTGAAGAAGGGAGAAAACAGCAAAACAAGCTGAAAGACCTTTCCCCGATTGCGGAGCGTCTGGGATGCACGCTACCTCAGCTAGCCGTGGGTGAGAAAGTCACTTGGGAGGGGAAGCCCTGCTGGATCACGGAAAATGAAATCATTCTCTATTGTTGATCCACATCTCTTGCATGATAACATACCTATTGCAGGGGCAGATGATCTCTGAAGCATAGACTCCTGGTTAATACTATCTAAAACGATAGATAGTATTAGATAGGTTTTTCAGAGTTCCCTAGAGTAGTTCCACATGCTGAAACACTTTTCTTCCTTCTCCTTTCCCTTGATAACACAGTTTAAACAAGAACACGTCAGTGAAAACGCACACATTCTCACAGTGTCAAGGGTGAGCACCCCTGAGCTGTGTAGTGACATCCATTGCTTCTGGCTCAATTTTCCATCCCCGTCGAAGGTAAGGCGGGGTTGGTGAGAGGCTGAGGAGCAGGGCTGCAACCGTGGCCAAGGCTACTGCCACACGGAAGGCCTATCCCACGGGAGCAGCGTCACCGCAAAACTTCCAGAGCCACGAAAATGGCTCTTCCGACATTGTGGAGTCAGTGAAAGGTCACGGTCATGGGTAACAATTGAAAGCCACGTTGCACCAGAACCGTCCTGTAGAAATATAATGTGCACCATGCGTTTAATCTTTAAATTTCCAGTGGCCATATTAAAATAGTAAAATGGAAATAGGTGAAATTGATTTTTAAATGGATTTTATTTAACCCAATATAGCCAACATATTATCATTTTTAACATGGAATAAATATAAAAAGTTACTGAGATATGTCACACTCTATTTTTCATACTAAGTCTTCAAAATCCAGAGTGTATTTTACACCTACAGCACATGTCAATTCAGGCTAAACACATCTCCCGGGTTCAATAGCCACAAGTGGCTAGAGACTAGGGATTAGACAGAAAAGCATTTAAACTTTCAGTTCCCTTGCTGGAGAGTATCTGCCAGGCTCTGTGATAAGCTCTTTAACGCTCATCTTCCTGTCTCCTGAATCGTGGGTCCCACGAGGTGTATACTAATCCTAGCCCTATCTTACAGATGTTAATGGAGTTTTGCTACTATTATCTCCACTTTACAAACGAAGAAGAGGCTGAAGAGAAAAGAATTCATGTGGTAGCTATGAGAAAAGAATAAAATGGGTATAGAGTCTAGAAAAAACTCCTAAGGATTAAGAAATAGCAGGAATTGGGACAAATCAGATACAGTGAGCCAATGAGATAAAAAGCTCAAGATAAGTTCTACGCAAATAAAATAAAAGAATATTTGTTAGATGCTTGACTCTTCTGAGGCTGGAAGGCAGGAAAATGGTAGCTGCAGTTAATAGTCACAGAAAGATGGAAACGCGAGACGATTTTAGGAGGGAAATACCAGTTACCTAAGTATATGTGTAACTTGCTGTAATCCTTTCTTCCAAAAAACAAAAAAACAAAGATTATATTTAATGTGATTAGTTAGCATTGCTACAGCTTTAATGAGCCCAGTAAAAGGTATTAGCTGTCGACCATCAGCAAGTTATTTAACCTGATTATCAATTTTCTCATCTGTAAAATGGGTATAGGAGTATATATCTTACAAACTTGTTGAGCAAGAGGAAATTATGTATGTAAAGAAAAGAGTAGGTGCTCAGTAACTGGTGAAGATGAGGATGAAGGTGATGATGTTTTGCAAAGAACCAGACACACCCTCTGCTGGAACTCTGTCCACTCCTAGCCGCCATATATGGTCAGAGGCACAAGCACAAAGAGAGACACATATTCTTAAACCATAGCCATAAATACGATCTTCAGGTGGTAACATGAAAGCAAGTATTGAATCTAGCTGTGAAAGAGATAGAAGAACACTGTCTCTCTAAAGAGAAAATCTTTACAACATTTAGACTTTCACTGGATGTCAGATGTACATGACTCTTTACAGAGTCTGAGTTTAAATTAAAACATGCTTTGTTTCTCCTTTTCCTCCCTCTGTGCCCCCAGGTGTCTTTCTCGCCTGTCATTTTTTTCTTTTCTTTGTAAACAGGTAGTTTTGTTTTTAACCACAGAACTCTCAAACCAAGAGGGACATTATTTCCAGGCATATTACCTTTGATCTGCTAGAAGCGTGTCGGGGGAGGGGAGATCCTCTGGCAGGAAACAAACTACTTGAACCCAACTGTGGGCTGGTGCCCGTGTCTCACGCCTGCACAGGAGCCAGCATTCACACCTTGCTCATAGACACTCTGGATGCGCCTGTGGGGGACACTTGAGTAGATGCTAATTATCTGGAATCATCTACGTTACCTCTAGCACTGGCCAGCTCTGCCCAGTGGGTTCTCCTACATGGTCCAGCAGCCCGTGGGGGAAGCATCAGGTAGTTTACGGGCAATAATTTTCTCAGCGCCCTGCTTTGCCCTCAGAACTTCCACTAGTGCCAAAAAAGAGTTCTAAGTGCAAAGTAGGAAATCAGGCAGCCAAAAAAAAAGAAAACAGAAAGAAAGAAAAAGCCCAGGGTCACCTGGCTTGTTGCCTTCATAGAGCATTATTTTTCCCACGTGGAAGGATTTAGTGATTGCCTTAAAAGGTCTGAGCGTGGTAACAGCTTAACAGTATCAGTTGGCAGCACGGCCTGACCAAACGGGGGCAGAAGAAGAGGTGTTAAGGGATGTTCATCAATCATCCATGTCTCCGTTTATTCAACAAACATCTAATGAGCATCTACTATGTGCAGGTGCTGGGCTGGGTGCTGAGCATCCAACTGCAAATAACGCACATCTCACAGTCTGGTGGGCAAGTCAAGAAATTAACAGATAATTTTAATACAGTGTGAGAGTAAAATAATTGAGAAGGGCAGGGTGGGCCGGGGTAAGGGGGGGGGGGGTTTGGAAGTAAAATGTAGGAGCTCCCAACCCAGCCTGGGACTCAGGGAAGGACTTTAGGAGAAGGCAGTGCCCACGAGGAATCCCAGATGATGAGTAGATATCAGTGAGGCAAAGGAAGGGAGGAGGCAAAGGGACATTACAGACCCAGGGGACTGCTTGAGCCAAGGGCTTGGGGAGGAGAAACACAGCATGATATTTGGGGATGGAGAGGATTTACAAATAGTGCTGCTGGAGCACTAAGTTCAAGGCAGGGAGTGAGGAGACCGGAAGCTGGCGTGGAGGGCTTTCTAGTAAGGTTTGTCAGGGTGAGAAGTGCGAGCTTCACCTCACAGGACCAGGATCCCGTCAGGCACACGCTGAAGAATGTTTAGCAGGCAAGTGACTTGAACAGATTTGTATCTGGAGAAGCTAGTGCTGGATGTGTGCGGGGTAGGCAGGGACAGTCCAAACAAGAAGTAGGAAAACCAGTTGTGCAGGAGAGACGGTGAGGGCCTGAGGGAGGGAAGTGGACAGTTGAACCAGAGCAGTGATTCTCCAAGTGTGTTCCCATATCCACACACTGGAATACTATTCAGCAATAAAAGAAATGATTTACTGACCCATGCTATAACATGGATGAACCGCACAGACATTATGCTAAGTGAAAGAAGTCAGACACAAAAGACGTACTCCATGATTCCATTTAGGTGAAATGTCCAGAAATAATAAATCCATAGGGGCACAAAGTAGATGAGTGGTTTCCTTGGGTTGGGGGTAGAAATGGGATTAACTGTAAATGGGTATGAAGGATCTTATTGGGATGATGGGAATGTTCTAAAACTGGATTTTAAATGGTGATGATTGCACACATGATAAATTTATGAAAAATTATTGAAGTGTACACCTAAAATGGGTACATTTTACCTCAATAAAGTTGTTTTAAAAAAAAGAGTCCCTGTACCGGCAGCATCAGCATCACCTGGGAACTTGTCAGAAATCTGAGGGCAGATCCTCAGGCCCCACTCCAGACTTTCTGGGTCAGAAACTCGAGGTGAAGCACTGAGTAATCAATGTTTCACAGGCCCTCCGGGTGACTGAGGCATGCTAAAACTTGAGAACTACTGGATTAGAGAAATATTTAGGAAGGACGATCAACTAGATGACAATTAAAAGGGAATGTGGGATCAGAAAAGGACAGTGCCCAAGGATAACTCCCAGGTTTCTGGTTTGGGAGGCCAAGTTGCTGGTGATGCCACCAAATGAGATTGGTAACCCAAGAGGGACAGGCTTAGTTAAGTAGCAAGAAGGTCCCAGTGTCTGTGGGGCATCTAGCAGGGACATCCAGCAGACACTGCATCCCTGGGCCTAAAGCAGTATCTAGTTCCAGGCAGCTACAAACTGAAAAGTCTACTTGAACCACAGGGAGTTTCCTGGGGACCCTGGCTTCTGACATGGTGAGAAGGGGACTGGGACGTGACGGGGACGCAGGGAGTCTCAACTGGCCTTTTACACGCTTAAGAAGAGGAGAAGGGTAGGGTGGCAGCTACACAGGTATGAAGGGCCTGAGGAGGCTTATTTTAGAATGGGAGAAATTTGATTATGCCTTCTTGATAAAGAGAAAGAGGATAGTAAGAAATCAAACATCCAGGAGAGCAAGAGAGGGAGAGAAATAATGGATGAATCAAATCCAAGAAAAGGCAAAAGGAATGGGACCAGGGCAGAGTTTGTCTTTGAACAGACAGCACCCCATAGCCTCTGAAACTGGAGTATGTGTGTGTGTACTTGTGTCCATAGGTGGGTGGGAAATTAAGGAATATGCTACCTGAGGGACTCAATTTACTACATAAAGTAGGAGGCTAGGTCATCTGCTGAGAGGGAGGAGGCCTGGGTTGAAGAGAGGGTTTAAGGGTAGAGGTTGCTAGAGGCAGAGGAGGGGTGAAGGGTTTGAGGGCTGGTGAGAGAGATGGTCTCTCCAGAATGAATCTCACGTCAGGAAGAAAGGGAGGTCCAGAGAGGGCTGACAGGTCAGTGGAAACAAAGGACCCAGATACCCAGAGTCTACAAGGACTGTACGTAACAGATGAGGGGAAAGTGAGAGCATGAATGAGGTGGAAAAGACAGATGGAAACAGGAATCCAGACGTTCGCCCATGAGCAGTGTCAGGCGTCTTGAGGAACAAGACAGTGTTCCTGGGCTGGGCAGCTAGACTGGATGCCCCAGTTGTGCGGCAGAGGAGCCCTAAGCCCACAGTTCACGTGCACGGATTCTACCAAGTCCTCCACACAACAGGGGTTGCTGCTGTGGTTTTTAATCCTGGAGCATGCTGTCCATCCTCCCCCAAAGTTAATATGTTTTGGTGGCGACAACGGCAGCTACAAATGGTGTTTGCAAACTCATCAACAGTCAGAAGTGCTTTGACTACCTGACCCACTGCTCTCTCTTCCCAGCGTGGTGCCTGAGAAACGAGGGTGTGAGTTCCGTGCTCCTGGGATCATCCACTCCTGAACAACTCATTGAAAACCTCGGTGCCATTCAGGCAAGTACTGCAGCCCTTTCCAACCAACTCCAGGGAATTTCCTGGTGCCTTTGAAGATGCCCCCAGGCAGTGTCCCGTCTCCCCAACTCTGTCCTTCATTGTGTCACAGCTGAGTTGCATGAAAGCCCCTAATATAGGGAATAGGCTACCTGTTCCTAGATAGGGGAAGAAGGGAAATGGGGACAAAGGCAAAAGAAGCAACAGAACTTTCACAGTATGTGGATCCAGGGATGTCCTCTTCTGATTAACAGGCAGTCTCCTCCGGGCTCATTTCTCAGGATGGCTTGTGTCTGTGGGACAGTGTATTCTATGACCCAAGCAATGTTACACCTGACGACTGGGTTCCCAGGTCGAACCACACAAGCCTGCCTAATAACCAGCTTGAAATGTAGTAGCCATAGGACAATATCCACTCATCATGTATTTACTTTTTTTTCCCACAAATATTTATTGCCAATCTACAGTGTGCCAAGCCCCTCCTTTCTGCTCTCCTAGCATCCTGGATCCCTCTCCCCATCACAGCACTTACGATAACGTAGTATAATCGCCTGTCTCCCTTGAGGTCAGAGACTTGTGCCTTTCTTGCTTCTCCACTGATTTTCCAGTTCCTAGACTCTATGGCCGTTAGTCAACACTCAAGAAACACCTATCGAAGGAATGAATGTTTGCCACTTTTCAGACAAATAGGCTCCGAATTCCAGGATCACATCTCCCTAACAGCAATTTCAGGGGCGCCCACCCCCACCCCCTCCCCTGCAGGGATTGCTGGGCCTGGAGGGAGCCTGCAGCTGTACCTGGGAAGCCGGTAAGGCAGCAGGCGGGGAAGTGGGAGAGAGATGCTCCTGGGAGTTCTGAGGAGAGGGTGGGGGTTGGTGGCTGTGGTGAGCGTCCCCTGCCCCCAAAGGTCACATCTCAGTCCTGAGCCCGCCCCACTCTCAGCCCAGCCAGAGGCCGCAGGAACGAGCCTGTCCGCAGCTCTTGCCGTAGCTGTATCACCTGCCCAAACAGAAGTGCCTCACGGCTTCTCCCCTGTCCATCTGTCCCCGAAACCAGCACTTAGCCCTGTTACCTCTCCCAGAAGGAAGTAGATGGAGGTGGGGACAAGCTTGATTAAACTTAAAACTTTTAAAAATCCTTTTAAAGAATAGCCTCGAATATGCTGGGAGATAAACGGTGCAGACCTCCTTCTCTACCGTCACCTTTCTTAGGGCTGTGCAGCTGGGTAATCATCTCTGCCTCTCAGCTTCTGAGAACTCCTCCCGGATTGTGGGGTTCCCTGTCCCTGCTTGGGGAATGCTCCCTCTTAAGAAAGCCTCCCCACCTTCTCTTATTTTCACTTGTGCTCTGGGAACAGATAAAGGCTCCACAATGACGAGGAGGAAACAGGAACAGTCTATACACAAAAGAACTGAAATGCAACCCAGTGATTTCAATTCCACTAAGACTTATTGAGTACTTATTCTGTGTCTGGCACCATGCTAGGCAGAGAGTGTTCCGAGATAAGCACAGGACGGTGCCCTCAAGAGCTCACGGGCTGCCTGAGAAAGAGGGAATTAAGGTTCACTGTATCCTGTGGTTCATTCAGGAGATCTTTGAGAGCTTACTCTGTACCCAGCACTGGGGACACCACAGGAAACCAAAAAGATATTACCCAACCTTCAAGGTGCTTACATTCCAGTGGCAGAGGCACATAATAAAGAAACATATAAAATAATTTCAAGTGAGAAGGTTTACTAAGTAAATAAAGATGGTATTGTAATAGATACTAACTGGGAAATGAGTGAACCCACTTTAGATAATGTCCTTGCCAAAAGCCCCTCTGGGATGTATTCTGAAGCCCGGAAGTGGAGGACACAGCATGTGAAAAGCCCTGGAAGGAGCAGACACACAGAAGAGCAGTGCAAAGGCCCTGAGACGCAGACGCACTTGGCTTTTTCCAGGAAGCACCAGCCTAAGGCGAATGTGGTCAACATGCAGTGAGCCATAAAGGATGGTGGGCGTGGGCAGGGGACAGGTCACATGGAACACTAGAGAAGTCAGAATTTTGTTCTACTCACAGCAAATCCTTTGGAGGGTTTTAAGAGGAGGGACACACTGTTATTTGAATTTTTAAAGATTGCTTTGGCTGTTGTGTGAAAAGCAGAATGAAGAAAGGCAAGGACAGGTTGTCTGGGTGACAGGTGATGGTGGCTTGGACTAGCGAGGATGGTGGCCATGAAGGTCAAGGAGTCCATAGGTTTTGGAAAGAGAGGCATGACTTGCAGATGGCTTGGCAAGAAAAGGGAGGAGCCAAGGATTCCTGTCATGCTAATATAGAGTGATCACTGCCACTCCAAGGGGGAACTCATACTGCCTGGGATAGTAAAAAAAAAAAAAAAAAAAAAAAAGAGGTAGCTCTTGGGCTGTGGGAATACTCCAGGTAGCCAAAGATAACATTTCAGAGGAAAACTGAGGCAGTCATCTTCCCAAAGCACTTCCTCCCTAGCAAGGCTCTGGCTGGTAGCAGGATGGGGCTTCCATGCTCTAAGGGTAAGAGAAAAGGGATGTTGTCCAAGCAGGGAGGCTGCTACCAGGAGGGTTTACCTTCCCTTTTCCCTTTCTACTCCGCCTCCCGTGAGCCCAGCGCCAAAGATTCCACCCTTGGCAAGCTGTAACTGGGCCCCTTGATGTGGTGAGAGTAGATTGTGTGGCTGGGGGCTCCCTGCAGCGGTTGGTGGGACTGGATAGAAAGAGTGCAGTGCCAGCAGCTATAAGGAAGCGAAGTTTCTAACGGGCAAAGGAAGGCAGCTGCTCCAAGGAATGAATGGGCCTAAGGTGAGCATCAACTGGAGGGGCATTTATAAATCAGAGCCTCAAGAGATGAGAGACTGGAGAGAAGCCACAGCTGCAGGCAGCCCATCACCTGCACAGGTCCCCATCCTCCAGCCTTAAAGCCCTTCCGAGGCTCCCCACCGTCCACTCAGGAAAGTCCAGGCTCCTCAGCAGTCGGGCCTTCCCAGCCACGGCTCATCTCCCCTCCCCCACCTTCCCCGGGATCCTAATCCCCAGAGTCGTGGTCCTCCTCCTTCAAAGTGTCCACCACCCCAGGCTGGCCAAATCCGGCTCCATCCCCAAGGTCCATCTTGACAGTGAGCCGGTCCTGGGAGAGCTTCCCTAATGCCTGCCAGCCGGCAGCGCTGGCCAGACCTCCCCTCACCCGCCAATTACTGCAGTCAGGATACTACTACGCCTGCAGTTTGCTAGCTCATGGATGTTCGTGTGACCTGCAGGGACGAAAATGTTTTAAAACAGTTGCCAACATTAAAAAATTGGGCAACTTTTCACATAAAATTCTTAATGTATGGCTTGTCTTGAACATTTAGGTCTTGTAACACTATATTTTTTTTCATGTTTTATGGTACTTTTATGGTTTCATTTTTCTAATGTTTAGATCTCTTTTCTTATTGGTGTAGTGAATGAAGAATTTTTTTCCTCACATGGCTAACCCACTATATTCTAGACACAAAACTTCCAACCAACTTCTAGATTTGAGTCTCAGTGTTGCAGTCTCACATTTAAATAGCACAGTAGCTTAGATCCTCTGATGCTCCAAGGCTAGTGGGAAACCAAATCTGCTTTAGCTTCATTCGGAGAGGAAAATGTTACCAGACCAGTGAGGAAGGAGCTCTACTACCCTGCCAAACCCTGAGGCTTCTGGGGAGAGCATATGAGTGGAGACAAGGTCACGCTGGCCAACATGACTGCAGCAGAGGAAGGGTGAGGTGGAAACCTCAGAATCAGTCATCATGAATGTATTTCACCACAGACTCCACACAGGCTCAGACTATTCCTGCAAGAAGCCTGCCTCTGTCCCTTGTCTTATGGTGTAATATGTGCCCTTGGCCCACTTCTTGCAATAAATGCTAGCTGGCCCTAGATGATCTCATCCTTCCCCAGGGCTTCAATGAGCATGACCGTGCAAATGACTTGCAAATTCTCAACTCCAGTCCTTCTACTACCACTAAGCTCCACAGCTGTACTTCTGGCTGCCTGCACGTCACTTCTACATGGGATCCCAAAGGCACCTTCACCTCAACATATCCTACCCCAAACTTAGGCTCCAAACTTCTCCTCCTGTGGTCTCTCAATAATTAATTACCTACACCAGTATCTTCCTAGTCACCCAGTCTTGAGATCACCATCAGCCTCCAAAATGTCTCTCCGAGGCACTCTCCTTTTCTCCTCCACCGCCACTGTCTAGTTAAGGCTCTTAGTGTCTGGCTAGGACTGCAATAAATTTCTAACATCTGTGTCCCCTTTTAATCTCCTTCCAACTCTTCCCTCAAAATACCTCCAGGTGTCTGATGGGGTCACTCCCAGCTGAGAAGTCCTGAGAGGTTCCCCACCACCTACAGCATAAAGTCCCAACTCCAAAAAATGGCATTCAAGGCCTTCCGCTGTTTACCTGAACCTCCCTTTTCCCTACTCCCACCATCCCCACCCCTCCCCCACTCGCTCTACACTTGTATCACCCCGTTTCACAGACTTTTCACTTCTTCATGCGATTGCATCTACCTGGGATGCCTGTTAACCTGTGGCCATCCTTCACCAGGGTTGTGTCCACCAGCTGGACTGAATCTCTCCTTAGTCTCTAGACCTGTGCTATCCACTACTGTAGCCTCTGGCCACCTGTGGCTATTAAAGCTAATCCAAATGGAGATGCGCTCCAAGTGTAAAATGTACCCTGGATTTCAAAGATTTAGTACTTAAAAACATGTAAAGCATCTAATAATATTCTATACTGACTACATGTTCAAATGATGTTTCGAATATAATGGAGTAAAACATGTATTAATTTCACCTGCTTCTTTCCACTTTCATTACTGTGGCCAGTAGAAAATCTAAAATTACATATATGGCTCTCATTTTATTTCTGTTGGACAGAGCTGCTCTAGATATTCTATATTTCTATGAGCCTTCATTTACTCAGTCCACCAATAATTATGAGCACCTACTATGGGCCAAGTACTCTTACAGGCTCTGGAGATGCAGTGTGAACAAAACAAGGTCCCTGACCTTAGGGAGCTTCCTGTCTGCTGGGGAGGTAGCATTCTGGTGGTGGTTTATAAGTGTATCCATTTCTAGATGACTTTGCTTAATATTGAGCACAAAGAACAAGTACCAAGTACTAACCACATCCTTTGTCCTTATCATGCTCTCAGGTTCTCCCAAAGATGACATCACACGTGGTAAATGAGATCGATAACATATTGCGCAACAAGCCCTACAGCAAAAAGGACTATAGATCATAAGGCAATGCATGAGCCGCAGGAGCTGCATGGGTAAAGCAGCAGTCTATACAGGTACAGAACGGTGTTACTAGCCAGTGTTCTGAATCACTTAGCAGCCCACTGCTCAACCTCTAGTGTCCCCGGATTCTGAGGTGTCTGCTGTCGCTACCACTGTGCACCTGAATTATGAACACATCTGAAAACTCACAACCAGGAAAATCCATTCTATTTTCTTATCTGGGACTGCAGTCACCTATTCTTACATTGCTCTGTACATCTCATGTTTATGCAAAGGGAAGCATGTGGTGGGGGAAAGACATATTACCTTCAGGCATTTAGTAATTTAAAGAAGGTTGTACAGATATATTTTTTCAAATGAACAACATCCACAGATGCAACGTGGATTGCATCAGGAAGAGTAGGCTCTGTTTACTCAGAAGTCTTGCTTGAAAAATCAGCTGAAACAATTTTACATTTTTTTTTTTTCTATTTTCACATTCATGTTAGTAAGAGTTGTTTTCACTTGTCATTCAACAGAAGTGAAATGCCTAGGTATTTGCTTTCGTTACCTTTTAAATATTTAGTGTTGCTTGGCCTCAAAAATGGCCCTGTATAGCAATTCCTCCAAGGTGGTCTAGTAGGATTCTAATAATGTTATGTCCATTTACATGGAGAGATGGTAAAAGGATGAAGACCCTAGTCTTTAACCAGAGACAGTCTGGTTAATTTATGAAAGGGAGAATTACACTACTATGGAAGCCTAGCTTTTGAATAAAATGTATCTGCAATGAAGTGTTCATTTTTACCTACATTTTCCTAAAACCTGCTTTATACTTTTGACTGCTTGTAGGCACAGCTTCTGCAAGTTTAAATATTTGAGCTTTAAAAATAAATATACACATGCTCAGTTTTGTAAGTAAATCTGTAAAATACCCAGAAAGGCAAATGTTTGCTGTTTAATTAGCACTGGGATTTTACATGCTTGGTGTTTTTGAGAAGTTATTAACATGAAAGGGAATCATGGGCTTCGAGAAAAATGCTGTCACTACTCAGCATATGCTGGGTGAAGTAACTTGCCCAAAGAAAAGTAAATGTTAAAGAACTTCCTAATTCCATAATCACACTATGTGCTTTAAACTATATGCATGAAAGTTCTTTGCATGGATTAATGGGGCCTAGCCTTGTGGCACTCAGAAGTTGAGGTATATCCCGCCCTGCCACTATTGGCTACCTACTCTCATGAATATATCACTTGAGAAAAACTGACAGTATACTGCGTGTACCTGTAAGGAGGGAGAAAACTTTTTTCCCCACTTTTAAGGTGTATGTAGAGGGGGGAGGGTCCTCTATCTCTATTTGGACACCTGAGCATGTACGAAATTCTAATTTAATTTTCTGGCCAACAGGACCCCATGTAGAAACCACTGAGACTTACAGAAGAAATGTACTATCAGCTTAAAATGCTATTTTCTGCCATCATTTCCAGATATGTATTTCATGATTAAGTTCTCAATCTTAAAATGTTAGTGTGAAGTACCAACAAATTTTCTTTTTGAGTACTATTACCTGTATTCTAATAGGGAAACAGTGCGTTTTTTACCCAAGAGTATCAGATTAATGATGGAAATGGATCATTTTTCAGTTGTTCATTGTGCATTCAATCAATCCAGTGAACTACTGTATGCATAAATGAGCTGAAGTTGTCTAATTGGAACTGCAGTTTATTTGCTTAGAGTAATAAAAGCATTTGTGCATTTAATCTCACAATTAGTTTTTATCTGATCTATCATTATAAGGCTATATATATATCATTATAGGAGATACACACACACACACACACACACACACACACCCATCTTCATAAAACAGGCAGTAACAATCACTTAAATAAAAATAATGTTGGCAGGTAAGCTGCACTGAGTGATACCTAACAGAAATAGCTTTACCAAAAGATTTAAATTGCAACCCAAACTTTTTTTCTCTTGTTAATGGAGAAAATGATTAGCAACTAAAGATATTTCTCCTTGGGTTTTAGAAATGTTCTGTACTAAGGTTAAAGCTTCTCAAACTCATTTAAAAGAACCTGCAAATTAAAATCAAATACCAACATTGCTTGGCCATGGGAACACCTAGTTTTATATACAAATCATCTGCCATGGTAAATATACTAGATAAATACATTTCACAGTTCTATCCTTAAGAAAAATTTCCATGCACTCTCATTTTCTTTTCTTTTCTGGAAAGAATTTCCTTGGCAGAGAACATACCATTCCAAAGGGTAACCTGGGTGGCAGCCAGCCACATACTGAAACCTCAGCCAAGGGAAATGAAAACTAGAAGCCCTGTGCCTGGCTTCCCACTTTAAGAACTGCCACTTCATCTTCATCCGTAGTGTGCACCAAGGGTCACCGGACAGATGTCAGGGCTTCAAGGGGCCTTCGCCATCTTTGAGACCACCCCACTCCCTGCAAATGAGGAACCCAGGCCTGAAGAGATTAAAAGGACTCGCCCAAACTCATACTGCAAGTTGATGGCAGAACCAGGCCTAGAACCCAAGTATTTTGTGTTCCAGTCCGGTGCTCTTTTAGGGATGATTTTTTTAGCTTTAAAGCTTTATGAAAAAGTAAGTGTGTGTGATTTTTTAAGTTAAAAAAACTTGGATAGGAATCCAAATTCAGGATCAGTTAAGAAGAAGGAAAGGTCAAAGAAATGCAATGAAAACTCATGAAGGCCAATGAGAAGTTCATCTCTAACCACCTCCATGAAAATCAAACCAGCCACCCAAAAGACCCTCCTAATCTTCAATGAATCCCCCTACTTGGGAGTCCAAGGAGGTGGGAGATAACCCCTTACAGCCCTTACAAGCATTTGATCAGTAACTACAAAAATGTGCATTTACATGCGTGGGAAATTAAAATAATGGTTAACGTGAAATAATGAAATAAAGATGATATACTTAATCACATGGTTCTTATAAAGAAGTCTAGGGAAAATATAAATTTTACAAAGCAAAACTTAATGATACTCAATAAGCAAGACCTTTTGGGAATTCCCTGGTGGTCCAGCCGTTAGGACTCTGTGCTTTCACTGCTGAGGGCGCGGGTTCAATCCCTGGTCAGGGAACTAAGATCCCACAAGCCGTGCGGTGTGACCAAAAAAAGAAAAAACTTAGCAAGACCTTTCATAAGAATTTTGGGTATAAATCCAACCTCCACATTTGTTAACTTCAAACTTGCTTCAAATTATTCTATCCAAGTTAGAATAATATACCATATAGGTCAACCAGTAGATTTTTACTGGCTAAGAATAATTTCAACCCAAGTATTAAGTTATAAATGAAATTGTAACTTATCACAAGGGGTGTAAAAACAGGAATTAAATCACTTTGAATCCCAATTACAGCAAAACCCCTTTTACTTTACTGGTGTTGGATAAGAGGTATTTTTAAGATAAAAATTCTCCAGCAGGCTTTTACTAACTAAGCCAGATCCAGCACATCATAATTCTTTGCACTGCACAGTCTTTCTAGGTGACACGGAGAGTCACGGAGCTCTCACCTAGAGAGCTGGGGAAAAGGTTCCACAGCTCCTAAGAGTAAAGCACTGGTACAGTAAATCCTTAGTGAAAACTGCAGAACCATCAGAATATGTCTTATAAACTTATACGCCGGAATTTATCTGACAGTATAGAAAGTTAGAAACTATTATTAGGATTAAAAACAAAAAGTGCCATAGGAAAATTTCAGGACCAAAACCAAATTTTGCTTCCTCACTTTTCTACAAATTATTCAGTTTATTAACTCAAGAGGCACTCTATTAAGAACGTCACACTGATGCCCCTATTTCGCCACCCCATCTCAGGTATACTGTATTATAAGAATTTTTTTCCCATCTATACAGGCACTGCCATCTAGTGGCAATTTTTTACCTGCAAGTTAAAAATTACAGGTAAAAAATTACTTGACCCAGCTCTGGTAACAAACAGAAGACACTGATGGTTTATCAAATAGTCATTTTGTCAAATAAGCAAGCGCAACTGGTACAAACGCCACGCCACCAAACTACTAACCAGTTATTAATCAACAGAAAAAAAAAGTTAAAACATAATAAACTTCTTATGTGCTACACTAACTACTGTGCAGGGTCTTTCTTCTGACTTCCCCATTAACCTCATATTACCCAGTGGTGGCACATGGATAACAATGTACCAAAGAAAAGTAAAGAACTGCAGACTTCTAAAAGCAATGATGAAATCTAATCCTCAGTTGAAGATAATGATGATCTGGGTCACTAGGCAAACGTACTCCTGGCCCATCTTCACTCCAGGTTCTTAGATGTGACTTCCCAAAACATCCAACAGCATGGAAGTGGAAGATGGACTCCTGGTGAATATCTTTCTATAGTTATAAATGGTGAATATTATTTGCAACATTCACCTTAAATTTAGAAGTGGAAACCAAACATTAAAGTTAAGATTAGCAATTGGGAATATATTTCCTTTAAGATATTGTTTGTAGAAAAGTACTGGATGTGGTCAAAAGCTGACAGGAATTATCACCTGTGAGTCCATAACCTTTTAAGTGATGTAGGTTCAAGAAGAGCTTCCCAAACTTTTTCAAATCATGGAACATAGAAAAAAATAATTACCTGTAAACACACTGGTTAAAAAATGCAAGAGACTGCTCTTGGCTGGACCCACAAGGTCTAAAGAGATCAATATTTTGTTTACAATTGATAGGAACCTGTGGACTAAAGGGTCAAATTTACAAAAGTCCTCATGGAAAAATGCTGACCAGCACCAAAACCACTGTAATTTCTTGGAGAGTTCTTAGAATTCCAGAACTAAGATCACAAAAATTACTTTGGTCTTTTACACATCAATATTCAGGAAAGAGGTTCTCTTATTGAACATTCCTCCAGTGATGTGAGACCCTGGTCAAGAGAAAACAATGATTCCATTCTCTTAATAGGTCAAACCAACATGGTAGGGTCAAGCTAACCTCCCTGGACATCCAGCACCAAAGCTATAGAGCTGAACAGTGTGTACTTTAATAACTGCATAGGACAACTCTCATATGCCTAGGCACTATTTTTAGATTATTACCTTGGCTGCCTTTCTTCCTTTAAAAAAAAAAAAGAACAACTTTTCCACAAGTTTCTCTTCTCCAAGTTGGAGAAACTAATGTTTTAACTTTGAGTTATTTCAAATCACAAATTCAGAGACTTGCAAACATGAAGCTTCTGTTCAATCCCCCAGAGGGAGAGGACTCATTCTGGTATTTATGGTTCAAAAAAAAGTTGTAATATTGTGCTTGGAACACACAGAACCAGTTATTAACTTCTTGCTACTATTATAAATAATAACAGCTCAGTCCAGGTTACTGTGACCTCTGACAAGTCAAGGAAACAAGTTATTTTCTTCCCTTGTGATTATAACATATTGCAACACTTTTTGCCTTTTAATAAATGTCCTGGTACTCTGAGTTTCCCTTTCAATTCATTTAATTTCAACAATCTGTCAAAAAAAAGAGCCAATAAACAAATAATGAATTACATTTTGTTGGGTTTTTCAAACCCTCAAACTCCAGACTTACAAAAACAGCTTGTGTGTCTTCCACCCTGACCACCCTGCTACTTTTCCATATACCACAGGCCACCCATAGACACAAAGCCAGGGCAGTGGAGGGAAGCTGACGTGCTCTACTTGGAGCCAGTAGACAGGAGGGCGATGAGGCCCGAGGAAGCACTTATGGACAAAATGTAGTTCCTGTAAGAATTTAATGTTAAGGAAAAATCAACCCCAAATTGGTTTTCAACAAAACAAAAAGAACCCATCTCTTTGGAATGTACTGTTTCCCTCCTGACACTGTCTAATGACAATAATGTGCAGTCCCAATGTCTGCAAATGCAATTTACAAGAGAGGAGATTATAAAGAATGAAGAACATTCACAGGAAATGTGTTCCAATTTTAAAAAGAAAACACTTGAGAAAGAAACCTAGAACACATGATCACAAAGAAAATATCTGAATTCCATTTAACCTGCAGGAAAAGAACTGATCAAAGAACATGGGGAGGAAGAAGGGACTTGATTTCCCCAACCCCCCAACCCCCCCACATCAAAAGCAAAGGAAAAATAAGTCTTCCCTGTCTATCAGTGTTTTGGCTACAGCTAGCCTGTAAAAGCAAGGAGGTTCTGAAAGTCTGCAGCTACTCTCAGCCTCAGGACTAGAGTGTTTGGGGCAAACCACTCCAGTATTCCCAGGAGATACAAGTTGGAGGGTGTCTGATATTTTATTACATCAAAATCTCCAACGGTTAAAAGTTTGGCTGCACATTCTTGGATAATACCTTTAATAAATTACCTTAACAAGAGAAGACTGATTCTTGCCCAAAAGGTCAATTTAAGAGCAACCTGAAACACCGTTAAGCTATTATGAAATGCGCCAATTTAACTCCACTGCCTATCCACCCAACCCCAAAGCCCCAAAGTACCAGCAGACACAGGGCTCATGCCAGGAGGTAGCAAAGAAGGCAAGTTTGCTTTGTCTCCTTAGAACTTTTTTTTAACTAGGCAGGTACATATCATCATATACGTAAGACTGCTTTGTAATACTTGTTATTTATCATGAAGTCTTAATTCATAAACTTAAAAGAACTTCAAATCAAACCAAAAGCCCGTATTTTAAATGTCCAGAAACTTGCCTAAGGTCACGGTGCTTTTTAAAGGACTGACTCCCTGTGTAGTTTTTTGTTACCAGAAAATACTCAGACAAATCAAAACTAAAATGAACTGTTTCTAGACTTCTAAAAAAGATAATCAACCTTTAAAAGGATACACTGTGGGGTTGAAGTTCTTCAATATAAAGAAGGAAGCAACAATGACCAAGACCAGAAATAGGGTGTTATTATAGAAGATGGAAAATGTTGTAGCTTCATAATCAGCAACTTCATTCTTCTTCCACAAGATTCTGCGGACACAAAACAAGTCATTTAAGTTTTTAAATAGGTACTAAAAATTTTAAATACCACATGGCTCTAGCTCATAGTAA
Source organism: Balaenoptera borealis (assembly GCF_965194805.1). Classification (NCBI taxonomy): domain Eukaryota; kingdom Metazoa; phylum Chordata; class Mammalia; order Artiodactyla; family Balaenopteridae; genus Balaenoptera; species Balaenoptera borealis. The sequence goes on along the minus strand of NC_138862.1, from coordinate 110,588,935 downwards.
GTTTTTCCTTAAGTGTTCTGGGCAGAATCTGTTTTTAATATTAAATTCAGTCAGCATTGTCCCCTTTTTCCTACTGAAAAAGATATTTCACTGTACTGATGCTCAGGAATTCCCTGGTGGTCCTGTGGTTAGGACTCGGTGCTTTCACTGCTGGGGTCCAGATTCAGTCCCTGCTCAGGGAACTAAGATCCCGCAAGCCGCACGATGCAGCCAAAAAAAAAAAAAAAAAAAAAAAACTTTATCGATGCTCAAGAAACAGTTGCTGGGTATGTTACCTTTTTTCCCAGGCAGTTAGAGCTTTGCAGGAAGGGACTGATTAATTGAAATTAGCTTGGTTTCATCAGCAACTGAAATAGGCATCTTTCTCTAGGTACTCACCGAAAACAAACTTGATGATTAGCAGCCTGACAGGGCTTCCTCAGCTGTCTGAGGCTTGAGACTCTCTACAGTCTACAGATTTCAGCCTTCAATATTTCACCTTAAGACAAGCCCATGGACAAAGCTAGCTGTGGCATCACAGAAGCAGACTTGTCTGCGACTCTCTTTAGCCATCTTTATTTAATTCAAACTAAGAATCTGCTTGATCATTAGGAGGAGTTTTTAACTTCTGTAAAACCCATTTACTTTTTATTTAATCCTCTTTACACATTATGATATCGTATTAATTTACTAGTACTTTATCAACCTTTTCTTTTACCTCTTCACACAGGCAACAGGAAGTTCCAGGGTGCCTGTGAATAAGGGAGCCTTTATTTCCCTCAGTTAATTAACTTTGTAAAGCAATTTACAAAGTTAAAAGAGTAGGTAGGTTGTGACCCATTAGTGGGATATGAAATCAATTGAGTGGATCTGATGTTCGGGAAAAATTAGTGAGTTGAGACCAGCACGTTAAAAAAAAAGGAAAAAATAGAAAAGTATCAAGTGCATCACATACAGTAGGGTAATAATTATTGTTCTGTGAAACATTTACATGTGTGTATGTAAAAGTGTATTTGGTCAAAGAGTAAAATATATATATATTTTTTTTTACTGTAGGTCATTATCAAAAAGGCTGTAACTCATTGCCATAGATGTTTTCTCCCCCAGAAAGGTACATTACTCTGGGGCCAGATAGTACCCCCAACTAATCCTAAGGACAGCACTATGGCTAACGTCAGTAGTAACTGCCATGTTTTAGTCACCAAATGTTCTAATCTAAAGTCAACAAGCATGGCTATAAAGGAGCTAAATGGAAGGTATTAGCATCTTATCTTTGTCAGAAGAAATTTGTGGTCTCTAATACATATGCCATATTTCCTTGATTCTGTAGATACCATCAACTTAATAAATCTTCAATTTGCTATAAACTTTGGAAGAAGTGAAGGACATTACATTAAATGCAGCTATCAACTATAAAACAGTTTCTGATTTCAGAGAAGTTTAAATGTAAATTTAAAAAATATACGTGACTTGGAATTAATACATTATACCATTCTAACAATGATCAAAGAAAACACCAGCCCAGAAATATCCATAGTCCCAACATGGTTTAATGCTACAAAACACTCAGAACAATTGCCTCTGTTTTTAAGACTCTGGCACAAGACCCAGTGAAGACAGGTTCCTTGAGTAGGCCACTAGCATGCCTTTACTGCTGGTGATTAAATTATCACACCTCCACCACAGCACTTTTCCCTAACTCCCCATCATGCCCTGAATCAGAACCATCTTCAAGACATTTTTGATGAAAGAGTGGCTCAATCCTTTAGGTTATCCCAGCTCGCAAAGACCGTGTGTTACATCAGGGTATACACAGTCAGGACTGTCTGACAGCTCTCAACTTTTTCTAGTCCAGCCTGGTTTATTTTGAAAAAGTTTAGGACCCCCAGTTGCCCTCATCAGCAATGGTTCCGCAAAAGCTTCACTGGTAGGAAATCTACTTTGGGAGAACAGTTCTCAAGCAGTCATTTTTCTAAGGAGCACTTCCTAAAACAGGAGAAAAGTTGAGACCAAACTCAACAACTCTTACAATCTGATAATACTAAATGATGGACCGTCAGTAAGTCAAGGAGAAGTAACATTCATACCTTGGGACAAAAGTTAATGAATCTGATTCTCCTCTCCTAATTTCCTTGGATAGATAGGTAGAAAAGTAGGTTCAAAAGTGGCATGTAGTCCATATTCCAAATGATTTTAGATAGAGCTTTGAAGATACCCATCTGGGCAGAAAGATGCCGATAAACCTTCTCTTAAATCTCTTGGAGGTAACTAATCCTTTGAGTAAGAAAAATACTGGATCTTAAAGGGAGTTTTGGATCCAGTTATCAGCATCAATAATGAGTACAGACCTGGGTACAACTGTATCCAGCGTGGCCTTTGCGAGAGAATTACAAACAGCAAAATTTCTACTGGTGACAAGAATGAAAATTTTATAATCTTCTGCCACTCTGCATTTTATATATCAATAAAACCTCCATTTCATCCTACTCTGAAATACCTGGTCCAGGCAACGGCAAAGAGGTTTCATTTCCAATTCCAACTCTGATCCACTAGTAGAGACTACCTGAATACCACACTGAGAAAGATTCTGAGACACATCCCAGGATCAAGAACAAGTGCCAGACCAAATCAGGCAAGTCTGTAGTGGGCAGAAAAGACCCATCTGCCATCTCTGATACAATTAATCACCTAAAACCTGTAAGACCTGTAAGAGCTTGTAACAAGCATTTTGAAATTTGGGTAACTATGATGTGCACTCCAGTTTAAGAACCACTGTTCTAATAAATATTATAATTCGATGAAAAGGTTAAAAGAAAGTGGTCTAGATTCTCTAATATCTATCCCTATGCAAAAATTTGCAATTAAAAAGCTATGCAGAGGGAGGAGTTGAGTAGCAGAAACTTTAAAGAGAAAAGGCAAAGTAACTATCTTGTCACATTTCTCCTCTTAGGTAACATATGCAATAGATTTTTGCCTAGCAATCCATTTGTATTCCAGTATGGCCCAGCATCCATTAGGAAATGCTTCTTTTTGTTTTGTAATATGTGGTCCCAGAGGTTGTCATGAATCAGCATGATATTCACAAGAGCTGTACATAAATGTTGAGCAATATTTGGAGATATTAATCAAAATTGCTTAAGGTGGAAATTTATTTCTTTGAAAGTGTAATGAATTCTTGTTAATATTTTAAAATAAAAATAACTTTGCAATTCTAAAAAAAAAAAAAAGCTATGCAGAGCCAGAGGTCTTTAAACCTGCTCCCTAAAAAACAGGCCTTCACTGTCATGATTTTAATATTGTGACTTCAGTTTTATGAAGGATCCATAGGACATAATCATTTCAATAATGTTTTGGTGCCTGTCCAAAACCACTGTAGAAGACACTGCTCATTAAGTTACTCAGTGTCCCTTAAATAAGGATCCACTTGATAAAGTCCTTCCAAGATTCAGTGCCAGGAAAGTTTCTTTTCAGAAGGAGTTGCATGCTGCTTCTCATCCGACAATGAAAGCTGGATGACTTTGGATGCTTCCTCTGACACTTGGAAGCTCAGAGCTGAGTTTAGTGCCCAACTGCTGTAACTAATGCTGAGGTCCTTGTTCATCCACCTTTTCTTACTTTTAAACGGTTTCTGATCTTTTTAAATTGTATTGCTTTGTTTCACATGCAATTCAGTATTGCAAGTCCCCACAAAGTCTTTCTGGAGAAAAGTGGGATAAAAATTCCATTTCATAAAGCACCTCATAGATACTAAAATTTAAGATCCATGAAAACAGCCTCGACTCATGACTCTATTAAACCATCTGGCAACTCTTAAGCACAAGTTTACTCAATCATTCAGAGACTTCTACTCAGATGTCAGACTGTTTATTAGCCTTCTAACAGCAGCTGGCAGGAAAAATTGGGGGTGGGACTAACAAATGTGGCACAGAATTCGGCAACAGGAGACAAACCTAGTTCTTTTCTTTTTCCTAAACAGTGCAGATAACCAAGAACCAGATGTCCCCAGGGAAGTTCAGGAGCAGAAATACCACCACCTAAAAATGCTAACACACAACACAATATAAACTCTTCAGACCCAGAGGGGTTAGGCGATACCCTCAAGGTCACACAGCTACCAAGTGGCAGAGCCAGCACTGGACACAGCTCTGCAGGCTCCTAAATTCCAGCAGAGCAGTTGAGTACAAGCTCTCAAGTCAGACTGGCTGCATTCTTATCCTGGTTTTACCACACACTAATCTATGGCCTTGGGCAAGGTACCCGAGCTTTCTGTACCTCAGATTCCTCAGGTGTAAACTGGAGAAAACAACAGTAACTACCTCATGGAGCTCTTTGGAGGAATAAATGAACTGTGTACTGCACAAAGAAAAGTATCTGGTAGTAATAAAAACTCAAAAAGTCAGTTATTATTCTCATTACCATGACTTCTAATACCAACGTTTTCCTCAGATAATTCTAATATCCACATGCTCTAAGCAGAAACCAAAAACTTATTTTCTACAAATAACCCCCTTTTTGAGTACCACAAACACTTTAAATAGGGAGCCAAACCTTTCATCTTTTTCCTTCCGAGACATCTTTCTGTTATCAGCTTCAGAAAGTTTCCGAGTCACTTCTTTGGAAACAGCATCCTCCCTCTTCTGTGCTACTCTGGGAGGAAAAGAAAAAAGGTTTCCACATGCTCCAGGAGTGAACATCACACTCTCTCAGAAACACTCTGTACTCATATCTTGTATTGGCAACTGTATACTTTACATTTCAAGAAAATAAGCTGGACAGAAAGTTCCAAGTTTATTACACTGTGCTAGCCAAAAGAGAGGGAGTTCAAGAAACTTCCAAGATGTGGTTTATTAGTGATGTGTTTTGATTTCTGCTTAAAAGGGAGAATTTTCCTAAGTTAGGTATTTAATATGGAAATAAAAGTCAAATGCTATTAACACAGTTTAGTTATGAATCATTATAGCTCCACTTTGTTTTAACTCGTAATTTAACTGTTCCACAAATAAATTTGTTAAGGCATTAGCAAATAATACATGATTTCAATTCCAATAAATAACAGGAGAGAAAACTAAGCTTAACAAAGAGAGAATTAATAGCTGTAATATCTTAAAGTAAAGCTTTTAACTTTACTCCAAAGGGGAATTTCACTAAAAAGAAATAATACCACATGGTTAAGGAGTGACCAACAGCACTTTTAGTTAAACGAACTACTGGTTTGAGAGTTGCACCAAGAGATAATATGGAATCAGCCAAAAAAGGCTGGAAGTGTTATTCAAGAAATCAGATCAGAATCTTTAGTGATGAGTCAGATAAAGAAAAAAATGACATAATCCTAAAAAAATCTATGAGGTGAATTTTATCAGATGGGGTTGCTAGTGAAAGAGAGGATAAAATTTAACCTGTGATGAAATACAAAAAGCCTCCCAAAGATTAGACATTTAAATTCAACATGATTTATTTTTCATAATATGGGAGAAACTGATTAGCCATAAACATAGAAAAAGTAATAACTGATCACAAGCAAAATATAACAATTACAAAGTCCCACTAAGAAAACATTCAACACGATACTGAGATGTATTGAAAGCAACAGGATGTGCACCATAGAGATAGACATCTGTTCAATCTATGTTCAGTTACTCAATCCCTCATTACTATGTATATTAAGTTCTGGTCAGTGGACCAAAGGAAACTGGGGGAAAATCAGGATGGATTCCTGAAAAGCCCAAGATCATTCAAGGCAATAGTTCTCAACCTTTCTCCAACCACATGAGCTTCTGGGCTACAAATTAAGCACAAATTCAGGCTGGTTTTACCTATATCTCCATCTCTATCTCTCACTCAAGAATCAAGTTAGAAGTGACATTATTAAAAAGAAAACCTTTAGTCAGCTTCAACTGATGTATTTTTCCACAAATTGATAACTGGAGAGAGGAAAATCAGTTTGTCTAAAAAAAACAGGTAAAAGGAAATAAGTTCTGAAACGTAAAGAAAAAAGGCAGCTAAGAGAGCAGGTAGCTGCTTTAAGAGATACTTTAAGACACTATAATGTCCAACTTTCCCTGACTCATTTTATTATGTAAAAGTTCAGTTCCGCAGGGCAGAGACTCTCATCTCTTAATCTCTAGCAAATCCCAGGCACTTTTAAGTGTTTCCTGAACTTCACATGAGACTGCTTTTTTCTAAGAAAGGCCAATTGATAAGAAATGGACATGGTTCACAGCAGAAACCTTTCTTAGCGGAACAGAGGGTAAAAAAAATACACACACACCACCACCCCCAACTGTCAGGGTGCTGGGACACAGGAATAAATTATTTTCAGAAGAGTTGGCTCTAAGCATCTCTTGGACAAATAGTCAATCATCTGTCCGCATGACAAATCTTCCTGAAGACAATGAACCAGATAACTAGTTAATTTCTCTTGTATGGCTACAATTCCGTACTCGCCTAACAGAGACATTAACAACCACACTGTAGGTTTATTACAACTCAAGAAGCCCTACCCTCCATCTCAGTGCTCTTAGAAAACAAACCTCACTCAGCGCTGAATGCTCTAAAACAAAACAGAGGTAAATCCAGGGGCCCAGCTCTCAGCCAACTGAGATAAAAAAAATCTTTGCAAACATTTTTAAAATCATGCCACCTTAAAAAAAAAATTCCTATGGGATCTCTCACCCCCAACCTCTCCAGCACTGCAACAAACATTTATTACACGCCAGACACCATGGCTTACGTCGCACGTATCATATTTAATCCTCACCATCCCACGAGGTACCACGAGTGCTCCCATTTTACAGCTCAAGAATCTGAAGTCTAGAAAGATGAAATGCATGCCAAGGCTCTGCATTTAAGAGAGCAGAGCTGGGACTGGAATCCAGACTGTCGACTCTGAAGCCATTCTCTCCACCACCAACACCCACCCACACTCAGAATCTTGCTGGCTCTTTAAACCTTAACAATCTTGCCAATCTGTAGGAGTTTTGATGTCAGTAGCAATATTTAATATTACACCAAAACTATGACTAAAAAATAATTCCATTCAGAGAGTGTATTAAGTCAGTAGGTCACTGAAATTTTACTGAACTAAATTAAACATACCATTAACTATTGTAAGGGAAATAAACAAAAGACATGGCAGTTGCCCTCAAGAAGCTGAAAGGAGAAATGAGGGGAAAGAACGTGATTTTTGACTCCAAAAAGGCGAATAAAAATGATATGCAGAACAAGTGAAAAAACACTAGGTCCCAAAGGGACTGAGTTCCAAGGGAATCACAAAGGATGGGTCATGCAAAACGCCCACTTCTGAGGGCTGCGCTATCCACAGATGGCCATGCCTCACAAGGAAGACAGCCCAGGACAGCAGAGGCCGAGATGGGCTGAATCCTGGAACGGAAGTTAGTGAAGAGGGGCTGTCAAGCAGGGAGACAACAAAGGTGACCTGGATTTAGCCGTTCTAGCAACAGCCACGCACAACCTGGACTCCTAAGGGTCGAGAACAACAGTGGAGAGGCTGCTGAGGCCAGTTTCAGCTGCTGAGACCATTTCTGGCCTCCTTACAATAAATCCCTGTTAACTGAGATCATCTCAGTGTGTTTCTACTCATCACTAGAAAGCTTAACACAGGAACAATAAGGACAGTTAAGATTTCTCTGGAAAAGATTCCTAAGTCTTGAAATACCAGACATGTAAGAATGGAAAGAAAGGGAGATGATTCTAAACGAGGGAGGGAACGAGTCACGTTCAAAGGATGACACAAAAGCTGAGTCAGAAGATCTAGGGCCCAACCCTAAAAGACAAGGCCCCACTGGTAGGAGGCAGAAGACTTGCATTCCGAGGCCTGGAAGAATCTGGATTTAATACATTTAGAAAAGAGAAGGCCATGAAGAGTTGTTAGGAGAGTGACACGATAAAATGAAGGTAGAAATAGAGTAAATATGGTAACCTTTTACATTTTCATATTCTCATAAGAAAAATGCAATTAGCATTAAAAATGTCAGTGTTGAATATAAGAAAAAAAGACCACTTCTTTCACATCCAAAAATTCTACATGGTGAGCCCAGAACAATTCCTTCTAGAAAGAATTCCATTTGACTTCTAAAATGTTACTTTACTTGGTGGGTTTGTTTTTCTGAACCCCATGATTAAGGATGGTACTTAAGTGTTTTAATTCCACCATCAATACCCACTTCCATAGCAGTGTTAGAAGCACTGTCTCTGCTTTTCGGTTAGTTGATACTCCTTCATACCATTAATGTGCCTCCCCCTCCAAATATACATACATATATATCTCAAAATAGTGCTTATTGAAACCCACACACACACAAATGGTCTTTAAGAAGACCTCCTACTATATAAAAATGCAACAATATATACTTTCTCTTGAGAAATATACTTACTTGTGCTTGAGAACAAATTTCACATTTTTGTATGCAAAGGCTACCAAATAAGTGCTTACTAGGGTCATCACACTATACAGAACAGCAGACTGAATAAGATCCATATGCCATATTCGCCAATATAGCCCTGAATTAAGATAAAAGGGGGAGAGGGGAATACAAAAAGAAACAAAATATTACCAGCCAGTTACAAAAGCCTGCTGAATTAATTATAGCTAAACCTGGTAAAATACAGCCCTGATCAGGGAATCCAATACAGTATAAGGGGAACTTCAGAAGTGTGATATCCAGTAAAACGTTAGTCTCAAGTTTCCCTAGTTGAGAACGCTTGAAAAACATAACCTTTCTATAACTAGTCCATTATGAGATTTCTGCTTCTAAAATGAGAACAAACTCTGGCTCAACAAAATTACAATTCAGACTTCAAATTTCATTCTAAAGGGTAGTATCACGCTAACTACAGGCCATTCCAAAACGCCATGTGCAGCCCCAAACCAGAGTTTACACGCTGACGTGGCTGTTATCTGAAATCAAGGCAGTGCTCAGTGCAGCCAGTGAACCAAAAGGCTCCACACCACGTTAACTGCACGCTGGGTTTTATAAAGCCGAAAGAGAAACTACATCTGGATCTGACTGTCCAACAACAGTGCAGCAATGTGAGAGGAAATTCACATTCGGGAACCCTGAGCTCTAAAAACAACCTTGGCCAAGACTGTATAGTTTTTCCATCCAAGTAAGAATTCTAGAATTGTCCTAATAGGCTTATTAAAAGGGTTACTATACATTGTAGAGCGCGGGCCCTTGGCACTGGTCCAACTTCTCTCGTCAAACTAGGAAAATAATGTTCTGCGTGAAGCAGTTCTCCTAAAGCTACACTTCTAATTCAGTGCGGGTGTTAATGTCTCTCATCTTAATTCATGAGTTTCTCCACAGTAAGTAATAAGTTTAAGATCTCGTAACAGCAAACGACAGTTGTAGGGAAAAAAAGCAAATAGCAGGCTATATGCCTAAATGTTAGCATCACAAGATCTTAACCCGAGCGTTAGTTTTAATACTGATTCGGGGCCGCCATCCCGGAACGAGTAACTCACAATCCGCAGGAGTGAGGCCCGGGAACGAGCTAGCGTACTTTTAAAACGCGCCACAGGTGACTTTCCTGGGATGCCGCCCACCACTACCCTGGACCAGATCACGGAGGCCCACAGAGGCTACATGCTGCCCCCGAGGCCAGGGCGAGCTGGGGAGAGCGCGGGCCCCGGCTCACGCCTCGCCGGTCCGCCCGGCCCTGCCACGTCCCCGCCCAGCCCGACCCGCCGGCGGCCTCCCCGCCCGCCTCTCTCCAAGCGCTCACAGATGGGGATGGCGGACACGATGAAGGCGTTCCCGAAGAAGAGCGCCGAGGACTTGGCCGACAGGTTGCGGCTGAAATCCTGCAGGAGCAGGTCCTCCTCGGACTGCTGCTTGGAGCCGCCTTTGGGAGCCATGGTGGAACCGCAGCCGCGAGACGAGAGGACCAAGTCAGGCCCCGAGCCGGGCGCGAGCCGGGCAGAGGCCGCTGGCACCACCCCTGCGGCCACCGTATCCGCTAACGACCCGTCAGCGCCGCGCTCGGAGGAGGGAGCCGGCGTTGCGCGGCGCGGGGCAAGCGTCCGCAGGATTGGCCAGTCTGGCGCCGCTACGTAGGTTTCACGGCATGATTAGGCGAGCGGGCCAGACTTCCGGATTCCTGGCAAACCACGTGACCGTCAGTTTCCAGGAGAAAGCCGGGACTTGTAGTTTAGTGGGTGCTTTTTTTTTTTTTTTTTTTTTAATTAACAAAACGTTATTGACATTACACTTTACAGACGCTGGTAGACTCATGCTTTCCAAGCCGTCGAAATTCCAAAATAAGGAGCTCTGAGTCATATGATCATTCATTCAACGGGCGCATGGTTAGCCGGCTCTGTGGATACCCAGCACTGGGGCATTGGAAGAAGAAGAGAAAGTATAGGTAGGTAGTATGTGTTGAGCCCCTTCTTTACACAGTCATTATTTCATTAAATATCCTCAAGAATCCTATGATATGCCCATTTTGAGGGTGAGAGACCAGCAATGCTGGTCTCCAGGGAGTGGGATCTTTTCAAAGAAGTAACAGCTTAACTTTGTACAAAAAAGGCACTCTTGCTTATAAGGAACTCATGGTCTCATTGCTGAAGATAATATTTAACACGTGTCCAGTACATTTACAAATTACTACACTTTTATTCCTTTAAAGATTTAGTTGAAATAATGTGGCCTCCAAAGCCATGCTGGGTAAAACAATACTAAGTAAAGACAATATGTTGGCTGGACAGGCCTCTGAAGTTCAGAAAATTGAATATGCTGATTAAAACAACTAAATACCATTAACTCGAGTTATCACTTTTTCTTCAAAAATTAATGCTCAACCACTTCACTCTCAGCAAAAGCTTCTTTCATCTACTGACATCAGGCAAAACTTCAACAACCAACTTAACAGATCTGTTAACAGAGATCTTTCTTTCTCACCTTCTCCAGTTGTAATTGACCTTCAGAGCTTCCGTTCAAATGGAGCTTTCTGTCTTCAAGCTTTTTCAACCTATTCTCTTTTTTAAAAAATATTATTTATATTTTTAAATTTTTGGCTGCATTGGGTCTTTGTTGCTGCACACAGGCTTTTCTCTGGTTGCGGCAAGCCGGGGCTACTCTTGGTTGCGGTGCGCGGGCTCTCGGCGCGCGGGCTTCAGTAGTTGTGGCTCACGGGCTTAGTTGCTCTGCAGCATGTGGGATCTTCCCAGACCAGGGCTCGAACCCGTGTCCCCTGCATTGGAAGGCAGATTCTTAACTACTGCACCACTAGGGAAGTCCTCAACCTATTCTCTGTATAGATACCACAATGAGTTTTCCTGAAATATAAATCCTTTCATCATCTACAGCAAGTATTCCCAAATGCCAGAAGTCTTCACCAATCATGGCAAAATAAGAAGAAAAAATGGACCATCTAGTGAATTTTTCAGAAAACAAACTATTCATTTAAAAATATCTACATTTATGTCTTCTTTTTTTAATGTTTAAATGAACTTTCTTTTGTTACGTGGTGGTGGTGATAGTGAAGAAACTCGTATTTTTCTCTTCCAAAATATTCCTCTCTGTTTTTCCTACCTTAATAAATTACATCCTTTCCCACCCATTTGCTAGGGCTAAAATGTTAAGTTTCAACACTTAATTCCTTCCTTTCGCTCTCCATTTGTGACCAATTCATCAGCAAAACCTTTTGGATCTGTCTCTTTAACTAGATTTCTTGCTTGCTGTTTATAAACCAATGATATAAAAAGAAGATAACAGATAAAATCAGAAACTGTAAGATCAAAATCAACAAGCTAGTTAAAAGTAAAAGAGGAAGAAAATAAGAAACAATAATGATGAGGTTAAAAAGAATTACACCTGAGAAAAATATCTAAACAATTAAAAAAAGATAAAAGTTTGAAATGTTAGTAGATAAAAATTAATGCACTTTGTAAACCAAGAATAGAAACTAAAGGTAATAAATTTAAACAGAAGAGAATCTAAAATAGTAGGAATTTATAATTTATGGGGTAAGTACAAGAACTATGATAAGCAATGATGCTTATGACAGAGGTTTTTTCATTATGTTAACAATGAAAATCATGAAGGTAGTAGCACACCTGAAGTACTGGAGCAGTGTTTTTTTTGTTTTTTTTTTGTTTTTTTGTTTTTGGCTGTGTTGGGTCTTCATTGTTGTGTGCAGGCTTTCTCTAGTTGTGGCAAGCAGGGGCTACTCTTCATTGAGGTGCACAGCCTTCTCATTGCGGTGGCTTCTCTTGTTGCAGAGCATGGGCTCTAGGCACACGGGCTTCAGTAGTTGTGGCACACAGGTTCAGTAGTTGTGGCTCGCAGGCTCTAGAGCGCAGGCTCAGTAGTTGTGGTGCACGGGCTTAGTTGCTCCGCGGCATGTGGGATCTTCCCGGACCAGGGCTTGAACCTGTGTCTCCTGCATTGGCAGATGGATTCTTAACCACTGCGCCACCAGGGGAGCCCAGGAGCAGTGTCTTTTTATACCAAATGCTATCTAGTACCTTTGGAAGAATAGCAAGGTCTAAGGATCATCTATATATGGCATATATGTCTATGGCACATTGGACAAGCAGAGATAACAATCTGCTAAAAAACAAAAAGAAAGGTGGTCAATAGATTCTATCCAAACAAAGATCTGCAATATATTTTGCCTATTTCAATATAGTTCAATTCTATGAAGGAGACAGATAGATGGACTTGATTCCATACCAGCTGGCTTCTAATCTGTGAATTTCAAGCTTAACATTTTCATTATATCACTTCACATTATCAGAATGAAAAAAAAAAAAAAGAAGAAAAAGAAAAAATTTAAAGCAGTAATATTTATTGCTGGCAGGGATATGGATCACAAATTTCTCTCATCCACTGCTATTGGCTTTGTGGAAGAAAATCTGGCAAGTTAAAAATTAATATATCTTTCTGTGGCAGACACTGCAAGTTGCCTAGCCAATAAAGAAAACTACTGCTAGCTTTACACTGGGACATCATGAAGATTAACAAATGGATCATCTAGTACTACTCTAGGGACTATGGGGTGGGGAAGCTCTCTGTTAAAAAGACCATTTGCTATGCAACTCTCATTATGGAAATAATTTTTGAAAGAAGAGATGAAATACTTATATTAGTCTCTAGGTACAATATTTTAAAGTCCCACCTGGGAGACAATTTACTCAGCCAAACTACATATTTCAGGCACTGCCCTGTGATTAATTCATAGCTTCATGAATTCATTCAGCAAGTATTTTTTAAAAGCTACTATGTGAAAGGCACTGTGCTAGACCTTTGGAAGTATCCAAATAATAGCCATGATAATTATGATTATGATAACCAACATTTATTGAGTCTTTCTGTTTTATGTCCAGCTCTATGCTAGACCCTTCACATACATCATTTAACTTAATCCTTACAGCAGCACTATGAGACGTGTGTTATTATTATCCCCATTTGTCAGATGAAGAAGCTGAGGCACAGATCAGTACAGTAACTCACCTAAGATCCCACAACTAGTAAGTGGTAGAGTCAAGCTATGAACTGCAGGCAATATGACTCCAGGACGTATGCTTTTAACTGCAATTGAGTTCTGGTCTCCTCTGTACCAGTGGCGTCTCAGATTCTAAGTGCTTGCCCCCAAAAGTTCTATTTTGGACAAGCAGCCAAGGGTAGTTTCTTGTGTACCAGTTGCCTTGCAGAGTCATGTCACACACAGCAGCTCTGGCCAGCACATCCTTGGACAGATAGGATTCTGCATCTTATCCATAGGGAAACCTCAGTGAGCAAGCCTGGGCTCTCCATAGTGGATTCTCTGTCTCAGTGGGTTTGAACATAAAATCCCGGAAAGCGACACAATTAATAGAGGTGTACAGAAACAGGACAGAGAAGAGGAGCAAAGCACAAACCGTAACTCACCAGCAGCCGTATATTAGAGAAAGGGTGATTGGAGAAATGCTCGAGGCTTCCTCATTTCCCTCTGTAAGCCCGAAAGAGACCCCTATCACCTGCAATAAAGCAAAAATGCTCCAAAAATGAAAACAACACAGATGTGAAGTACAGTAAAAATAATATAAACAGATATAAAAATAATACAAAATAATATAAACAGATAAATAATATAAACAAACGAAAACATAGATGAATGATTTTGCTCAATGTAATTTATCAATTTATATATCACCCCTCCCCCAATATGTTTAAGGCAAAAGTAACAAGATCAAATGCATACAAGATTCAAGCAAGTAACCTGTGACATAATAAGAATTACATATTTGGTCTCTGCCCCGCTTCCTAACAGGGCTCCTAAAATCCTTGGAATTACCTGAGTAATGGGGGTGAGAAAAGCATCTCTGGTTTTTCTTCATAAACCCCTTTCAACTGTCTCTGAGTTTGTGCTAATGAGCTGGCTCTGGGAGAATGGGGGCTGATTGCTGGAGGAACCAACCACGTGAGGGTTGGAACTTTCAGCCCCATTCCACCCGCCACTACTCTGGGGAGGGGAAAAAGATAAGGGCCTGGAGATTGACTTAATCACCAGTGGCCAATGATTTAATCAGTCATACCTGCGTAATAAGCCTCCATAAAACCCTTAAACAATGGGGTTCAGAGAGCCTCTGGGTTGGTGCTGGGAGGGCGGGGCGCCCAGACAGCACAGGGTATCTTCATGCACCTTCCCACATAATTTGCCCCCATGCATCTCTTCCATTTGGCTGTTCCTGAGTTGTAAACTTTGTCATAAACCAGTAATCATAAGAAAAGCACTTTCCTGAGTTCTCTGATCTGTTCTCACAAATGATCAAACCTGAGGAGGGAATTGTGGGAACCCTCGATGTATAGTCATTTAGTCAGAAGCACAAGCAACAACCTGGGACTTGAGATTGGCATCTGAAGTGGGGGGGCAGTCTTGCGGGACTAAGCCCTTAACCTACGAGGTTTGCACTAACTCCGGGTAGTTCGTGTCAGAATTGAGTTAAATTGTAGGTCACCCAGTCCGTGTCCACCAAAAATCAGAGGCTAGCTTAGGGTGGAGAAACCCACACCTTCGGTGTCAGAAATGTTGGGAGTAGTGTAGAAAGTAATAGGTTTTTTCCTTTTATAACCCTAGTGAGTGAATTGTGCCAGTTATAGAACATAAGACATAAGGGATCTTGTAAAGCAACCATACTCCAGTAAAATTTTTTTTAAAAAAGAGAAAAAGACAGTGGCGGGATCAATATAACTGAAAAGCTCACTTTGCCAAAGGCAGTCAAACTGAGATAGAGTCAACAACCAATGTGATGTAGGCCAAATACAACATGTTTGGGGTTGAATCTGCACCATAAACTCCCCGATTTATGGAGACTTAACTGTATACAAAAAAGAAAAAAATTAAGGTGTTACGATGTGTTTTCTCCCATACCTCTGAGCAATTAACTCCATTCCCTGAAACTCTGACCAGGTGTCCCACAAATTGAACTCAATTCTGGCACTATATACCTGACCTGTCAGATCCCACAGGTTAGGGCTCAGTCCCTCAAAACTGCCCCCCCAAGTCAGACACCAATTGCAAGTCCAGGTTGTCACCCGCACTTCTGACTGACTGGTTATAAATTGGAGGTTCCTGTGACCCCCTCCTAGGGTTGAATTAATTTGCTAGAGCAGCTCACAGAACTCAGGAAATCAGCTTACTCCCTAGTTTATCTTTTTTTTTTTTTTACAAAAGATATTAAAGGATAAGAATTGAACAGCCAGATAAAGAGACACAGAGATCAAAGTCTAGCACACAGGAGCTTCTATCCCAATAGACTCTGGGACCCAGCACGTGAAAGCATTCTGGTTCACCAACCTGGAAGCTTTTCCAACCTTCCTTTTGGGTTTTTATGGAGGCTCCATTATACAGGCATAGTTGATTAAATCATTGGCCACTGGTGATTGATTCAACTTCCAGCCCCTCTTCCCTCCCCAGAGGTCAGGGGGGTGGGAATGAAAGGTCCAACCCTCTAATCAGGCTTGGTTCCCCTGGCAACCAGCCCCCATCCTTACATTACCAAGGGGCTTTCCAAAAGTAATCTCATTAACATAACAAAGGACACCCTTATTGCTCTCAACACTTTAGGAAATTGCATGGGTTTTAGGAGCTGCCTGCAGGAACAATGGACAAAGACCAAATATATATTTCTCATTAAAGTCACAATGTCACAGGTGTAATGAAAAAAGCCTTACCATTCAGAAAGAAATGTGCCCTTTTGTAGAGAATGCTGGGGAATGTTGGCCCTTAGACTTGTTCAGGCCCCTTCTCCCACCCACCAAACACACACCTTGACATTGACAGATGTTTTCCAGCTGTTTTGTTTTGGGTTTTTTTAATATAAAGATAAGGTCTTGAGAATTCTAAATTCGCACTTTACTGCGGAATTGATTTTGAAACCAACTGAGACATTAAAATACTTGAGGGACAAGAATTTGTCTTAGAGCTTGAAGCTTATATTTTCCAAGATAAATATTTTCCTGTTTTAGGAAATACTGATTATTAGCCTGTGTAAGTCGGAGACTATTTCTGAAGCAGACAGAAAATCCTGTTTCTTTTGTGCCTAAGGGAATTTATAAAGTCACTCACTTCTTTAAGAAAATGATACACATCTCCAGAAAATATATTATCTTAATATCCACTGATAGAGGCCATAATACTTTAACTCTCAAAACTCCCCCCGGCATCTTCTACATGTGACACTTATCACACACGCATCATCCACGGAGCACTGCAGGGCACAGTAAAAATCAAGATTTGCATTGGAAATCAGTTTTCTTTAGTTACACATTTAACCTAAGCACTATGGCAACAGAGTATAAGATAAAGTAGGTCACGAATTTCAATTGGAATGGCTTAGTGATAGAAAAGCTCAGTTGTAATTTGCTGCTCATTTTTTAGGAGTCTATACTTAAAAATTCTTCTATTTCACACACCCCTGCCAATGTAATCTAACAACAACCTCGTAGATAAAAATCATAAGACCAAATTCGTGAGTGGGACTCATTCAATCTCAGTAGTTATTTGGTTTGCCAGTTAACTAGTAGTGTCCATCTCCATACTCATAAATAGACGAGGAAGGGAATTCCAGGTAAAAGGAGTAGCTTTATGAGTGCACAGTCATGCAAGTGTACAGTATACAACTTGAGATCATTTGGAGGATGATCAAAACCAGACACGATAAGAGGATTTAAAAAAAGGATATGTTTCTGTCACTGTAAGCCTAATGGAATCATAGCTGGTCTCCTAGGAACCTAGCTGGACACCTACACCAGCTACGTAGGCTATTTTTATCCAAGAAATAAAATGAAATTAAGTTCTAATCTCTTTTACAGGATTATCTGATTCCATCTTTCTTTGCTTCTGGGATAAATATGTCCCTTGGTCTTACTGACCCATATTTTAAAATTCCAACTCCTCTAGGACCTTTCTGTACTAAATATTCTTCCTGCTTTTCCATCTCTTCCATGCATAGAGCTTATAGGTCTCTAGAGTACGAAATATCTGTCTGTTTAATCTGCCAGAATAATACCTGTGTGATCTTGGGCAAATTACTTACCTTCTCTAGTCCTCACTTTCCTCCCAAGGTTGCCGTGTGCATTAAGTGAAACAATGTGAAGCCCTAGCTGGAACAGAGTAAGCTCTCAGTGGCAGTAGTTATTCTTCTTCCTCTTCTCTTCTGTCTTGACGTATTGCTTCCTACTCTACGTATAATGTGCTCAGCAGCTTTCTCACCTCCTGCACACACACACACTCACACGTGCACTCTGGCAAGCACACACTTTCCCTCTTTCACATGCTTAAACTCTCCACCTGCGCTTCACTGCCAAAGAAAGAAAAGTCTGCTCCGACTCACTCAGTCCCTTACTTCCCACTCATTCCTCACCACACTGCAACCTGAATTATACTTCTGCCTCTCTTCCATATCTGCTCCAGCAACAGTCTACTAAATTGCCAAAGCCAGACAATTTTCCTCGGCTTTTAACCACCGCACCTATCTTCAGCATTTAGTACCACTGGACATCTCATCTTCTCCAAAGTTTCTCTTCTCTAGTCTCCAATCAGCTGCCCTGACTACCCTGACCCTCCCTACTTCTTGGGTAGGTTTGCCCACTCAGGCAGCTATGCGTGAGTCAAGGGGTAAAATCACAGTGGCTCCGATCAGAGGCCTCAAAAAGTAGAACCACGCTGGCAATAGTTTTGGCAAAATGGAGATAACTTTTCCAGATAAGTCTTAAACTCAGTGTTGCTCCCTAATCCACAAAAACTGAGGAGATTTTTAAACTGCTTCATACCCCAGCAACACAGAACAAAGTGAAGGGAAACCAGCAAATGTGCCCAGAGTTTTACAGTAAGCACATCAGAGAATATCCTTCCTCGTCTTTTCCTACACAGATCTATGCATTAGCTGGCAGGAGCAGAAATATCTAAAACTACATGCACAACTACTGAACTGCGTGTATTTAAAGTCTGAGCTCCAATCAATTACAGATAGTTGAGATCCTTCTACAATTATTTTTAAAATCCTTGATCCAAAGAGGTCTTCATTTTGCTGTATATCAGTTGTGAATGTCATACAGATGAATGTTAAGAAATGGTGCAGAATCAGATAATTAACAAAGAAAGGAACTAAAACAAGGAACTGAAACTTTTCCCTTACCACCTTTTGCAAGGGTTTCACAGATTCTCAGCTAGGAAGTCATTAGAGTTAATGCAGAAATCATGATGTATATTACCTCAGTGTGTCGTATACATATTGGTTAACAGCACAGGTCCTAGAATAAGATTGCCTGGGTTCAAATCCCACTTCCACCACTTATTGGTTGTGTGAAGGTGAAGTTATCGCATATCTCTTTCTAAGACTTTGTTTTGCAAATCTATTAATCAGGGGAAATGATGATACTTTTTTCAGAGGGATTTTGAAAAGATTAAATGACAAAAATGTATGTAAAGTATTTAGCTTACATTCAAAATATGTTATGTAAATCTTGCTTTCTTTTGCTACATTTTCTGCTTTAGCTCCTCTCTTTCCAAGAAATTCTGCTTTAATAATTTGTAAATATACAAGCGTGTGTGTGTGTGTGTGTGTGTGTGTGTGTGTGTGTGTGTGTGTGTGTGTTGTATAGCTAAATTGGAAGATAAAGCTGGGGAAACTTGGCCTCTAGAAGACAGTCATCCCTGGTGGAAGATTACAAGGCCTGTCTCCACCCAGGATAGAAATTGACCGCAATCCACCTCTTCCTTAAACAGAGGCAGAGGGGACTTCAGCCCGTGACCTGGAGAAAGGAGGAAAGGTGTGGGGCATCCTACATGGAAGGGGTAGGAGAGAGGGCGAGTTGCCTTCTCAAACCTATTCTCCACCAGAGTAACATTTTACTGTTTTATTATGATTATAAAAGAATTCTGATTCTGAAAGTTGGAAAACACAAACACACATTAAAGAAGAAACCAAAAATGAACCCTGATCTCATAGGTCAGGGATAACTTCTATTAATATTTTGAAGCAATTTCTTTAGTCATTTCCTATGCATCTATTTGCACATCTATAATTAACATAATTGAGATCAGTGATATATATAGTTTTGTCTACCTTTCCAATTGTTCCATTATGAGCATTTTTCAATGTTACTGAAATATCTTCAAAACATTCTTTCCAATGACTACAAAATTGTCCTTTGGATGAATGTACTACAATTTATGTATTTATTTTAATAACTTATTATTTTCTAATGACAAAATAATTGCATGTCCATTTATAAACTTAGAAAATATAATATATAAATCACCCATAATCTTATCGCTCAGATATAACCACTGTGAATATTTTGATAAATTTCTTTCTAGTAGTTTTCTATAACTAGCTGTTATTACATACTTAACTAATTGAGGTCATATATTACAAGTATTTTCCCATGTCATTAAAAATGCTCTGGAAATTTTTAGTGCCTATAAATAATAAATGATATATGTCTGATCTCACTCTCTTACTGGTAGGGAGGAAAGAAATTTCCAGCCAACAAGGACAGAAAATGTCCACAAATAGAGGGAAAAGGATTGTCTAGGGTCATGCCCTCTAAGTCAAGAGTTCCTCTAGAAAGAGTCCAGACTTCCTTGGCATGCACAGGCTGAATAGTTGCTTCCGAAAACCAAGTTGCCAAATCCAGCGTAGGATAACTGTTTGAGTCAGAACTCCTTTGGTTACAAGCGACAGAGCCCTTTGTCAAACAAGCTTAAGAAAAAATCAACAACAGAAACAAACAAACAAATACATAATAGGGATAAGGGAAAAAGGAAGGGAGGGAGGAAGGGGAGAAGTTTATTAACTGAGGAAAATAAAAAGTTCTGTCACTGCTGAATTCAGAGGCTCAAACAATGTCTTTAGAACTTATTTGTCGTCTCTCATCTCTCTTCACCTGTGTTGGTATCATTCTCTCCAATATGGACAATATGGACATTTTCCTGAAAGCTATCCATATGACTCTCTGGCTTATATCTTTATAGCTCTTGATCCCAGAGGAGGAGATAGCAGTTTTCCTGATGGCTTCTGAAGAAAACTATCAGTGGGGCTTGTGGTTGCCTAAGCTGAATGACTCACTGGGTCAGAGAGATGGAGTATCCATTGACAAAGCTGGTGTCTGGGAACCACACTTAGTGGGATGCAGGAGGGCCATTTCTACTGAACTGCATGGTAGGAGGAGTAGGGTTCTCTCAACAAGAAAGAAATGCCAGCAGAGTCATGTCCGAGCTAGTAAGAGGTCGATGGTCACATCATCACAGGCAGCAGGATCAGGAGAGGACAGAGAGGAGGAGGCTGGGGGTGACTCGGGGCCTGACCGACCAGGTGCCCTCCACACATTCAGGAGCAGGAGGTGAGGCCCTCTCAGTGGCGATGGGACACATGAATGCACTTCCATTTATTTAACCATTCGCATATTGTTAACCATTTAGGTTGTTCCAGCTTCTTTTTTCATCAGTTACTCTGCTAAGAAATACTTTCTTTTTACATTTACTTTACAATAACATTTATTCACCTACGACTGTAAAATAAACATATGTTCATGATAAAATGCAGAAGGCTAAATAAATACCTATATTTCTACTCCCCAGGGGGCAACCAAATTATGTGTGTGTTGTGTGTATATACACATGCACATACAAACATATATATATATACACATATACACAATTGATGGCATAATTCAAATAGAATTTTCGTTCATGATTTTTAGTTAACACTGAATTAGAAACATTTTATGTTATTAAATATTTGATATCAGAATTCTAATAGTATATGATATTTCATCATATAAATTATCAAAAAATTTTAGCCATTTCTTGATTTGGGGACACTTAGGTCATACCCATTTTTTCACTATTATAAATAAACCTATATTTGGTATAAATATGTGTCTGCATCTCTGATTATTTCTTTGGCGTAGAGTCCTAGAAGTGGAGACACAGGGCTAAAGTATGTGAACACCCTTATGAGTACAGTCACACAGACTGGCCTAGGGTCGGCTATATCAAGTTTGAAGGAGAGGGGAAACGAGGGCGTTCTATGTGGCCCGAGACAATCAGAATGGGGATGGTGGGATGCTGAGAAGAACTAAGTTGAACGTGAGGGCTGTAACTCTGACCTCATGGGGAAAAACACAAGGTTTGTTTACGTTGCCGTTTCACAAGATCAAATCTTAACATAGACGCATTGGGGGTTTCACATTCTAACTTACACAGCTGTTCCTTGTGGACTGACCCACAGAAAAACAAGCCCTGCTTTACCCCTGACCTCCACTTCACTTCTACTCTGAGTTGAGCCCATCTGCTTCCAGCCCCTCAAGCTGTCCCAGAGACAATGATCTCCACCCAGGAATGCGGGTAGAACAAACTGGAGAAGCTTATTTGCCAGAAATGGGCCACACAAGAGTTTTTTTCACAAAACAGTCAGAGGGAGGGGCTCCACTTCCCCGAGGACTCTACAAACTCTGCTCTGTGGAAAGCGAGGGGGAACAGGGTGGGGGAGGAACAGAGCATTCTCCAGCATCCTGGAGCAGCCTGGCAGGGCTGGCAGTTAGGGGCGGGAGTCCTGAGAGCCAACTGCAACTGCGAAAGGAGCGTGGAGGTGAAGGAGGAGGTGGAGAAGGACCACTTCGTGCACCATGGTGAGTAGCAGTAATTTTATTTTTAGGGGCCGCCATGAATACAGATTTTTGGAGAAAAGAACTATGGCCAGGGAGAATTTCTGGGATGCTTTCTGCAAGGTGCCGTGTATTTGGTCTGGTTCTTTAAAAAACACCCACAGCAAAGATATGAGTTCATCTTTAAGGCTGCCAGACAGAGTCATGTTTCTTTTGAGTGTGACTCTGTACAGATGCTGGGCCACACGAAACCTGGGAAGAAACTTTAAAAAGCAACCAAAATATGAAACACCATATCCTCTGTAGAGGTACTCACCACGTTTTATACAGGGTCTGTAAAATTTATTCACTCTACTCTTTTCCTCTCTGATCCCCCACCCAAATGTTTGATACCTTTCTATTTTGTGATGGGATTGACATGCCATGTGGTTGTGGAAGAGGTAGTCTGAGGTAAGTTCTGGTCTTCTCTGCTCTGTAATTTTCTTTCCTCACCTTACCACATTCTCCTAACTGATCACAGCTAATTATTATTGAAAGGGCCTTGCTTTGCTTGCCCTTGTGTACTCCGTAGCCTGGATCCAGAGCTTTACACCTCGTGTTGTAAAATGCATACTCCCTAAGTTATAGTGAAGGCAAGGAGTAACTCTTCCATGATTAAAGAAATCTGCTTTGTCTTCATTTATTCATCAAATCAACAAACATGGATTAAGGATTTAATAGAGGAAAACCTCATTTCTTCACTCTATTATACAAACTGCTTTTCTGTTCTCCTTCAAGAATGTGACTTTTCATCCGTGGATGATTTTAAAATGGGCTCTAAGCAAAGCACATCCTGGAATGAAGAAGAAAGCAGTTTCTTTTTGATAAAGACCTGGCTTCTATTGTCAAAGGGCAGAAGAGGTCAGGCAGTATCCTCCCTTTCTAAAGAGCAAGGCACCTTTTTTGTATTGAGATGTTTAAAATTCTTTAATCAAGAAGTGCTTTGGCCTGATAATTAAGGTATGTGTTTGGCTTAGTTTATCTTTTCTGAGGATGAAAGGAGAAAAGAACTGTGGTTTGGGAAGGGCGGAGGCCTTCTTCGGACACTAGCCACAAGACAGAAAAAGGTCTCAGAACCAAGATAGGCCGGAGTGGCCTCATCAAAGGAACAGGGGTGGCGAAGGAAACGGACAGGGGTGTTAGGAGTTAACCACGCGTGGGTGCTGCACTACACCACGCGGAGAAGCCAGATAGAGCAGCAGGAGGGGAAGAGAAGAGTGTGTGGTCTTCAAGTAATTCTTAGCCCCCTTTCACCACATCGGCTTCTGGCCTGGAAACTGGCTTGCAGACATTTTCTCTGCTGGTCTCTCAGGCACGTGTCACCAGTGAGCGAGGGAGGGATGGTTGTAGGGGGGAGAGCGTCGAGTGACCAACCCTCCAGGTTTTCCCGGGACACTCTAGGTTTTGTGCTGACAGTCTTGCATCCCGGGAAACCCTTCAGTTCCTTGCAAAACCGGACACTTGGTTATCCTACTCACCAACCTGGAGTCGTCTCATGGAAAAATTAGGTATTCACGAAGACTTACTTTTTTTTCACAATTTCAAAATGTTCAGATTGCATGTCCACAAATACCGAGTCACTCAGTCATAAAACCAGAAAGCCAGTGAGTATTGGATTAGACCGAATGTGGGAAGTGGGGAGATTTGTGGAACAGATCTGTAAACAACTCACTGCGAATGTAGGGGAGGGAGATGCTAATGTTTTTAAGAAGCAAACAATGGTAAAAATGTAGAGGATTTAATTTTTACTCATTTGAAATATGTAGAATGCTGTTGATTTTCTCTTTATTATTAATATGTTTTATATCAATATAAGAGTTTTGTTTGTTCTTTGTTTTGGATTCAGAGAATGTAACTATTTACAAGGGATGTCATTGGTTAACTTCCAACCATGCCCCCTCCCCCTGCCCCAGTGCTTCCTATGGTCTTAGCTGTTTAACTTTGAATCCTCCCAACAACGGGGTTTGAAGAACGTAAACCTCATGCTTAGGGAAGTACTGTTTTCACATTTCTTAATGTTCTGCTGAAAACCATCAGCTTCACGTACCACTGATGCTACAAGTCAGGGTCGCTAAGCTGAAGCAGGCACTCAACCTTGCGAGTCCTCTCCACGCTCCAAATGCTGATCTCGCCACCCCCACCCCCTTCTTTTTCCTCTTACTGATTCACAAAGAGCACGGGCTTCATTAGAAGGCTTCCATCCTGCCAGCAGAACCTCAACCCTGACCCCGTCCACATTTCTTTCTCTCCCTTTCTCCTGCCGTAATAAAGGAATTGCTTTATTTCTAAGTCACAGCCTCTACTTTGCTGACTCCATCCTCACCTCCCTCCCAGGAGCTCCCACGTCAATCACCATCACCTCTGCTTCCATATCTTCAGCTGCCCCTTCTGTATGGCTCCATCCTTCAGCGTTTCACATGCTGAATTTACTCCCATCTTTAAAAGAAATTATTTTCCTATCCCAATTGTTCTCAGCGCTAGCTACTCATTAGAATCACCTGGGAAGCTTTAAAAACTTTACGGTGCCCAGGCTGCACCTCAGAACAATTAAGTCAGAATTGGCAGGGGTGGGATCCAGGTGTCAGAATTTATTTTGAAAGCTCCCCAGGTGATTCCAGTGTGCAGCCAGGATTAAGAAACACTGATCCAACCTACCTATCCCTCCAGCCACCCCCAGCTGTCCTCATTCACTGTCGAACTCGACTTGCTACTCCTTTCCCTGACCCCTCATTCATGCCTCTACCAGTGTGACCCTGCACGCTCCCTTCACCCGCCAAGGCATCAAGGTCACTGAAGGACTTCTCATTGCTAAATCCCACACTCTGACCCAGCAGCCTTGACCTGTTGACCATCCCTTCCTTCTTGAAGCATTCCTTTCCCCTGGTTCCCACGCTGCCCTCTCCTGTCTTTCTCCTTATCCCCCTTGCCTTCCAATTTCCTGGGCTCCCTCTCCTCAGATTCCTTCCTTATCCCTTTCTCTGCCCACTCTTTTTGGGCGGTCTCATCCACTCTCTTGGCTTTTCTTGCCACCCAATGTCGAGGACTCCCAAAGAGCCTACCCAGCTTTCTGGACACCCCTATCCTCCCTCCTGCTGCCTCCTGCACAGCTCCACCCACAGCTCTCAGGAGCACCCTCCGATTAAATGCCAAGACTGAACGCTTCATCTCACCCCGTACTCCCAAACGTGTTCTTTCTTCATTGTTTCCTACGTCGATTTACATCCAGTCGCCCCAGTAATGTGGGCATTGCCCTTGCTCTTGGAAACCTCTCATCCAGTCGTTCAATTCCAGTGTGTGCTACCTCCTAAGTCATTTAAATTCAGCTGTCTTTTAAAATGCTACTCCTCTAGGAGGGCTTCTCTGATGCCTAGACTAGGTTTGGCTCCCTGCTTTGTGCTTTGAGAGCACGTGATCCTTGCCCTAGCACAACACTCAGCGAAACCTATAGGAACTGCTTAATGCCTGACTTGCGCTGAGGACAGGGAGGGGCTAGGGACTCAGAGCAACACAGTCTTTACCCACCAGCATCTAAGAGTCTAGAGAAGAAAATGGACCATTGTAATAGACTCAGAAACACGCACAAGTATGTGTAAGGCTCTCAACAGTCTGTACCAGGATTGCTTGACTACTCATAGATGGCTTGAGGGGTCCAGCTGAAGAAGGGCTGTGGAACAGGTGGAGCCCCTCCCTGTTTCAGTCTAGCACCTCACTGATAAGGAGGTCTACTGAATTGATTCCAAGTGAATTCTTTTGGAAAGAATAGAATAAATTGCATGTATCTTCATTTAGAAATGCTGACTCTAATGGTTAAGAATATTGTATACTTGAAAGTTGCTGAGGGAGTAGATCTTAAAATTTCTTATCACAAGAAAAAAATTGTTATGTGGGGTGATGGATGTTAGCTAAACTTATTGCGGTCATCATTTCCCAATATATACATAAATCATTGTGTTGTACACCTAGAATTAATACAGTGTTATATGTCAATTATATTTCAGTTAAAGAAAAGAAAGGGAGGGAAAAAAAGAGATGCTGACTAATTCTGAAGCTCTTAGACCTAAGTATGGTCTGAAAATCTAAGCATTTTAATTCTCTAAACTATTCTGAAATAAACAATCTTACTAAAAAGGCTTGGTATACCTTTGCAAAATCTATTATGTATTTATAAATATGATGGGCATATTAAATATTTGAAAATGTATTATAAGTTATTGTATGGTACCCCAAATTCAGCCTGCTTTTCCTTCCTAAAAAGAATCATGCAGCTGTTTGTTCATTTAAGGAAGGCTATCCTCCAGTTCTCTTGCACCATATCCACTAAGGAGGTGTGATTCATGTGTGGTGATAGCTGTGGAGAAAAGATCAAATTTGGTCATCTTGCAGCTGATTGAAATTTTGTGACCTTTCAGGTGTTTGTTTTCAAAGAGAGCAATGCCAGAAAAAAAATCAAGTTCTAAAGTCTGTTTTTCTTACGCTTTTTATTAAACTACAGTTTCTGAAATCTAAAATAAGTTCCAATTACCAGTTCTCTAGAGAGCCCTGTTTTCCACAGGGCTCCTATGTGGCTTTTAGAAATTCGCAGGGTTAATCATTTGTCTTCGCGCCAAACCCCTGGCTTCATTTTCCTTTGCCCATCTGCACATTTTGCATGCATACAGGCTGCTGGTGTGCATATGTATCCAAGCCTTTGCATACGGAATGAGTATGCTTTCAAAAAGCAGGCCCATAAAAGTTCTAAAGCAGGCAGTGAGTTACTTGGAGGCGGTCCAGCCGCACGCTGCAGATGGCGCTACTGCGATGGGGTAGGGGGAGTTCGCAGCTCGGATCAGACCTCCCCCAGCGAACCTCTGCGCTCTCCAGCGGGAGGTGCGGGCTCTGCGCGCTTACTCTTTGTGAGGGGCTTCCGCACGGCACTAAGTATGAAATTCATGGAGGAAAATGCAAGGCTCTTTGTAATGAATGCAGAACAACGTCTGCACGCCTTTGTTTGCAACTTGGAGGAAAAAAATGGTCTAAAGGCTGAAACCAGTGTCAGTATTTGATAATAATAAGGAATAGTTACAATGATCATCAAGCTCTCTAACTTGCTATAAAAGAGGAAACCACAATGGGCTGGTTATGATCTTGCGGGTGTCTCCATATCTTTTTCACTTAGTTCCACAGAAAGCCAATTGTCTAGTGAAAGTAATGGTTTATTTAGATTTAAGTCATGTTACTGCCCGAGGAGGCTGCTAGATGGGAAAGGAGAGCGGAGAGAGTATATTTGATCTAAGAAAGAATATTTAAAGCATGAGGTCAGAATAGCTGGGGAGCGTGTGGCATGTCTAATTCTGAATTCAGGGTGTTTTACACCTAAGTGTGTACTAAGTTAAAGTTTGCAATAAAGGTTGTGATCAAGAACACAGTAAACAGCACCAGCCTCTGACTGGTTTTGACCCTGAGCTCCAACCACAAAGCCCTTGTATCTGGGGATAGTGGCTGACAGCTCAGCTCAGGCCTGAAAGCTAGAGGAAAGGGACAGAAATGATTCACTTTTGAAGGTTCTTGTCCCATTATCTTGCTCTCCACAGTGCCTGGCACAGCTCTTCATACATAGTGGGCACCCCCAATATTTGTTGAGCTGAAACGATTGGCTACCGACTGAACAAGCACAATAAGGGCAGGGTGTGCAGGACAGGACAATACTGAGCTGAGCTTGTGCAGTTGCGAGAGAATTGCCTTAAAGAGTTCGGAGGGGAGGGGGGACTTCCCTGGCGGTCTAGTGGTTAAGACTCAGCGCTCCACTGCAGGGGGTGGGGGTTGGAAGTAAGATCCCACGTGCCCTGAGGTGTGGCCAAAAGGAAAAAAAAAAAAAGAGTTCAGGGGGACCTCTGAGGGAGGGAAAGAGGAAGGGGAAGTGGCTGATGTGCCTTATCATAAATCTTTTGATGGGCTGAAAGCACAAATGCCTTGATTCTCAGACAATGCAAAGCAATGAAAATCAAACACTATGTAAACCATTTACAAGGAAAGGTGGGGTTTGCTTAGGAAGGACAATTTGGGGGTTATCATGTTTTCCATTTATACACAAATTCATTCCTGGAATAGCCATTCTGCTTAGCAGGTGTCCCTCTGGTCCCTCATTAGGCATGGCCAGCGGGTGGGCCATGAAGTGGCTGTACCCTGAGTGCCTTCTTCAACATGTGGCTTCCTCAAGTGAATTTTTCAAAGCATTGTGTTGACTGGACAATGGTTAAAACTATGGTGAAATAACTTCAGAGGAAGCACATTGAAAACAGGAGACGATCTAGTCACCCTCACTCTGAAACATCAGCAGTCAGACAGTCAGATTGGTAGAAAAGGTAATCAAAAGATAACACATATACACTGTTCTTTGACAACCATTTTGGAGAGTCATCTGTTATTTAAAAATGAAGGCTAATGAAAACGTTTATATTAAACCTATTTCTAAGTTATTAATACCAGCTTTTAGGGGCTGTTAGAGGCTGACTATACTGTTCAGAGGGCAGCAAGAGCTGAGAGAGTAGACGAGGTTGTCCAGGCGAGGGTGTAGAGAGAGGAGCTGAGGGCCTGGGAGAGACAAGGTGAGCGTGTAGATTTTGGAGAAGTGCAAAGTGGAGAGCCTCACAGGAGACAGAAGAACCGGCCAGAGATGATGGGAGGAAAAGCAGGAGAGATCGCTGGGTGATGTAGACACCGAGAGAGTGTTTCCAGAAAGAAGGAGTGACTGTTAATAAATTATATTAATGAGCTTTGTAGATTTACTCCATGATAGAATTTTTGTTTGCTACTCAAGCTTCAGAGAGTTCTGCACCTCCCTAGATATTTCTGGGGTTAGCGATCCAGAAACATATGTAACCTACCCAGGTACTTTATAAATATATAAGTTTTGAATAAGTTTCCCATGGTCATGCTTCCTGAACCAAATACTGAATCACATGAGCTGACAGAGAGGCAAAATATTTGATGTCAGGCTGCTCTAGAATACTGTGAGTGAGGACAGCCATGGGTGACTCCTCCCAGCCTTTCCTCTAAGCGCTGAGGAATCACAATTAGAATGTCTTCATGTGAAGCCCCTCCAC
The DNA here is from genome assembly GCF_965194805.1 of Balaenoptera borealis. Classification (NCBI taxonomy): domain Eukaryota; kingdom Metazoa; phylum Chordata; class Mammalia; order Artiodactyla; family Balaenopteridae; genus Balaenoptera; species Balaenoptera borealis. The sequence continues at coordinate 110,559,717 of NC_138862.1, read as the reverse complement.
CCCTCAGTAATTTTTACTATCTAAATAAAAATGTTTTCCGAGACCTTTACACCTCTTTCAAAATAAAGATTATTAGGAGTATTTCTGTTCTAAAAGTAGTACTCATTAGAGAACATTCTCATTACAGAAAATACAAGAAATTAGAGAAAATCACCCATTATACAGGGATCTAGTCTCTGTTAACATTTTTAAGCATGTTTTTTCTCCATCTTTTTTTTCTACACCTTTAAAATTTTCTTTTTGACAGTTCTGAATAATTTTTATACTCTTATGTGTTGTTTTTTCTCCATTTGATATAATACAGTTTCCCCCTTAAAGTCCTCATAAAGATTATTTGTAATAGTTACATTACATAATTTAATTAACGAGGCCCCTATGGTTAAACATTTGTATGAATTTCTAATTTTTATTATTATTAAAAACTCTGCCTCTAACACAGTTATTCTTAATGCTTTTACAATTTTTCACATTTGTTATGTGTGGTAGAACAGAATATTTAATTTAACAGATTAAGAAATATAGGTGTTCTTGAGGCTACTGATTTAATTTGCTAAATTGCCTTCTAAGTTGGGTCCCAGTAGTCTTTATTGTAAGTGCAGGCTTTAGAGTCGGATCTGGGTTGAATCTTGACTCCAGGGGCTGCAGTGAGACCCTTAGAGACGCTCACCAATGGCAAGGGTGCCACCAGCCCAAGCCCCCAACAAGTAACTCAAAATAAATTCAATACCCAGCTGAAAATATATCGTGAGGAAGGCTAAGGAATAGATATTTCCCTGTGATGACTACTTTAATGCTTTTATTTTTTTGACTATCAAACTTTAAACTCTACTACCTGTTTTCCCTCTTTTTTCGTGCCCCTATTTTGCCAGTCCCCTTGGCACACGTTGTTTCACTTTGTAGAGTGATGGGACCCCAGAGAACCACCCTTTGTCCCTGTGAGGACTCAGCAAGGTCAGCAGGTCTCTCCAAACCTTATCTTTAAACTGAGATAACAATATCTATTTTATGAGCTTGTTTTAAGTTAAATCAAGTTTGCTCGCTTTGTATAGTATCTGTCATGTATTGATAGTAAGCACTCAATACATGATAGCTGCTGTTGTTATTTTTGAGGAGATGTGATGGTTTAGCTTCTTAAACACCAGCAAAGTATGACAATACTTACCATTAAAATTTTTTTTTTTTTTTAAACATTGCTTTTTTTTTTTTTTTTAATTTAGTTAGTTAGTTATGGCTGTGTTGGATCTTGGTTTCTGTGCGAGGGCTTCCTCTAGTTGTGGCAAGCGGGGGCCACTCTTCATCGCGGTGCGCGGGCCTCTCTTGTTGTGGAGCACAGGCTCCAGACGCGCAGGCTCAGTAATTGTGGCTCACGGGCCCATTTGCTCCGCGGCATGTGGGATCTTCCCAGACCAGGGCTCGAACCCGTGTCCCCTGCATTGGCAGGCAGATTCTCAACCACTGCGCCACCAGGGAAGCCCCATTAAAATTTTTTTAATCATGTAATAGTTTTAAAAAATGGAGCCTCAATCTTGTTTAGTTTACTTTTCTTTGGTTACTAATGAGGTTAAACCTTTTTTCCGTGTGTGTTAATAGGTTATATTTTCATTTAGAATTGTGTGTATGAGTTCAAATCTCAGTGCTTCCACTCACTTGCTGTTACCAGGTCTTTGGTGGCAAGCAACAGAAGACCCAGGCTCAATGTGACTAAATAAGAAATGTACTAAAAAAAAAAAAAAAAAAGAAATGTACTATCTGCCACATGATACAGCCCCAAATAGAGCCTCTGGCAGGCCGGGTGTGGCGGGGGTGGGGGGGGGGGTGGGGGGGGTGGGGGTGGGGGGGGTGGGGGGGGTGGGGGGGTGGGGGGGGTGGGGGTGGGGGGGGTGGGGGGGGTGGGGGGGTGGGGGGGGTGGGGGGTGGAGTATGATTAGGATTCCGGCCTTTTTCCCTGCGGAGACTTGGCCCTGCCCCACCTCTGATGATCACGAGATGTCTGTAGCATCTCCAGGTATCACATCCACATACAACCCTAAAAGTGTAGGTGAATTTTCTTCTGTTTTCTCATTGGGAAAGAACTTTGTAATCTAAAAAAACAGTGGGAAATTAGTACATAAAAAGATCAATACATTTAAATTCACAAACATTGTTAAGTTCTTTAGGATATTTATTGCATTAGGTATTGCTTGTTTGGTTTTGCATTACTCAGAGAAATGCAAATTAAGATCACAACAAAACACCACTACACATCTATTAGATTTGCTAAAATACGAAACAAACAAACAAACCCAGAGACAAACAAACAATAAACTGGCGATACCAAGGACCAGCAAAGATGTGGAACAACTCATTACATTTTCATATAAGCCTGGTAGGAATACAAAATGGTAGAGTGAAAAAGGCAAAGAAAGCACTGTCTGTTTATAGGAGCGAGGAATTATTTCCCACAAGCCCGTGAGAAGATTTCTCCCTGTCATTTTATTAGCCAGAATTTGGCACTTGTCCACTCCTAAACCTAATCACTTGGCAAGAGGAATGGGTCCACACCTTCAATAACTGAGACTATTCAGGACCCATCTCCTGGGCCAGGGGCAGGGCCGTGAAAGAAATCAAGGTGTAAATATGAGCCAGGGTGGGGCTGGGAGGGAACACATGATGGATAGGCAGAAACAGCGCATGACCCTTGAGGTGAGTGACTATGCAAGAACCTTCACACCTCCGACCCTCAGGTCCTTCCTGGACCAACTGGGGATGGCCACCTTAACTGAATGTTTGCAAGCTATCCAGCATAGACTTGACCTGGGCTAGGTGCTCAGAAATTGTATTTCTGCTGATTTCAATTTATCTGAATGAGCATTTTATATAATACAGTTGGCCCTTGAACAACACAGTGGGGGAGGAGGGTTAATACGCATGTAATTTATAGTCAGCCCTCCCTATCGGCGTTTCCTCTGCATCCCCAGATTCAACCAACCTCAGACTGTGTAGCACTATAATAGTTACCATTGAAAAATATCTGCATCTAAGTGGACCCTCGCAGTGCGAGCCGGCATTTGTTCAAGGGTCAACTGTAATGTGTTGTCTTTCATATTGATGCAAGATTTTTTTCTAAGTATATTGAGGATATATTAACTGGGAGAGTAAGACATCTATGGAAATTTGTAATGACTGTGTGGTCAAGCTTATTTAATCTCTTCTTTTAAAAAATTTCTTCTAACACTTTCAAGCTTAGAAAGTACTTCCAAACCCTTTTGTACTTCTCTTCACTGATACCTAACACAAAGTCGTATTTTTGCTTCTAGTCTTTTTTTGATGTGATTTGTTACATTCTGATCTCTTTAATCCATATTGGATTTGGTATGGTCTAGCTGTCACATGAGGATCTACATTGATTTCTTTCCTAAAACTATAACCAATTTTTTCACTATCACTTATTAAATAATGCTCTCCCACTTTGATCACATTGATCGTGATACCTTTGTTACAACGAATTATAGTCTTATACATTTTGAAGCTAGAGACCAGGAAAACCTCTCCTCGTGAAAACCAAAGGAGCAGGGAAGACACACCCCAATAGCCACTCCCTGCACACACTGCAACCAAACCCATAAGTTTAAGAATTGGCAGTTGCATAAAAATTCAGTTTTTCTACCTGGTTGATCGCTCTTCCTCTCAAACCTTCATTAAGACATTTGGTTGACTTTCTGTAGTTTCCCTTATATCAAATCCTCACAATGCTGATTAAGACCGTTATAGGTAGAGTTATTTTTCCTGAATGTTTGACATGTTGGAAATAACCTAATAGATAAAGATATGTAAATTCAATGGAATGTTATATCCTAACCAAAAATGAACAAAAATGAAGACAATAAAGAAGAAGAGGAGGAGGAGGGGGAAAATGTTTACTAAAATATATATAAATGAATTGTATGAGCAACTTAATTATAAGTAGGCATATTGGTCAGTGTTTGATTAGATGACAGAAGGGCTACAGGAACTAGGGCAGCTGTGGAGAGGTCAGAGCCTGAATCCTAGTATTTGTCTTTGCTAGAACTCTGTCTGTCTCTCTGTCTCTATCTGTCTCTCTGCCTCTGTCCCTCCCTGTCTTTCTCCCCCGCACCCTGCCCCACACCTCTCTCTCTCTCTCTCTCTCTCTCTCTCTCTCTCTCTCTCTCTCTCTCTCTCTCTCTCTCTCCTCTCCCTCTCCCTCTCCCCTCCCCTTTCTCATTGTTACTTTTTCCTATTTAACTGAATTCTCTTGCACCACGCTTAGGCTTTCTCCTTGGGGGTGGCGGGCACGATGCAGACAATGACTACCAGAATCTACAACTCTGTGGGCCAGTTTGAAAATTTTAGAATCCTGGGAAGGACTCTGACAGGTATGGATTGACTCACAGGCTCACCTTAGGCCCATCGCCGCGATCATAGGAATGTCTACCCTGATGGTCAGACTTGAACAAGACTGTCCCTGGCATCAGGGAGAAGGGCTAGTGTGACTGGCAGTCTCATCTAGATCGTTTGATTCGAATGCAGACGCAGCAGCTCCCCAAAGGGAATGTGGGTGTGTTGGGGGGGAAGAGCGGAGGGGACGATCCAGGGAGAAGCAGCCAAGGTGCTGAGCAGACAGATAAACAACAGCTGCAGTCTTCGAATTGGCATGCAAGGTCATTTGTGACTCTCCCCTGACCTGGCCACAGTGTCCTTTTCCCTCACTCCATACTCCTCATCCTGTGTTAAGGACCTTGAACTAATTAGAGCACTGCATCTCCTGGGCTCCACTTTGCACGTGCTGTTCCTTCTCCATCTACGCTCTCCTACCCCTCCTGTCTCCACCTGGCTAATTCCAGCTCACTCTTCAGCTCATTGCAGCTGTCACCTGCTCTAGGAAGTCCACCAGGATTCCACACTTCCCCCATCAGAGTTAGAATCCCGTTAAGTGCTGGTCGTACTCAGGCTTACGTCTAGCATAGCAGATATCACAACAACTTGTGATACGCTCCAACTAGTTTAAGCAGAGAGGGATTTATTACAGGGTAGAAGGTAGCTTACAGAATTTCAGAGAAGCTATGGAGCCAAGCTTGGGTGTTACCCAGCCTGTGAACAGCACAGCCAGGAGAAATATCCAACATCCTGTAGAAACCCCACAGCCAGCCGCTGCCTGCCACTTGACCCCTCCAGTGTTATAGAGACGGGACTTGAGAACCCTTCCAACAACGGTCACCGAAGAACCAAGCGCCTCCACCACCCTTCCTGCCTGAAGGAGGTCGTGGCCACCACTTCACAGTGTTTTCTTTTACCCTCCACATCTCTGGTTGGCAGAAGCCTGGTCACAGAGAGAAAGGAAACTGGGAAATGTAGTCTTTACCACAATAAACAGAGGGTTGGGGTAGCGTTGAATGAGCCAGTTGTCAGTATCGTCCACAAAAACTCTGTTAAAGGCATACAAATTTGTTTTTTATACTATCTTGGTGCATAGTTTCATAATCTGTATAAAATCTTTGTGCCCAGAAATACTTTAAATTTAGCATCCACTTTATCTGATATTAGTATTGCTAAGCCAGCTTTCTTCTGGGTACTAATTTCCTGGTACTGTATATCTTTTTTTCCCATCCCTTTATTTGCAATCTTTCTATGTTATTTTGTTTGTGGTGTATAACTTGCAAGTAGTGTGGATAACTGGATTTTTTAAAAAGCCAATCTAAGAGTCCCATCGTTTAATAGGCAAGTTAAAAATATTCATTTTTCACTGTGATTAGGAATCAAACAACTTATCTCTGACATTTTATAGTTTCTAATGTATAAAGACTCTTCTTTTTTTCCCTTCTATTCTTCTTTTGGATTGTCAGGTTTTCCTAATTCCTTTTCATTTTCTTCAACAAGTTCGGAAATTACACATTCTATATCTAATTGTTTAGTGGTTTTAACAAACTTAAGTTTATATTTTCCTAACGAAGTCAATAGCTAATCCATATCTCCAGCCTCCTCCTGGACAAGACATTAGAACAGTGTAACTTTCCTCCTGACTCACCACTTTCCCCAAAGTCCCATGTTATCATTGTCTAGATTTCTCAAAATGTTTTTATCTGTGCTTGGAAAGAAGAAAGAAGTTTCTCTGTGTGATCACTCTGCCATCTTGATCTAGATGTTACAACAGCCTTTGGATGGATCCCTTCCTTTCTCCTAGTTCCTCCTGACTCACAGCCTTTCACCTGCGTCTTTGACTTCCCATTTCAACCATATTGTATGAAGACCCACAGCTCCCTCCCTCCCTATCTCACCACTGCACCATCCTGCAGGCCTTCAACCTGGGAAAGGCAGGAAGGTGCTCATGCACCAAAGAACATGTGCCCTGAACATGAAGAACATAAAACTACTGCAGTGTCTCAAGCTCCCTCACCTACTCTTGCCCTTCTCTTTTTTCAGCATATGACCTTGCCTCCTACTTCAAAGGAAATAGAAGCCATCAAGTAAGAACTCTCAAAAATTTCCACTTCCTCACCAATAAATTCATTTATATCCCCAGCCACATTTCTGTTTCAGTCTCACATGAAGCAATGCCCTTCTTCCACTAATAGACCAACTTTAGGACATAATCCCTCAGTTCCTACTCCTGTCTTCTGTATTTTTAATTCTCCCTCTCTAATCTCTCCTTGTACCACCAGATGATACAGCTAAATCAACTTTGCTTGTAGTGAACATTTCATTAATATTTATAGAGGCAATGAATGAATACATTTGTCATACAGGATATTTACAAAATGGCCACAGTAGCTGAGATATTGTTAAGAATATCAAGATAGGGCTTCCCTGGTGGCGCAGTGGTTAAGAATCCGCCTGCCAATGCAGGGGACACGGGTTCAATCCCTGGTCCGGGAAGATCCCACATGCCATGGAGCAACTAAGCCCATGTGCCACAACCACTGAGCCTGTGCTCTAGAGCCCGTGAGCCACAACTACTGAGCCTGCATGCCACAACTACTGAAGCCCACGCACCTAGAGCCCGTGCTCTGCAACAAGAGAAGCTACCGCAACGAGAAGTCCACGCACCGCAATGAAGAGTAGCCCCCGCTCACCGCAACTAGAGAAAGCCCACAAGCAGCAACGAAGACCCAATGCAGCCAAAAATAAAGTAAATTAAAAAAAAAAGAATATCAAGATATTGTAAACACTCAGAAGTGTAACTTTCACTTTTTTAAAAAAATTAATAGCTACTTTATTTTTTTTTTTTTTAATGTCTGAAACATTTATATTAACATATTTCCATACATATTTCCATACAAATACAAATATAAGATTTTTAGAAATTTCATGTAATGTCTGAAACATTTATATTAACATGTTTCCATACAAATAACCCAATGAAAGTTTAGTATTAGTTGTTTTGTTTGTTTTTTTATACTGCAGGTTCTTATTAGGCATCAGTTTTATACACATCAGTGTATACATGTCAATCCCAATCGCCCAATTCAGCACACCACCATCCCCACCCCAGTGCAGTTTTCCCCCCTTGGTGTCCATATGTCCATTCTCTACATCTGTGTCTCAACTTCTGCCCTGCAAACTGGCTCATCTGTACCATTTTTCTAGGTTCCGCATACATGCATTAATATACGATATTTGTTTTTCTCTTTCTGACTTACTTCACTCTGTATGACAGTCTCTAGATCCATCCACGTCTCAACAAATGACTCAATTTCGTTCCTTTTTATGGCTGAGTAATATTCCATTGTATATATGTACCACATCTTCTTTATCCATTCGTCTGTTGATGGGCATTTAGGTTGCTTCCATGACCTGGCTATTGTAAATAGTGCTGCAATGAACATTCGGGTGCATGTGTCTTTTTGAATTACGGTTTTCTCTGGGTATATGCCCAGTAGTGGGATTGCTGGGTCATATGGTAATTCTATTTTTAGTTTTTTAAGGAACCTCCATATTGTTCTCCATAGTGGCTGTATCAATTTACATTCCCACCAACAGTGCAAGAGGGTTCCCTTTTCACCACACCCTCTCCAGCATTTGTTGTTTGTAGATTTTCTGATGATGCCCATTCTAACAGGAGTGAGGTGATACCTCATTGTAGTTTTGATTTGCATTTCTCTAATAATTAGTGATGTTGAGCATCTTTTCATGTGCTTCGTGGCCATCTGTATGTCTTCTTTGGAGAAATGTCTATTTAGGTCTTCTGCCCATTTTTGGATTGGGGTGTTTGTTTCTTTGATATTGAGCTGAATGAGCTGTTTATATATTTTGGAGATTAATCCTTTGTCCGTTGATTCATTTGCAAATATTTTCTCCCATTCTGAGGGTTGTCTTTTCGTCTTGTTTATGGTTTCCTTTGCTGTGCAAAAGCTTTGAAGTTTCATTAGGTCCCATTTGTTTATTTTTGTTTTTATTTCCATTACTCTAGGAGGTGGATCAAAAAAGATCTTGCTGTGATTTATGTCAAAGGGTGTTCTTCCTATGTTTTCCTCTAAGAGTTTTATAGTGTCCAGTCTTATATTTAGGTCTCTAATCCATTTTGAGTTTATTTTTGTGTATGGTGTTAGGGAGTATTCTAATTTCATTCTTTTACATGTAGCTGTCCAGTTTTCCCAGCACCACTTATTGAAGAGACTGTCTTTTCTCCATTGTATATCTTTGCCTCCTTTGTCATAGATTAGTTGACCATAGGTGCGTGGGTTAATCTCTGGGCTTTCTATCTTGTTCCATTGATCTATGTTTCTGTTTTTGTGCCAGTACCATATTGTCTTGATTACTGTAGCTTTGTAGTATAGTCTGAAGTCAGGGAGTCTGATTCCTCCAGCTCCATTTTTTTGCCTCAAGACTGCTTTGCCTATTCGGGGTCTTTTGTGTCTCCATACAAATTTTAAGATGATTTGTTCTAGCTCCGTAAAAAATGCCATTGGTAATTTGATAGGGATTGCATTGAATCTGTAGATTGCTTTGGGTAGTATACTCATTTTCACAATGTTGATTCTTCCAATCCAAGAACATGGTATATCTCTCCATCTGTTGGTATCATCTTTAATTTCTTTCATCAGTGTCTTATAGTTTTCTGCATACAGGTCTTTTGTCTCCCTAGGTAGGTTTATTCCTAGGTATTTTATTCTTTTTGTTGCAATGGTAAATGGGAGTGTTTCCATAATTTCTCTTTCAGATTTTTCATCATTAGTGTATAGGAATGCAAGAGATTTCTGTGCATTAATTTTGTATCCTGCAACTTTACCATATTCATTAATTAGCTCTAGCAGTTTTCTGGTGGTAGTTTTAGGATTCTCTATGTATAGTATCATGTCATCCGCAAACAGTGACAGTTTTACTTCTTCTTTTCCAATTTGTATTCCTTTTATTTCTTTTTCTTCTCTGATTGCCGTGGCTAGGACTTCCAAAACTATGTTGAATAATAGTGGTGAGAGTGGACATCCTTGTCTCGTTCCTGATCTTAGAGGAAATGCTTTCAGTTTTTCACCATTGAGAATGATGTTTGCTGTGGGTTTGTCATATATGGCCTTTATTATGTTGAGGTAGGTTCCCTCTATGCCCACTTTCTGGAGAGTTTTTATCAGAAATGGGTGTTGAATTTTGTCAAAAGCTTTTTCTGCATCTATTGAGATGATCATATGGTTTTTATTCTTCAATTTGTTAATATGGTGTATCACATTGATTGATTTGCGTATATTGAAGAATCCTTGCATCCCTGGGATAAATCCCACTTGATCGTGGTGTATGATCCTTTTAATGTGTTGTTGGATTCTGTTTGCTAGTATTTTGTTGAGGATTTTTGCATCTATATTCATCAGTGATATTGGTCTGTAATTTTCTTTTTTTGTAGTGTCTTTGTCTGGTTTTGGTATCAGGGTGATGGTGGCCTCATAGAATGAGTTTGGGAGTGTTCCTTCCTCTGCAATTTTTTGGAAGAGTTTGAGAAGGATGGGTGTTAGCTCTTCTCTAAATGTTTGCTAGAATTCACCTGTGAAGCCATCTGGTCCTGGACTTTTGTTTGTTGGAAGATTTTTAATCACAGTTTCAATTTCATTACTTGTGATTGGTCTGTTCATATTTTCTATTTCTTCCTGGTTCAGTCTTGGAAGGTTATACCTTTCTAAGAATTTGTCCATTTCTTCCAGGTTGTCCATTTTATTGGCATAAAGTTGCTTGTAGTAGTCTCTTAGGATGCTTTGTATTTCTGCAGTGTCTGTTGTAACTTCTCCTTTTTCATTTCTGATTTTATTGATTTGAGTCCTCTCCCTCTTTTTCTTGATGAGTCTGGCTAATGGTTTATCAATTTTGTTTATCTTCTCAAAGAACCAACTTTTAGTTTTATTGATCTTTGCTATTGTTTTCTTTGTTTCTATTTCATTTATTTCTGCTCTGATCTTTATGATTTCTTTCCTTCTGCTAACTTTGGGTTTTGTTTGTTCTTCTTTCTCTAGTTTCTTTAAGTGTAAGGTTAGATTGTTTACTTGAGCTTTTTCTTGTTTCTTTAGGTAGGCTTGTATAGCTATAAACTTCCCTCTTAGAACTGCTTTTGCTGCATCCCATAGGTTTTGGGTCGTCGTGTTTTCATTGTCATTTGTCTCTAGGTATTTTTTGATTTCCTCTTTGATTTCTTCAGTGATCTCTTGGTTATTTAGTAACGTATTGTTTAGCCTCCATGTGTTTGTCCTTTTTACGTTTTTTTCCCTGTAATTCATTTCTAATCTCATAGCGTTGTGGTCAGAAAAGATGCTTGATATGATTTCAATTTTCTTAAATTTACTGAGGCTTGATTTGTGACCCAAGATGTGATCTATCTTGGAGAATGTTCCGTGCGCACTTGAGAAGAACGTGTAATCTGCTGTTTTTGGATGGAATGTCCGATATATATCAATTAAATCTATCTGGTCTATTGTGTCATTTAAAGCTTCTGTTTCCTTATTTATTTTCATTTTGGATGATCTGTCCATTGGTGTAAGTGAGGTGTTAAAGTCCCCCACTATTATTGTGTTACTGTCGATTTCCTCTTTTATAGCTGTTAGCAGTTGCCTTATGTATTGAGGTGCTCCTATGTTGGGTGCATATATATTTATAATTGTTATATCTTCTTCTTGGATTGATCCCTGGATCATTATGTAGTGTCCTTCCTTGTCTCTTGTAACATTCTTTATTTTAAAGTCTATTTTATCTGATATGAGTATAGCTACTCCAGCTTTCTTTTGATTTCCATTTGCATGGAATATCTTTTTCCATCCCCTCACTTTCAGTCTGTATGTGTCCCTAGGTCTAAAGTGGGTCTCTTGTAGACAGCATATATATGGGTCTTGTTTTTGTATCCATTCAGCCAGTCTATGTCTTTTGGTTGGGGCATTTAATCCATTCACGTTTAAGGTAATTATCGATATGTATGTTCCTATGACCATTTTCTTAATTGTTTTGGGTTTGTTTTTGTAGGTCCTTTTCTTCTCTTGTGTTTCCCACTTAGAGAAGTTCCTTTAGCATTTGTTGTAGAGCTGGTTTGGTGGTGCTGAATTCTCTTAGCTTTTGCTTGTCTGTAAAGCTTTTGATTTCTCCATCAAATCTAAATGAGATCCTTGCCGGGTAGAGTAATCTTGGTTGTAGGTTCTTCCCTTTCATCACTTTAAGTATATCATGCCACTCCCTTCTGGCTTGCAGAGTTTCTGCTGAGAAATCAGCTGTTAACCTTATGGGAGTTCCCTTGTATGTTATTTGTCGTTTTTCCCTTGCTGCTTTCAATAATTTTTCTTTGTCTTTAATTTTTGCCACTTTGATTACTATGTGTCTCGGCGTGTTTCTCCTTGGGTTTATCCTGTATGGGACTCTCTGCGCTTCCTGGACTTGGGTGGCTATTTCCTTTCCCATGTTAGGGAAGTTTTCGACTATAATCTCTTCAAATATTTTCTCTGGTCCTTTCTCTCTCTCTTCTCCTTCTGGGACCCCTATAATGCGAATGTTGTTGCGTTTAATGTTGCCCCAGAGGTCTCTTAGGCTGTCTTCATTTCTTTTCATTCTTTTTTCTTTAGTCTGTTCCGCAGCAGTGAATTCCATCATTCTGTCTTCCAGGTCACTTATCCGTTCTTCTGCCTCAGTTATTCTGCTATTGATTCCTTCTAGTGTAGTTTTCATTTCAGTTATTGTATTGGTCATCTCTGTTTGTTTGTTCTTTAATTCTTCTAGGTCTTTGTTAATCATTTCTTGCATCTTCTCAATCTTTGCCTCCATTCTTATTCCAAGGTCCTGGATCATCTTCACTATCATTATTCTGAATTCTTTTTCTGGAAGGTTGCCTATCTCCACTTCATTTAGTTGTTTTTCTGGGGTTTTTTCTTGTTCCTTCATCTGGTACATAGCCCTCTGCCTTTTCATCTTCTCTATCTTTCTGTAACTGTGGTTTTTGGTCCACAGGCTGCAGGATTATAGTTTTTCTTGCTTCTGTTGTCTGCCCTCTGGTGGTTGAGGCTATCTAAGAGGCTTGATGGGAGGCTCTGGTGGTGGGTAGAGCTGACTGTTGCTGTGGCGGTCAGAGCTCAGTAAAACCTTAATCCACTTGACTGTTGATGGGTGGGGCTGGGTTCCCTCCCTGTTGCTGTGGCGGTCAGAGCTCAGTAAAACCTTAATCCACTTGACTGTTGATGGGTGGGGCTGGGTTCCCTCCCTGTTGGCTGTTTTGCCTGAGGCAACCCAACACTGGAGCCTACCCGTGCTCTTTGGTGGGGTTAATGGCAGACTCTGGGAGGGCTCACGCCAAGGAGAACTTCCCAGAACCTCTGCTGCCAGTGTCCTTATCCCCACGGTGAAACAGAGCCACCACTCGCCTCTGCAGGAGACCCCCCCAACACCAGCAGGTAGGTCTGGTTCAGTCTCCCCCAGGCTCACTGCTCCTTCCCCTGGGTCCTGATGCACACATTACTTTGTGTGTGCCCTCCAAGAGTGGGGTCTCTCTTTCCCCCAGTCCCGTCAAAGTCCTGCAATCCAATTCCCACTAGGCTTCAAAGTCTGATTCTCTAGGAATTCCTCCTCCCGTTGCCTGACCCCCAGGTTGGGAAGCCTGACGTGGGGCTCAGAACCTTTACTCCAGTGGGTGGACTTCTGTGGTATAAGTGTTCGCCAGGCTGTGAGTCACCCACCCAGCAGTTACGGGGTTTGATTTTACTCTGCTTGCGCCCCTCCTACCGTCTCACTGTGGCTTCTCCTCTGTCCTTGGACGTGGGGTATCCTCCTTGGTGAAGTCCAGGGTCTTCCTGTCAATGATGGTCCAGCAGTCAGTTGTGATTCTGGTGCTCTCGCAAGAGGGAGTGCGGGAGTATGATTCTGACATCAATTCCCTTGTGAGTTTCTTCCCCACACCAAACAACTTCTCCACACCAGCCAGGTGTCCTACAATTCAACTCGATTCTGACAAGACTAGATCACCAGTTTGTTATAAAAGGATATAACTCAGGAAGAGCCAGGTGCACGAGATGCCTGGGGCGAGGCGTGGGGAAAGTACGAGGAGCTCCAGGCTCCCTCCGAATGAGCCCCTCTCCCCGATTCTCCACGGGTTCACCAGCCAGGAAGCCCTCCGAACCTTTTCCTCCTGTGGTCTCATGGAGCTAATAGCTACTTTATTTATTTATTTATTTATTTAGCTGTGTTGGGTCTTTGTTTTGTGCGAGGGCTTTCTCTAGTTGTGGCAAGCCGGGGCCACTCTTCATCGTGGTGCGCGGGCCTCTCACTATCGCGGCCCCTCCCGTTGCGGGTGGGGCACAGGCTCCAGACGCGCAGGCTCAGCAGCTGTGGCCCACGGGCCCAGTCGCTCCATGGCATGTGGGATCTTCCCAGACCAGGGCTCGAACCCGTGTCTCCTGCATTAGCAGGCAGATTCTCAACCACTGCGCCACCAGGGAAGCCCCCAGAAGTGTAACTTTCTACACATATTTGAAGATCATGTCATGAATCCATACCACGAATATCTGAGTCCAACAATTGCACTATTGTAGGCGCTGGGGATAGAGAGTGAATAAAATAGACAAGGACCCCACCCTCATGTAGCAGGTACTCCAGAGGAAGGCAGGAAATAAGTAGTCAAATAAAATAATTTCAAATGGTGGCAGAGGCTTCAAAGAAAATAAAATGGAGTAATGGGTAGGAAGCAGCATGTCTGAGGGAAAACGAGAAGGCTGGTGTAGAGAAGCATAAAGAACAAGGGGAATGAAGTATGAGGTGAGGAAAAGAGGGTGGGAGCCAGACCATGACATCACATGTAGCTTCCATCCTAAGTGCATTAGTGTGCTGTTGACTCTTTTAAACTGAAAGAAAACATACATTGTAAGGTGCACAGAAAGTACACCACTTGATGACAACACGCACACAACTCAGGAAACAACCACCCAGTTCAAGATACAGAACATTTCCAAACCTCAGATGCTTCCCTCATGCCACTTCTCTGTCTAGCTATCCCTCCACCCCAGTCCCCAGCAAAAGTAAAGACCAAGTAACCGCCAGCTGGCCTTCTATCACTACAGATTAGTTTTTCTTATTCTTGAACTTATAAATCGAATCATACAGTACAAACTTTTGTCTGTCTTCATCTGTCTGTTTGAGAGATTCATCTTTGTTGTTGCATGTGCCAGGAGTCTACTCTTCTTTTTTTTTTTTTTTTGGCTGCGCCGTGCAGCTTGTGGGATCTTAGTTCCCGACCAGGGATGGAACCCATGCCCCCTGCAGTGGAAGCGTGGAGTCCTAACCACTGGACCGCCAGGGAAGTCCCAGGAGTCTACTCTTTTCTATTACTTGTTATACTTTGTTATATAAATACATCATAGTTTATCTATTGGACTGTTGATGGACATTTAGATTGTTGCCAGTTTTTGTCTATTATAGATAAAGCCGCTATAAGTATTCTTGAACATCTTATAGTGGACATAGGCACTCATTTATCCTGGGTGTATATATATACCCATGAGTGGAATTGCCAGGTCATGGGGTAAGCATATGTTTAGCTTTCTTAGCTATCACCAAACAATTTTCCGAACTCATTACATATTCCCTTCCACTAGCAGTGTCTAGAGTCCTAGTTCCTCTATATTCTCAGCAATACTTGGTATTGTCAATCTTTTTAACTTTTAAAATTGTAGCCGTTCTGGCAGGTGTGCAGTAGGCTCTCATTGTAGCTTTAATTTTACTTTCCCCGATGGTTAATGATGTCAGACACCTTTTCATATTCCAACCGTCTGTTTGGATTTTGACTTTTGATAGGTTTAAAGCGGGAGATTGACCCAATGAGTAGCTTTTAAAATATCTCTCTGGGGAATCCCCTGCCGCTCCAGTGGTTAGGACTCCGAGCTTTCACTGCTGAGGGTGTGGGTTCAATCCCTGGTCGGGGAGCACAGATCCCGCAAGCTGTGGGGTGTGGCCAAAAAAAAAATAAACTTAAAAAATAAGCTCTCTCTCTGGTTTTTCTGTGGAGGGATGACTCCAGGGAGCCCAGTGGAGACAGAGGGAACTTTTAAAAGCTAATTATGTAGTCTGGGAAGGAGACGTAGGTAGCTGAGACTAGCAGTGGCAAAGAAGTTAGAAGTGAAAAGATTCAAGATATATTTCGGAGGAGGCCTGCCAAATGTACCCATAGGCTGGACGTGGGAGAGAAAAGGAGGAATCAACGATGATCTGAACAGCTGAATGGCCGGAGGTGCATTTTCCACAGGGTGGAAATCTGCGGGGGGAGCTGGTTCCTTGAGTGTTAGAAGGAAAGTTGTAGGAGATGAAAGAAGAGACTGAATCACACCATAGCAAACTGTGCTACTTCCCGAATAAAAAAAAAATCTGGACACAAACTGTACTCAAAGAAACATTCTGGGCGCTGAGAGAACTGCAGTGGACTTTGATTGGCTTCCCTGCCTCGCAAATGAGCTCTGTAGCACTGGGCAGTGTGAGTTTGCCAGCAAAACTTCTATAACTTCATTTATCACTCCTGTCCTTGTGGTTTTATTTTTCCTTCCAAGAATAAGTACATCTCCACAAGATGAAATGAAAAATCCAGAAATTTAAAATTAGATTAGTTTGGAAATTACTGGCGTTTTTCTTCTCGTGTAAGGTCACTCTGCCCTTTCAGGTCAGTGCTGGGGAAGTGACACATTTCTTTCCGTCTCACACTTCTGCTTATTTTCGTGCAATAAAAAAGCAAATCCTCAACATTTCAAATGCTTCGCGCATGTGGCAAATACTTTTATTGTCATTTAAACCTTTAATTTGAAGTTATGTAAAAGGTAGGGTGTCAGACCACTAGTTTACCAGGCCACTTCTATGTGGAAAATTCTGTACTTGCAGAAATAATAAGCCGACTCTCCAAGTCTCCACGACGTTAGGCTGCCTTCTGCTTCGATTTGTGGGTGCTTTTCAGTTCTTAAACCGGTGACAATACTACATAAAAGAGGGACCTCACGATTAATAATGGCTTACTACAGATAGTCCCTGTACTAAACACCAACCCTATGAGATATGCACTATTATTATCTCCATTTAACATATGAGAAAACTGACTTCAGTCATTTGCCCACGATTGCTTGGCTGGTAAGCGAGATCAGAACCCAGGTTTATGTGAATCTAAAATGAACTCTTGATGGCTCCCAAGCTGGGAGAGTGTAGAGTGGAAGTTAAGCATGTATCTGCCAGAGCCAGTCATCCTGGGTTCATATCACAGCTCTTCCACTTACTGGCTGTGGGTTCCTGGGCGGTCTCTGCTGGGGACCATCATGGTACCTCTCATTGGGTAAGGTAAGAATTAAATAGTTAACATATACAGTATACAACACTTAGAACTGTGCTTAGATTCTGCTTTGAGAGTGTTAGCAATTACTTTTTTTAAAAAAATAGCTTTATTAAGATATAATTCACATACTACAATTCAAACATTTAAAGTGTACAGTTCAGTAGTTTTTAGTATATTCAGAGAGTTGTATGACCATCATCACGATCAATCTTAGAGCATTTCTACCCAGAAAGAAACCCAGTCCCCATTAGCAAGCACTCACCACCCTTACCCCACCTCCAGCCATAGGCAACCACTAGTCTACTTTCTGTCCTTATAGATTTATAAGAATCTATTGAATATACATTGCCTATTCTGGACATCGCATGTAAATGGAATTATGTAATATGTGACCTTTTGTTTCTGGCTTCTTTCTCTCAGCATAATGTTTTAAGGTTCATACCTGTTGTAGCAGGTATCAGTACTTCATTTCTTTTTATTACCAAATATTATTGCATTGTATAGGTATCTCATATTTTATTTACCCATTAATCAGTTGATGGGCATTTGGGTTGTTTCCACTTTTTGGCTAATATGAATAATGATGTTATGAATACTTGTGGACAAATTTCTACGTGGACATATATTTTCATTTCTCTTGGGTATATAACTAGGAGTGGAATGGTAGCTATTACTTAGCACTGCTGTCCTCTCTCTCTATATATATATCTCTGAAAATGCAGACAGATAATTCTCACAGATGAACACATACCTTAGTGTTTTTGTTCTAAGTGACCTAATGAGGTAAGTATCCTTCCTATTTCACACCACAAATGAAGAAACTGAGACTCTGGGAGATTTGCCTCATTGTTTCTTGGTCTGCAGCTTTGCCCATGATGTATACCCTTCTAAGCATGCCCTCCCCTCTGCCCCTTGCCAATCTTTTGGGTTTGAGCTAAGACTCTACTTCTTGCCAGGAAACTTTGCTCAGACCCCACGGGTGGGTCAGGTGCTCTGCTCTGTGCCGCCATGATGTCCTGAGCATTGCTTTACCATAATCTTCGTCACTTTCTACTACACTTACCACAACTACCAGACGGTAGGACCCTAGGGAAGGAATACTGTCTTCTTCAACTGTGTCTCTCATACCAAGCACAAGCCTGGCATGTAGTGGTTGCTGAATAGATACCGGTGGAAGTTAAGAAAAAAAGAGAGGAAGGAATCTGGTCCAGATACATGATAGAAAGTAAAATCTTTTCTGTCACATCATGCAGCCTCAGTTTGAATTGACAAAATAGAAAAACCAGGGAGTGATTATTCGGATCAGAAAAAAAAACCCCTTCACTTTATTAAATCACTGAGCACAACCTTCTTATAAATAGTGAGACCTCCTGGGAGAATGTTGCCTAAAAGATAGTGTGTGTGCCATAGGGCAGCGGTCCCCAACCTTTTTGGCACCAGGGACCAGTTTGATGGAAGACAATTTTTCCACAGACGAGGGAGGCGGAGATGGTTCGAGCGGTAATGCCAGCGATGGGGAGCGATGCGGAGCGGCAGATGAAGCTTCGCTCGCTGGCCTGCCACTCACCTCCTGCTGTTCAGCCTGGCTCCTAACGGACCGCGGACCGGTACCAGGCCCCGGCCCAGGTGTTGAGGACCTCTGCCATAGCGATACCCAGGATGGTTTTACTGATGCATGAGGACATATTTTGCTTAATAGCTAATTATTTATCTCAATCTATATTAGAAATAAATATAACTAGGATATCAAACCTTTTATATCATTGTTCAGGAGCAAGATAAAGTCTTTTTTTAAAAATTAGGACTATTCAAAATGTGTATTAACAGTGGTGAAGATGAAACACAGACAGCAAACATTGTGTAGATGGTACAAAAGAATTCAAGTTCAAGAACACTATTTAAGGACATTTAAAATATAAAATGTACAAAGTACACTTTATAAAGCTAAGCTTTCTCCAGCTTGACTGGGAACATGGATCACCTGCAATCTTCCTCAAATTCAGATTTTGATTCAAATAGGTGTTATAGACTGAAAGTTTGCATCTCCCAAAACTCATACGTTGAAATCTGATCCCCAGGGTGATGGTATTTGGAGGTGAGGCCTTTTAAGAGGTAATTAAGTCGTGAAGGTGGAGTGCTCCTGAACGGGATTAGTGCTCTTATAAGAAGAGGCCAGAAAGCTAGCTCACTCTCTTCCCACCATGTGAGGACACAGCAAGGAGACCGCCCTCTGTAAACAAGGAAGAGGGCACGCGCCCAGAGCCTGACCAAGCTGGCACACTGCTCTCTGACTTGCGGCCTCCAGAACTGTGAGAAATAAGCATTTGTTGTTTAAGCCACCCGTCTGTGCTAAATTGTTATAGCAGCCTGAACAGACTAAGCCAGTAAGTCTGGGGAAGGAACTGAGACCCTGTATTTCCAACAAGCACCCAGCGGATGCTGACCCAGGCCACACTCAGAGCAGCAAGGTCATAAAGCATAAATGAAAGTGGGAAGTATTGATAATAGCAATACTACCACCTGCTGTCTTTTCAGTTCTGCTAGGTACTGGGTACTCTTCTAGGTGTTCGATAGATGTTAAACTTACCAATGCTCACAAAAATCCTACAAGGTAGTGATTAACATCTCCAATTTACAAATGAAAATTTAAAAATCAGAATTGGCTTGGCTTTTAGTCACAACATTTTTTTTTCCCCACAAAGTAAGACACACAGGCAGAATGGAAATGATAGTATCATTGTCTTTATTTTCATTATTATTATAAAACAGAAGAAATCAAGCTACAGGAGCCCGTACCACTGCCATGGCTTTGGCCAGTGAAGGTTCTCAGTGTCTGTTCTCTTCACATGTCCTTTCTCTGGCCTCATTGTGAGTCAGAAAGTAATCTGGTCCAGGGATCAAAGCCTGAAAAGTTTTCCCATTTCCTTCCCCACATTCAAAACAAAACAGCTCTGGGCAAGGGATGCATTTCTGTCCCATGGTTATTTGATGAAGGAAAAAAACTACTAAAACCTGATTTGGAATAAAAAAGCATTCTTAAAATAAATATTAACCACCTATGGTAAAAAAAAAAAATACACACACATACACGTACAGATACACATGACAGTTTCAGTTTCTGGCAGAGGAGTTGTGCTGTTGTCTCTGGCTGATGGTACTAATTCATTCCCACATGGGTGTTTTGTGAGTTAACTACTTCACATTTATGTGGTTCTTTTTTCGTAAAGATTCCAAAGTGCCTCATTAAAAATAAATCCAAGAAAAAAATAAAAGCTAGGTTTCCTTTCAGAGGATCCTAGGGCCCTTTGTAGCTGGGGGGGAGGGGAGATTTTCTATTGCTATGCACAGACCACCAAGGTGCCTTAGGTGTCTTCCTTATCATAAAAGCCTTCACCAGGGAAATTTACCCCCTACTTGGCTAAACAGCCAAGATTTCAAGAGATTTCAAAAACCTGAGGGTTTAGGGTCTCAATCTGGCCTGCTCAATTGGGCCTTTTTTTGTTGTGTTGTTTACTGTCTGTATAAGTCAGATGCCCGGCTTCACTTAAAAAAATCAGAAGACCTAGCAACACCGGACCCAGATTTCTGCATTAGCTTCAGCTACTTGTAGGGGTGGAATGGCCGTCCCTCTTGACTGTACCAGCAACTTTCACTCATGTCTACTACCTGCCTGGCCCTGTAGGCTTCTGAGTTTGGAATTCCTGATTTATAAGCAGGATATATAAACAGCCAACATTTGCTCATCATTATCCTGGGGAAAATCTGGCCAAGTACATTGGAACACTGACAAACAGCTTCCTTTTAACAAAGCAAAAGCAGCTGGTTGACACAAGAATTATTCACTGAGTTTGTGGAAACTGGGTGCGCCCTGATTTAAACGCTATATTGCTCAGATACGCAAGCAACAAATCCCTTGTGTTCCTCCCTGTAGAGCAGCTGGTCATCAGTTGGTATACTTGGCTCATTTCCTGGGAGGCTCATTTAAAGTGCTGGAAGGGAGTTGAGAGGTGGCCCAGTAATTTCCCCGTCTAGTTTGCGGGTTAGCAGGAGGTGAACTTCCTGAGGGTCATAACGGTCCATAGAATGAATGTACGGTGTACGGTAGAAAGAGGTGACACCCAGAGAACTGAACTACTTTTATTTTTTTAAAAAAAGCAAATACCTTCTTGTGCTCAATTTAGAGGGTGGAGAACATTATAGTCATCTGATCTTTTAATCATTCCATAAATATTTATTAAGCACCAACTTTGTGCCATGCACTGTGCTAAACTGGGGACGTGATGATGAAGTAGACCGAGTACCCTGGACTGGAGAAGTTCAGTCTGGAGGTGGTTATCCAAATATTTATACCCTGATAGCGACCCGAGAGGTGATTGGTGCCATCTTACAGGTAGAGCAAAGACCTGTCCATTAGGGTTCCCGAAGAGATCCCACAATACTCCCATCTGTTTGCTTTCAGATATATTTTGCCTCGACAAAGATTTTCCTAAGGTCCTACTGTTCTTCACCCCTAAGACACCTCCACCAACATAAATACCCTGGGTAAGGGTGAAACCTCAAAATCCTCCAGGGCCTGGCAGCTAAAAGATGAGTGGGAGACGCCACTCAGCGACTGCCAGCTGTTGGTGGGCAGGAACACTGGCCCAGTGTTGCCGGAACCTCAGGGTTTGTGAGAGAAGCCAGAAATTGGGATTTTTAAAAAAATGTGACATCTTCTTTTGTGAGAGTTAGGGTTCAAAAATATTTTTAAACCCGGTGTAGATCATCAAAAATGGCAGATTTCATCAAAAGGCAGATTTCAGTGAAGGGTCGCCAGATTGTGATCTCAGTTCCAGGAGACCCAATGTCCCACCCACTCACTGTATTTAACGCAAATCTTACCAAGAACTGGCAACCTGGAATTTGCCTTTTCCAGGAAGTCCCATTGGGCCTTTCGTGTTTTTGAAGATCCAACACATGGAGATATTGACTTCCTGCATCTCTCCCCCCTCCCTCCCCCTCTCTCTCCCTTTCTCTCTCTCTCTCTCTCTCTCTCTCTCAGTATTTCTCTTTCTTTGTTACTCTTGCTGTCTATCCAAAAATAATTATTCTCATTATAAGTGTGGAACTTGAACACATTCGTCGATACAAGTTATTCTTTAAGAGTAACCTTTGGACGATATGTGTATATGATCAAAATGTAATTGGGTTCCTCTGACACTCAAGCTTAACTGTCACATTCATGTCATTCTGGCTTGGAATCAGATCCTTTCCTGCGCACTTTTACTTTTGGACCGGTCTTGAGCTAAAAGTCCCTGAGTGGCTTACCTTTCAATGCCTGCAAAGACTTCATTCTCTACCATTCACAGGTGTTCTATTTGCCCTACGTGGATTGTATAAACTAATTACATGAAAGATTTTGTTTTGATTTTCCATCTCCCTGTTCTCAGAGCTGCTTTCTTTTTATACAAATTCAGCTGAAGAGAAACAAGATAGAATTGAGAATATAAAGCCTCCCTGGTTTTGTTTTTTATTCAGAGAAGGTATTTCCATTCTTTAATTATTTTACTGCAGTTTCTCACCTCATTAGGACCTAAGTTATGCACAATAAGTAGAATCAATTTTAATTAGTAGCCCTGAATTGTGAACTTTCCTTAGCAAATCCCAGAAAAGGCCTCAGCTTTAATAATGCTTCAGATTCCCTGCCTTTCTAGAACAGTATTTGAAAAAGCAAAAACAGAACAGATATATAAACCAGTTTCCCTAACACAATATAGTTATTTAAAACATTCTAATCACCTTGGGACACTTTGACTAATGTTGGGTCTTTTTTTCCTAATCTTCTAGTTGCCATCAAAACAATCTGTTGAGTATTGCCGACACTGTTTCTTCTCTAGAACTACCTGTCCCTCAGGAGTTTAAAAATGATGGTTTGATCATCATGACTTCAAGCTGAGGCCTTAGTAGTTAGTAATGCCTAAATGTGATCCAATTTTCTGAGAATGAAATGTGACAATTTATGGAAACCAAGGCAATAATAATAGCTGGCATTTTTAAATTGCTTGCTACATGCCAGCATTGTTCGAATCACTCTGCCTCTGTCTGTCAGCTCATTGAACTCCTATTATCATCCCATTCTTCTAGGTGGCATAGCTGAGGCATGGAGAAGTGGTGTAACTTGCCCAAGGTCACAGAAGTGGGAGCAGAGCACAGATTTGAATCCATACCCTCTGCCCAGAGCCTGAAGCCTTAACCACTTGACAGCCCTGCCTGCTGGGACTGAGGAAAACCAAAGCAGAGGTATGGTTAAAGCTGATGCTTTTTTCCTTGTTTTTTCCCCTTAGTTTGCCTTGGGTAGCCTTAGTTATTCCGTTTGTCCCAAATTCTTCATTTGTAAATTCCAACAGTCTATTTCCCAGGATGTTGCGGCGACTCATTATTTAAATGTATTCATAGTTCCTTGGAAGAAAGGCTACATAAATATCACAGAACCATTTAAAAAATAGATGAAATGTTTTCACCTGAGTATATGACGGTCACGTTTCTCATTCTGAATAAATGAATGGGTGCTGACTTTCTGAGTCCCGAGCACGCAGTTGCTCTGGGCCCCTCTGTGTCATCTCACAATAGGGGCTCACATCCGACTCTTCAGACTAGGACGAGGCCCCCTGAGGCCTCAGGAAACCACCTCCCATGCAGTGGCTAGGCCTCAGTGAGCCTTATTCTTCAAACCTTCCACTATGCTAAGTGCCAAAAGAAATATGATGAAGCAGCAAGAGAATGGATAAATTATGATGTACCCATACCGTGGAATACTACTCAGCAAGACAAAATGAACTAAATATTTGTACAACATGGGTGAACTTCCCAAGCATTTATGTTGAAAGAAGACAGACAAAAAGTAATACATGTTGTATCATTTTATTCATATAAAGTTTAAAAACAGGCAAAACCCAGGGTGGTGGGTGGGGTGTGTATAGGCCAGGAAACTTAAGAGTGGACAGAATGTTTTATGTCTCGGTCTGGGTGTGGTTAACCATGGATGCAGACATGTGTGACAATCGTAAGGCCATACACTTGTGATGAATGAACTTCATACATATTATACCTCAATAAAAAATAAAAGGAAAGGAAAAAGTACGTTCGTAGAAGACGGTGCAGCTGCAAATGCATGTGGGGGATCCACAGCCAGAGCTGAAGGCTGGGACCAGCTTGCAACGGGGCTTGGATGTCAAGCTAAGGGGTTCGCCCTTTATGCAGTCAGCCCAGGGCCCTCATGAAGGAGCCAGGGGATCAGACGGGAGTGTTGAAATCTCACCCGGCATCATTCGGCGGAGAGGGAGGCCTGGAGCGGGGGCCAAGCAGAAAGCTGGGAGATGAGATAACTGTAAATAGTCCTCATCTGAGAAAACTAGAATTGTATTTCTACCCCCTTGATGAGTGCACATGTTGGGTAATACACATGTCCACCCATGAGGCTGGGGGGGGCAGGCGGTAGCCACGTGGGCCCACCGCACCACCTGGGCACGCGGACAGTGTTTAAACAGTCTGTCTATGGCTGCACCACTGCAGGCCCGGAAAGTCTTGGGGCTCCCCAGGGCAGGCTTTGCCAGCTCCCCGCTCTGCTGGGCTTCTCCTGCGTCCCCACCCCTCACTCCTGTTTGGTTGTAGTTTTCTTCTTCCCTTCACAGCATTTGCATGGAGGGGGAAGAAGCAGGCCCTGCTCTGGCCACACTGACCTGAATAAAGTGCAAGGGTCACCAGGTCATCTCCATGGGGATTGTATATGATTTGCACATTCTCACTCAGGCATGCTGTCAAAATTTAAGACATTTTCCATATTAAAATTAAATACTGCTGGCTTAAAGATAAGCATTTTTGAATAACTGAATTGAACATAGATGATTTTTTAATGCAGGTCCTTTGTTTATATTTGTTTTGAGCTCTTTCTACTTATTCAATGAACATTTCTAACAAAAAAACTGAAGTTTATCTGTTTATGTGCTTTAAATACATATACATTGGGGGTAGTGCTGTGTCAGTAATCTGGGCTCTTTTTCTGACGTAAGCTTTTTCAGGTATGGTCATGTATTTTTCATCAGACACACTAAAGTAGCCACTTACAGGCCATTAAGTAGATAAGATATTTGGATTTAAAACAAATGCATTTCAGCAAATGTAATACTCTAATTTAAAAAATAAATTTGTGTGCGTGTGTGTGCACGCGTGCGTGCTTGTGCATGTGTAATGTACAAGAACTAATTTACAAATGAACCTTCTGGTACTCTCAGAATGAAGTTGTGTGCATTTGTTTGTGTGATTCCTCTTTCCTCTTTCATATGGCTACCTTAGTTTCCAGATAATACATTTTTATGAATGAGAGAGAAAGAGGAAACCATAGTACCTCCTGAGTCAGGAAGAATGGCTCAAAAGCTCACCAGGCCAGTCAGGAGCAGAGACACTAATAGATCCAGGGCCTCAACTAATGTTTTAGCAATTCCCACATTACTTCAGAGTCTAGTATCCTCTAATCTCACATTTATATCTCCCCAAGATTCATGTGAAAGCCCCTTTGGTCAGTTTTAAGCATGCACTGTGGTTCAAAAGCAACTCAGGCTTCCAAAGAAAATCACAATCCAAAGACGAAATCAGAATTTCTTCAGGATTTAAGTGGGCATTTATCTCAGTCTTACGATTCTTATACACTTGTTTCCCAAATAATCTTGTCTGAAAGAACACATCTGAAATGTTACACCTCCTGCAAGAATGTACAGTACAATGATTCCCTGTTCCAGGACATTATATGCTTTAGTGAGTCTTTAACAGACTTTGGATATTTTGTTTTCCTACTGAGGTGTCAACTGAACTCATAATTGCATTTAGGGTCACCGTGGCTTCCTTCTGACTGATCTAGTACATACTTAAAGACTTCCTGATGTCCAGATCTGAGAACATCAACACCCATGGGGTCATCGTGAAAGTAGTTACAGTTGTCTTTAAAATCTGCAAACAGTTCTCAGAATGGCTAATGTGATGTTTGCACACACACACCCCTCCCCCAACTCAAACTATTAATTTGGTTGTGCTGGAACTCTTTGGACTCATCTATACAGCCATTTATTCTGGAACAAGTTCATTTCTTGCCATGAGAATTTGAGCTATTTTGTATTATAGCTTTTGGACTTCATTGCTGCCAACTGGGATAATTGTATCCATGAAAGGCTTTTTCTTCTCTCTCTCTCATGTTTGAAGTTTTCCGTTGTTGTCATTGTTGATTCCTGAAGATATGGTGCGGTTTCTTTTTCTTTATATCATCCCAGCTAAACTGTTTGGTGTTTCACAAATAAATAATACATAGCACATAGTCATTCATTCAGGAAAAGAAAGTTAAGTCCCACTGAATTTCCTGGAGCCAAAGAACACCCCTTTATCTTTTCTCTCAGGGGGGTGTTTAGGTTATAAAATTAGAGCAAAGCGGAGGGCATGTTAGCATGCATCAATGTGCTTTGGTTGCCAAGTACAAGAGGTGAAATGAGTCTCTGATAAATATCTTAGAGGGTACACACTCGTACTGGACAACCCAAAAATGACTGCCCTGTACTGGGAAGAACATAGTGGTCCCTTCAGTAATTTAGAGACTTCTGTCTTTGTTCGTGGCAGCCCGTACACGCTGGGTAGCTCAGTTGGCTGGAGCACTGAGTACCCACTGCTCCACAGGAGAGAACGAGCCCAGAGTTCTCCAGGGGCTCTGAGATGGGAATGCCTGGCGTGGACCCAAGGGGAGGGAGTGCAGAGATGGGCCCTGACCAAGGTGGGCTGGACGCCACCGGGAGCCATCTGGCCGGTAGGGCCTTTCTGAAGTTGAGGGACACCAGGCCTACTTCCATTTTTTTTCAGAGTCCTGGTGTATTATAAAATAAATGCTGAAAAAGGCATTGAAATTGTGGCATATTTTAAATATTTGCAACAATTACAACTACAAATTGAACATCTTTTTTTCCCATTGCTGTATCTCTGGGGTTGTTTTACCTCACTGGAGCTTATAGCCGAAGTCTACATTTGAGGCCCCCAGGGAATGGTAGGCTCTGGCCTTCCTGGGACACCACTGCCCATAGTTCATGCCCAACTCGGACCAGACAGCCGGATGGGCAAGGCCCACACTGTCCTTAGAGCTTCTTTCTTACCCTATCCTCTGTGCTGTCTGTCCCCCCGAGTAAGTATATGTCAAATACATGAACTGAATGTTCTTTAAACATAAGCAAGAACTTTTTAATCTCATTCCTCTTCTGAAATGCCTCCTGATTTGGCTCCCCACTAACTATGCATCTTACCCATCTTTGAAGTTCTAGCCAAGCTCCATATTTTTTTTGTTTTTTTTGTTTTAAGATTTTTTTTGATGTGGACCATTTTTAAACTCTTCATTGAATTTGTTACAATATTGCTTCTGTTTTATGTTTTTTTGGTTTTTTTGGCCACGAGGCATGTGGGATCTTAGCTCCCTGACCAGGGATCGAACCCCACACCCCCTGCATTGCAAGGTGAAGGCTTAACCACTGGACCGCCAGGGAAGTCCCAAGCTCCATGTTTTTTTATGAAGTCTACCCGTCCCAGTCACTGTACTGTATTTCCTGGATATGCTCAGAAGTCCTCCCGCGCTTTTACCATCAGAACCATTTACAACAGTTTGACACTCCCACACCTCCATCCCCAACTCCCACCCCAGCCTGGAGAATTCAAGCTCTTTGCAGTCAGGAAACATGTCTTATTCTTCTTTTGTATCTATAGCGTAAGGCCTAAAATTTCATGGGCTACCTTGACATCTTCAAGCCTCACGGGACCCCAGAAGCCTAACCATAAGTTCTCCTGCTTTTGCCAGATGTCCCCCACCCAGTGGGTAAGGCACCCCACTTGGGTCGTTCCCCTATTAACCCCACCAGCTTCATTCCCCCTGGTCCTCAACCTGATGGATATTACTTCCCTGTCAGCCGTGAAGTTGTTCAAACAGGCCAATCACATCCTCCCACGGGAACCAGGGGTCACCCTACCCTCTGGTTAATAGAAAGCCTACCTCCTCCCGCCCCTGCTTGTCTACTCAACTCCCAAGAGCAACCCCCATGTGGCCCTACATGGTGTGTGATGTCTTCCCACAGGCTGTGAGTATATGTGACTAATAACCTGCTGTCCATCTCATCTGTCTGGGGCCAGGTGTGGTATGTTTGCCATCCTGTACTACTTTGGGTGAGGAATCCCTCCTTCAATGACGGGGTGAATAGGAGGTGATCAGAACAGTATCCTAAACAGAGCTGGCACTCAACAACTTTGTGTTGATTCCATGATCTTCCTTCTGTGAAGTTCCTAGCCCCAGTTAGGAGACTGGAAATTAAATAAATGTTCACTGTAGACGAAGACAGATTTATTCTCCTACAAAGAATCCATATCCATTAGAATCATACAGCAATGGCTTCCATTCACTTAAGTATATTTCAAACAAACTTTTCTCTACTACTCACCATGTCGTTGACCAATAAAAGTAAAGTTGCCTTAGGGCAAATCTGTACTTAATTTCTATACTACTGATCTGGCATCTACATTGTAATTCCTAATTGCTAATAGAAATAAACTATAACATTGTCCACTTATGAAAACAAGATGCTAAGTATCAGTTGATATAATCAAGAGACTAAAATAACTGAAAGCATATGAGAACTCAGACTTTTCCCACAAAAGAATTTACTTAATCTGCGCCATTGCTTTCATTTATCTCACTTCTTTGTAAGCAAAAATGGCAACACTGAAGGCCCTGAAAATCAAATAGCATCTTCCTCCAGGAATACTACTGCAGTTAGCATTAAGCTTGTTAGTGCTTCAGAGAGAGTTTCATTGGTTACTCTGCTATTTTATCACTGGGTTTCCAAAGGTCCAAGAAAAAAAAAAAGCCACATGTTTTTACTTCTGAGGGCTCCTGCTTATCCTAAAGCAGCAGGTGAAAAATGCACAACAGCCAGCAGCTCTCCTAACCAGTTTCCAACTCACACTCATTCTTACATGGGTCACCTCCTCCCAGGGCCCTGCCACTCCTCTCCTCTGGCTAGTGCTGGTGACTCAGGACAAAGGCTCTGAGAGGGATCAGGAAGGCTGACGAAACCTCAGATCCACGCCGGTACCACTCATCCACCACACTGGGCATGTCACGACTCGCTTTCTAGCCTCAGCTTGCCAAGAGGAAAACTCCAGGAGGCAAAAGCTATCGGAAAATGGTCATTAAATAATTCCAGAAAGCTTCAAACCATAAGCCAAGTACAGGGCCCTTCTCTAATGCCTGTCCCTGTCAGGTGCCTAAAATTCTGCCGCTGCCAGCCTCTTCACTGCTTCTTCTCCAGAATGGATGGCACGGGTGAAACACTCAGTATACTGTGATGCACATGTGCTGATCACGTGATAGCTATAAGGCTATCGGCAGAGTCAAGGGTATGCGCTCAGGGTGGGGAGCAGTCAAGGAAAAGAGATTGCCCAACAACCCCAATGGCTTGCTACTGGTGTCTAACACTTCACTGGCATGTGGAAGAGGGAGCCAACCGGGCCAGGCGTGCGTGTACTCGGTAGTTCTGCAGGCTCCACACGCGGGTGTCTTAGCTGCGCACCACGCATGCGTCAGTTCCAGAGCCGGGCTCTCCATGCTTATGCAGCTCCTGGCCTCTGCCTCCAAAGCAGGATGGGCTTTGCTTCCCACAGCAACTGGAAAAGCCGGAAGTAGAAAATAAAAGACTTTCCCCTCCTTTACAGAGAGGGAAGGCAGAGTGCCAAGCCCCTAAGAAAAAGCAGAAATGATTCCTCTTGAAACAAGAATTCTGCGTCAAATGGAGAGAGAGCTCTTGGGAAAGCAGCTGGTTTGCAGTTTTTTGTGCCCAGAGTTTATCTGCTTTGCTGCTCATTGCTGCTAGCTTAATCAGCCAAAAAAAAAAGTCCCCACGTGTGACCTGTAGATATGGAGACCTTTCTCAGTAGTCAATATACAAACTTTCCAGATTTATTTAAAATTTTTCAGAAAAAAAAATCAAGAGAAAATTTTTTTTTCCATAATCTAAGTATCCAATACTAATACTAATACACTAATGTGTATACTGCCAGTAATTACATGGGTACATATATGTATGTTTTAAAAGCAGAACATACCATATAGTTGTGTGATCTTTGTAAACTTTTAAAAAATTGCATCATGCTTATATTTCCATGCTAAGAAACACATATATCTACTTCATAATTTTTAAGGGTGCAAGTGGATGGGTATGCCAATCAATCCTCTATTATTAGATAGTGTGGAAATGTTCCATTTTTCTGGATCATAAAATCAAGATGCCCTCTCTGTATAATTGGGTTCTAGAGCTGGCAGATCAGACCGGCTTTTTGGAGCCTCCACATTCCTGCTAAACCTCACCTCCACCCTTTTCTAAATGCTACTCTGATTCCTTCTAACAATTTTCATCATAATCCATACAGATATTACACAGAAGTTCGATATTCCTTTCATTGTGGTAAGAAAGCACACCTAGGAGTCAGGGAGCATGGATCGTAGTCTGACATCTGGCATTGTGTAAAGAAAGTTCAGCGCAACCATTATGGACTGAATTATTCACTCCCCCGCGCCTGTTCACATGTTGAAGCCCTAACCCCCAGTACCTCCAACTGTATTTGGATATAGGGACATTAAAGAGGTGATTATGTTAAAATGAGGCTTTGCGGGTGGGTCCCTCTCTGTGGAGACACAGAGAGACCCCAGAGGAGTGTGAGTAGAGGAAAGGCCACATGAGGCCACAGCAACAAGCTGGTTGTCTGCAAGCCAAGGAGAGAGGCTTCAAAAGAAACCAAACTTGCCCACACCTTGATTTTGGACTTCCAGCCTCCAGAACTGCGATAAGTTTCTGTTGTTTAAGCCACCGAGTCCGTGGTGTTCTATTATGGCAGCCCTAGCAAACGAATGCAGCAAACTTTGAGTAAATGATTTGAATCCATGAGCCTCAGTGTCCTTCCAATAAACTAGGGGGTGAGATTCCGAGATCTGCATGATTCCTAAACCTAAATATGTCATTTATTTTAAATGAGATTGGTATTAAAGAGAACACTGAGCTTCACTAGCACACACCCCTGGAAGTCCAGAGGACGGTCAGAGACTTCAGGGCTGTTGATTTAGTGGAGTCACCATGTTTTCAAGGGCCCAGATCTTTTTCTGTTTCTTTGTTCCGCACACCACAAGTGTGGGCTTTGTCCTAAGCCTAGGTCTAGTCATGGTTCCCAGATAGATGGCTGTCCACAGCAATAAGGGCAAAAGCCTTCCTTATTCACAACTAGAAGTGGGGAGAGAAGGCCAGTACCCTTCTGCTCATATTTCATTGGCCCAAACGGCTTAGACCGCTCCATTCCCAACTCACTCAGAATTACAGGTCCTGTGAAAGACTTGGATTGATCATCTGGCTGGAAATGATGTGGAGAGCCTACTGTAATGTCCTCTAAAGCTCGGAGTAAATCATTTAATTTCTGGTTGGCTATGATTTCTGTGTAATCAGTATGCATACTCAGGAAAGTGACACCATAATCTGCAAATATATTTCAAGCATAATAACATTTTTGTGAATACTAAATTTAACAATTAATGTATGAATATAACTATATATTTCAGAGACACTTAACTAAATATTTAATGAGTTTTGATATCACTGTTTTCTTTGTGCATTTAGAAGCCAATACATTTTTTTCAGATTTAAAATATTCAGACCCCTGAAAAGCTCTTAGACTCTAGGCATCGTGCACAATGAATAAAAAGGCCCCAGAGGCAAGACTAGAATGTGAAGGTAATTAAGAACATCAAAAATGTGATAAACGATTGTGTTCTTTGCCTGAAGGAAAACTGTTTATGGGTGAAACAAAATCCCTCAGGAAGGGGGAAGCAAAAGTAGAAAAAAATTTCAGTGTGTATCCAGCACCATCCAGGGAAATAAATTTTGACCACTAAAATCAAAGATGTGGGCAGGCACTACTAGAATCCCCTTTTCTTTACGAATATGTCCTTGCAGCAATGTGTCCAGCAAAAAAAAAAAATCAAAACCAAAGCCAACAACAAGGGCAGCAACAACAGAAAAAACTGAAAGAACTGTAATTCCTCTCTCTCTTGCAAACTGGGATCTTTGTTTGACATAATACAGGCCAATGAGAAACAAGTGAAAGTCTACTGGAGATTTCTGGAAAAGTCTGCTTTCCTATTATAGATGTCTCCCTTCCTCTTTGTTGCTTTTCTTTTTCTTCTCCTTACCTGGAATGCAGATTTATGGCTGGAGGTGGAGCAGCCATCTTGTGACTATAAAGTGACTATGAATAGAAAAGCCCCACGCCAAGGTTATGGTAAAATAAAAAGGCAGAAAGCACCTGAAGGTTGATGGTATCACGGAGCTGCTGCACAAGTCCTGAACTGCTCACCTCTGGACACAGGAGAAAGAGAAACACCTAGTTGATAGAGGTATCTAACTGGTTTCTATTGCATGCAGCTGAATAGGATCCCTATTTAATGCAGAAAACCTCATTGATATGGCAGCATTTTAGTTGGGCCTAAGGATGAATAGGATTTAAACATGAATTAAGATGGAGAAAGACACTGCAGGCTGAGGAAACAGCAGCAAAAAAGTGCCCAACTAATAGCATTTTATCTTATGGGAATGAAGGAGGGGGTCTACATCGTTTATTCCTGTGCAAACATGAGGGAGAAAATGAGGCTCAAAGGCTAGATTGAGAACAGATTTTAAAACGGCTCTTCCCAACAGACATATAATGCAAGCTATATATATAACTTAACATTTTCTGGTAACCACATTGAAAAAGTAAAAAGAAATAGGTGAAATTAATTTTAATAATACATTTTATTTAACCTACATATACAACATGACATTTCAACGTGTATCAATATAAAAAATTATTAACGATATATTTTATATTCTTCTCTTCATTTGAAGTCTTCAAAATGTGGTGTTCTGAAGACCTCAAATGAGGTCTTCAGAACCTCTCAGTTAATTCTGGCCACAGTTCAAGTGCTCACTAGCCACGTGTGACTAGCGGCTACCATAATGGACAGTGAAGTCTTAGAGAGTCTTGAATCTCATATTTAAAAATTTGAACTCTGGGAATTCCCCAGTGGTCCAGTGGTTAGGACTCCGCACTCTCACCACCGAGGGTCCGGGTTCGATCCCTGGTCAGGGACCTAAGATTCCACAAGCCTCGCGGTGTGGCCAAAAAATAAAAGTTTGAACTCTAACTACAGAAGTATAAATAGCCATAATTTAATTTCTAAGAAAACCTCTAATATAGCCCAAACATTATTGTATTTTATTTCTTTTTTTTAATAATAAATTTATTTATTTTTGGCCGCATTGGGTCTTCATTGCTGCACGCGGGCTTTTTCTAGTTGCAGCTTCTCATTGCGGTGGCTTCTCTTGTTGTGGAGCACGGGCTCTATAGGTGCGTGGGCTTTAGTAGTTGTGGCTCGCGGGCTCTAGAGCACAGGCTCAGTAGTTGTGGCTCACGGGCTTAGCTGCTCCGCGGCATGTGGGATCTTCCCAGACCAGAGATCGAACCCGTGTCCCCTGCATTAACAGGCGGATTCTTAGCCACTGTGTCACCAGGGAAGTCCCTGTATTTTATTTCAAAATGTTATGGCTTATGGCTTTTGGAGGCAAAACCTACAAACATAGTAAATTTTCAAGCTTCTGTGGAACAGTAACACCAGTGGTCTGGAACCCAAGGTCAGGGATGTCTGCTGAGTCCCCTTAACATTAGAATGCTTCTTTCACAAGAACATTTTTGGGGTATTTTTAAGAAAAAAACAGAAGCCAATAAGAAAGAAAATAAAATCAGTTACCCCAGATAACTATGGTCAACATGTTAGCAAATTGACTTCTTGAACTTTTTTATTTATGAATACTTTTACACAGTTGAGATTATACTTTTTATACTATTCTATATTCTTAACATTATTTCATAAGCACTTTTTCTGTTAAAAATTCTTCAAAAACATCATTCTCAATGGCTACCTTATACTATTTTTTCATATGAATAAACTATAATTTTTGTGAACATTACCTTAATACAGACACTTAGGCTGTTCCAAACTTTTTGCTGCTGTAAATAATTTGTGCCAATCATCTTTATACACAAAACTATTCTCACACCTCGGTTTATTTCCTTAGGACAGATTCTTAGAGGTAAAATTACTGTAATAAAAATCATGAACTCTTCTTCATCTCTTGATATCGATCTGCCAGACTACTTCCCAGGAAGATATGAAGCAATTTACACTCTCACTGAAATTGTGTGAGCATATATATCCCTCCACACCGTTACCCACATTCTGTATTAACCTTAAAAAAAGGCAGTGGAGGAAGAGAATAAATGTGGGAAATGGTATGTCAATGTGCTCTAATTTCAATTAGTTGATTCCTAGTTAGAATGAACAGTTTTTTCCTCTGTTATTTAGCAACTAGTGTTTCTCATCAATTTTATGTACTGTTTATCTATTAACAGTACACATACTTTGTCACGCTTTTTTTTTTTAAACATCTTTATTGGAGTATAATTGCTTTACAATGGTGTGTTACTTTCTGCTTTATAACAAAGTCTTTGTCACGCTTTTTAAAAAACATTTTCCAGTTTGATTACCTTCTAAATTTCTCTTTTTTTAAAAAGTCAGGTTTATTGTGATATATTTTACACGCAGTAAA
Organism: Balaenoptera borealis; assembly: GCF_965194805.1. Taxonomy (NCBI): domain Eukaryota; kingdom Metazoa; phylum Chordata; class Mammalia; order Artiodactyla; family Balaenopteridae; genus Balaenoptera; species Balaenoptera borealis. The sequence continues at coordinate 110,525,235 of NC_138862.1, read as the reverse complement.
ATTCACCCTTTTAGTATAAATTTCTATGAAGTTTTACAAACACATACAGTGGGGTAACCAGCATCACATTCAATTTATAGAATATTTCCATCACCTCCAAAAAACTTCCCCATGTCCTTCTATAGTCAACCCTTCTCCTCCCTTCTCCTGCCTCTAGCCCCTGGCAACTACCCATCTCTTTTCTGTCCCTATAGTTTTGCCTTTTCCAGAATGTCATATAAAGAAATCATATAGAATATAGCCTTTTAAGTCTGGCTTCTTTCAATTAGTATAAGGCATTTGAGACATTCATCCATGTTATTGTATATGTCAATACCTTGTTCCTTTTTTATTGCTGAGTAATATGTATGGAATCCCATATTTTGTTTATCCAAATACCAGTTGAAGGACATTTGGGTTATTTTCAGTTTTTGTCAATAATGAATATAGCCACTATAAACACTCACATACAAGTGTTTGAACGTAAATCTTCATTTCTCTCAGGTAAATACCTCAAAGTGGGATCACTGGGTTATAAAGTGAGTGAATATTTCACTTTATAAGAAAACCACCAAACTATTTTCCAGAATGGATCGACCATTTTATATTCCTACCAAAACTTCATGAAAATTTCCTTTGCTCCACATCTTCGCTGGTCCTCAGTATTGCCAGTTTTGTTTTGGGTTTTGTTTTTGTTTTTTTTTGTTTTGGCTGTGCCCCAAGGCTTGCAGAATCTTAGTTCCCCAATCAGGGATCGAACCCAGGCCCTCGCAGTGAGAATGCGGAGTCCTAACCACTGGACTGCCAGGGAATTCCCTGTTTTGGGGTTCTGTTTTTCAGCCATTGTAGTAGATGTGTAGTGGTATTTCATTGTGATTATAATTTACATTTCCCTGAGAAATGCAAAAACAAATAAATAATGCTTAATGCAATAAATATCCTAAAGAAGTTAAGTTTATGAATTCAAATGTAGTGAACTTTTCATTTATTATTTTTCCACTGTTTTTTAGATTAGAAAGTTCTTTCCCAATGAGAAATCAGAAGAAAATTCAGCTATATTTTTAGTTTTTTTAAAAAAAATTATTTTCTCTAAATTATCCACATTTTTAATCCATATTTAGTTAGTTGTATGATGGTGACAAGTATCTCTATTCACTTTAAAAAAAAAAGGCTAGTCAGCTTTCTCTATAACCTTTATTGACTAATCCATTCATCCTATTTATTTGTGAAGCTTCCTTTATTAAATAATAGGGTCTATTCCTCAGTAATCAAATCTATTCCATTTTTCTATCTGTCCCTCCATTCAGCAATTGCTTATTAAGCACTTACTCTGTTCTAGGCTCCATGGTAGGTTCTGGGAATACAATAGTGAACTAAAAAGTAAAGCCCCCTGATTTCTTGGTGCTTACATTCTAGCCAGGGGAGATAGGTAATAATTAAAGACATGAATAATTGTATAATATTTTGGGTGGTAATAAATGCTGAGAAGGAAAGTAAAGCAAGGTAAAGGGCATAAAATGACAAGCAAGTGTCATTTGGGGGCAGTTCGGTTAGATCACCCTCTCTGAGAAAGAGCTATTTGTGACCAGAATGTATCAAGGTTGTGAAATGTATCAATGCTCTTCTAGAGGAGGAGCATTCCAGGCAGAACCACCCCCAAATGCAAAGACTTTGTGTCTGGAATGAGCTTGACATGTTGGGGAAGAAGCAGGGGGGCCACTGTGGATGAAGCTAAGGGATGGGGATGGAGCATGTAGATGAGGTGAGGAGGGCACGTAGAGGCACACATCACAAAGATCCTTGTAGACGATGTATGTTCTAAAGCAGATCAAAGTTATTGGAAGATTTTGAGCAGAGGGGTGATGTGACCTGACTGACATTTAAAAAGTAACGTTCTGGCTACTTTGTGAACAATAGTTTCATACATTTAATTTAAATAAAAATTAATCTATTGAAAGAAAAATTAGTAAGTAACAGCAGAGTCATACTTGAATATAGCCCCAAACGATAAAGGTCATATTTTAATGCCCACAATGTGGGAAACACTGGCTTAACTGATTATTGCTAGTATCCAGGCAACAATTCCTATAAGATTCTCTCATGACAAGCCATTTTCCTGAACTTTCCTGTTAATTCTCAGAGTTCTCCCACTGATTCTTCAACAGGGATTTCTCTGCTCCCTGGTATTCAAGCCCAGTTACAGAGCTTCACGGTTTTCAAGTTATTGTACATCTATGATTACAGCAGAGCTCGGAGGAACTCACCTCGGAAAGGTCTGGAATCCTGAAGCCAACCAGAGCTATCCGAGCCTCCATCTGTGATCCATCAGTGATCCAACTGTGCTGAGAACAAAGTACCAGAGACAGAAGGACAAATAACCACAGATAAACTGTCTCAAAGGCACGCCCAGGCACAACCTCCTGCATCACAGCGCCTGTTCTTCTGGATTGGCGTTATCAGTGAGCAGTTTGGAGAGCTGTAGTGTGATTCCAGATATGCCTAGAGAATGCCCATGAACTGTCTTGTGATCCAAAAAACAGAGTTTGAAAGATGCTTTCCTACCCAACTGAATAAACTGGGCAAAACTACCTATTTATTTTGGAAAAAGTAATATACACACATGATAAAAAAATATTCAAATAATATGAGAGTATACATACTCTCTGAAAAGTTTAAAATGGGAAGTATGTACACGTGGCTATGATTGAGTTAGCATATGCGTGGAATGATTCTGGAAAGATGCCCAAGAAATTATTCACAGTGGTTGCCTCTGCAGAGGGGAACTACAGGGGTCCAAAGTGAGGAAAATTAGAACAGCTTACTTTTCATAGACTCTTGTACTTTCTAAACTTTTATTGGATTTTTTTATTATGTGTATATATTAATTTTCAATTAAACAAATTAACTCAAAATGATACAAATATGGCATTTGTTTCTATCACTCATGTGAGGGATCCTGGAAGCTCACAGTGCAGAGGCATTCAGCCAGGTACCTCGATTCTAGCGAGAGAGAAAGACAGTCCCCCTGAACCTCAGCTTCCTAGCTGCTGCTGAGCCAGGACGCCCTGAGCTCCCTTCTGGAAACAGAACTCTAGCCTTGCCTGAGATATGACGGGAAAGTTCAGGTTGAATCCCAGCTATGAAACCCAGTGTGGGACATACGGCAAATTACTTAACTACTCTGAGCCTCACTTCATTTGTGAAATGGGGGAAATAATACCTGTTGGTGATTTTTTTCTTTTTCAAATTGAAGTAGAGTTGATTTACAATGTTGTGTTAGTTTCAGGTGTACAGCACAGTGATTCATATATATATATATATATATATATATATATATATATATATATATATGTATATATATATTCTTTGTCAGATTCTTTCCCCTTATAGTTTATCACAAAATATTGAGTAGCATTCCCTGTGCTATACAGTAGGTCCTTGTTGGTTATCTATTTTATATACAGTAGTGTGTATTTGTCAGTCCCAAACTCCTAATTTATCCCTCCCTTCCTTCCCCTTTGGTAACCATAAATTTGTTTTTCTATGTCTGTGGGTCTATTTCTGTTCTGTAAATAAGTTCATTTGTGTCTTTTTTGTAGATTCCACATATAAGCGATATGTGTGTCTTTCTCCGTCTGACTTACTTCACTTAGTATGATGATCTCTAGGTCCATCCATGTTGCTGCAAATGGCATTATTCCATTCTTTTTTATGGCTGAGTAATATTCCATTGTATATATATACCACATCTTCTTTATCCATTCTTCCGTTGATGGACATTTACTCCTGGTGGTTTTTTAATGATAGAGAGGGCTTTTCTGTGTGCAAAGGAACACTCCCAATTACTTGGATTTTAATTAATATTCACTATATTGAAAGTTTTCATTTTTAAGCCATTAAACACTATTTGCAAACAGTACTTTTATATTTTTATGCTGCTATATATTAGATCATATATATATATTTTTTAAAAATTTATTTATTTATTTCTGGCTGCATTGGGTCTTCCTTGCTGCGTGAGGGCTTTCTCTAGTTGCAGCAAGTGGGGGCTACTCTTTGTTGTGATGTGCGGGCTTCTCATTGCGGTGGCTTCTCTTGTTGTGGAGCACGGGCTCTAGGCACGTGGGCTTCAGTAGTTGTGGCACACGGGCTCAGTAGTTGTGACACATGGGCTTAGTTGCTTCGTGGCATGTGGGATCTTCCTGGACTAGGGCTTGAACCTGTGTCCGCTGCATTGGCAGGCAGATTCCACTGCACCACCAGGGAAGTCCCAGAACATATATATATATATTTTTTAACTTTTTATTATTTATTTATTTATGGCTGTGTTGGGTCTTCGTTTCTGTGCGAGGACTTTCTCTAGTTGTGGCAAGCGGGGGCCACTCTTCATCGCGGTGCGAGCGCCTCTCACTATCATGGCCTCTCTTGTTGCGAGCACAGGCTCCAGACGCGCAGGCTCAGTAATTGTGGCTCACGGGTCCAGTTGCTCCGCGGCATGTGGGATCTTCCCAGACCACGACTCGAACCCGTGTCCCCTGTATTGGCAGGCAGATTCTCAACCACTGCGCCATCAGGGAAGCCCCCATATCTTTTTATAAATCAAATGAACTCATTCTTTGATTAATGTTTAGTTCATTCATAATTTTAATAAATGAGAATTTCTTAAACAGTCACTACCTCCTACATAGTTAATGAGATTCCTTTAGACATTTCAAATATGAGTTTACTACATTTTATACTCTCAAACACTTAACAGTACAGATTTATAAATCTCACAAGCAAAATCTTTCTTAGAGTTTAAACAATTCTTTATCTAATAGATCAGACTTAAACATTTAATCATCACATTCTCCTAAGCTTATCAAATATATTTTAAAAAATCATATATAGAAAACAGCCCAAGGATTTTTTTTTTAAACTTGCTACTAAACAATTTACACAAAAGTATCGCTAACTCAAAGATTTTAAAAGTTTTAAATAGTTTTCTGGGTTTTACTCACTACCACTGTAGGTCAGCTGAGATTACTCAATTGAAAATGAATCAGAATTTGAACCCAGGTCCTGGCTTGTTATTGTATCCTGCTTTGTTTCATAATTTTAGATGTCTGTTGACTCCCATCCTGTGGCATTTTATTGACTATATGAGGATTAAATATGTTAATTTATATACACATTCTTACCGAATACTCAGAACACCGGGAGTATTCAGTTATTCATCACAATTTAGAGTTAGAAAGGAAGTGGAAGAAGATTGTGAATAGCCTCCCAATATCGTCCTCCCATTCCTTATAACAAAACCTAATTTTTCTCTGGCCACCGTACACGCAGCTAATAGATTACATTTGTCAGCTTCCCTTGCAACTGGGTGTGGCCATGTGACTAAGTTCTGACCAATCAGATGGAAGCAGAAAAAAGGTGCAACTGTAGAATGTATAGGAAGCCTCCTTAAAAGGAAGGGGTACACCCTTCAGTTTCCCTGTCACCTTCCTGCTGCTTCAAATGAGGAGCTCCAGCATCCATCAAGTGCCACAGCCCAAGGATGACAGACACACAAAGCTGGAAGGAGTTCTGGTCCCTGGTGACCACAGAGCACATTGCTACTCCTGGACTGACTTCCTAAAGATTTCTTTTAAATGAAAAAAAATAAGGTTCTATCTTGTTTAAACTGTTATTTTTCAGGACTCTGCTACTTATAGCCAGACTTAATCCAACTGCCCCACATTCCTCAATAACAGAACCCTGCATTATGAGCTAAAAAACCAAGAATGTTACATATATTAGATACATGGACCCAGTGTTAATAAAATACATATTTTTCATTGTTGCCACATTAGGGTTGTAGGTTTTTAAATTTTTCTTTCATAATATCTTACAGATGCTAATTCATCTTTCATAAGATTAAATTGTTAATTTAAAAAATATTTAAAATGTCTCCAGAAGAAAATAAGTAGCCTGAATCAATGCTGCCCTATGCCAAGGTCTGTGTAAGATGTGGGCCCCTCTGGGGTGCATGAAGCAAGCCCTGGGCTCTCAGCCGAGTTAATTGGAGTCTTGGGGGTGCTAGCTTGTCCCTCCTCACCTACAGGCCCTCCTATAGCCTTTGGCTCAACCTCTCCCACACCTCACACTGCCAGATTGGCTCTCCTCATCCATTGTTCGCAAAGAAGCTTGGCGGAAATATAACAAGAGGTTGGAGCTTTTCTTTCATTTAGCACTTCAAATATTTGAAGTTGTACGGGATGACTCAATTCCAGGACACTTCAGACATCCTGTGACACTTGTTCAGTGCAGTGTTAAAAAAAGACCTACTCCAGGGTCTTACGGAAAGATGTGAGCAAGCCAGCTTGTGGGAGGCAAGGACAAAATGTAACTTCAGAAGAGCGTCTCTTTCATTGCCTTGTGGTTTGCAAAGCTGGGCTTCCCTGCCCGACTCCCACAGTGTTCTCCTGAGCCCAACCCTGTGTGCTTGGCTCCAGAAAAGCCCGGCTACTGACTTTCCCATAGCAACTGGCTTGCACGCTCTTCCAAATGCTAATTTATGAACGTGTGTGTTTAATCATAAACTCTGTCAGATCCTTTGCAGGAAATATTTACTAAATGCTCATTAAAGCCTTGATACAAACACTATCTCCTTTACTTCTCTTATCTATCCTTCAAAGTAGGCTTCGTGAGACCCATTTTACAGAGGAGAAAACTGAAACTCAGAGGTTAAGAAACTTGCTCAGGGTCTCAAAGTAAGTACTTACTGGAGTTGTGCATTAATCTCAAATTCAGGCAGTTTTTCCTACTGCCTCGCTCAGCCGTGCCAGAAAGGAACTGAAGTTTTTTTGTTTTTGTTTTTTGTTTTGGCTGCGTTGGGTCTTCGTTGCTGCACGTGGGCTTTCTCTAGTTGAGGCGAGCGGGGGATACTCTTCGTTGTGGTGCGCGGACTTCTCATTGCAGTGACTTCTCTTGTTGCAGAGCCCGGGCTCTAGGCACGCGGGCTTAGTAGTTGTGGCTCGCGGGCTCTAGAGCACAGGCTCAGTAGCTGTGGCGCACTGGCTTAGTTGCTCTGCGGCATGTGGGATCTTCCCAGACCAGGGCTCGAACCCGTGTGCCCTGCATTGGCAGGTGGATTCTTAACCACTGAGCCACCGGGGAAGTCCCAGGAACTGAATTTTTAATGTCATTTGTTACCAGTAAAATAGAAAAATTACAGGCTTTGGAATAAGACACACCTGGGTTTAATTCCACTTGGTTGTTTCTGAGCTGTGTGACCATGGGCAATGTATTTAAACTTGGTTCTTTCATCTGTAAAATGGAATAATAACAGTACCTACCTAGTGGGACTGTCAAGAGAATGTAAAAAAGAGCTTGCACATGCGAGATACTGGATGAATTGTAGCAATGGTGGCTTTTTGGTTGTTGTTGCTTTTTTTAAAAAATTAAAGTAGAGTTGATTTACAACATTGTGTTAATTTCTGCTATACAGCAAAGTGATTCAGTTATATATATATATGCATTCTTTCTCATATTCTTTTCCATTATGGTTTATCACAGGATATTGAATGTAGTTCCCTGTGCTATACAGTAGTATCTTGTTGTTTATCCAATGATGGCTTTTTAAAATTAATTTATTCTTCAGGATGATGGCTAACTGAGTACCTAGACTATATCAGGCCTAGAAGTTTCAATTGCTTTTAAAATGGCGTTAGAGAAATAGCAATTCATTTTTTCTACAAATGTTTATTAACACCTACTCTATGCCAAGACTGTTCTGGGGACCGGGGGTCCTGGAGCTTACAGTCTATCGAGGTGGTGCAGGAGGAGCAGTAAATCTAATAAGTTAATTATATAGTATGTTGAAAGATAAGTGCTGTGGGGAAAAAAGTTGACGAGAGGAGGAACACGTTGCAGTGTTACACAGAGAGGTCTTGGCAGGCCTCAGCGGGAAAGCAAGATTACAGCAAAACTTTGAAGGAGGTGAGTGAGTCAGCCAAGCAGACATCCGAGAAAAAAAAAGAAAAAGAAGTGGATTTACCGTAAAGCTAGCGAAGCTGAAATTTCAAGGTCCCTAACTTGTAGGGCCCCTTTAAGGACTTGCATCTAATTTTATTTTTGTGATTTTCTACAAAGTTGCATATATTTCAGTATTTTATCCTGTGGAAAAGTATTTCCAGCAGAAGAACCGGTTAGAACAAAGCCTGTGAGGTGAGCCCACCTCCCTTGCTCAAGTAATAGCAAGCAGCCCCCTGTGGGAGGAGCGGAATGGGCAGGGGAGGTGGGAAGAGGGCGGTAGATTATGTGGGGCCTTGGAGGCCACTGTAAAGACCTTGACGTCTATGGGAAGCCATTGGGAGTTTTGAGCAGAGTTGTGACGTTATCTGATTTACACTGTAAAGCATTGTTTTGCCTGGTATTCTGAGCAGAAACATGGGAAGGGTTGGGAGTCCATGGCAGAAATCCAGGGGAGAAAGTTGATGGTGGCTTGGACCAGTATGGCAGCAACGATAGCGGAGAAGTACTGGATTCTGAATATACTTTGAAGGTCAAGTCAACAGGATTTCCTGATGGAGTTACTGTGGGCTGTGAAGAAGAGTGAGGCAGAGGCACTACTATTTAAAGTGGTGAAACAGCAGGAGATGACCAATAAAGGGAACCTAGAGAAGGGAAGAGGACCAAGTTTTGAGGCAGGAGGCATACCAACTTTTCAACAAAAGAGTTTGGAAACTCTGGCCTAATACTTGATTGAGGTAATTCTTTCAGACAAAGGCTGAGATTTAATTCGCTCAACATGCCCTTGTAATTTAATTGTCCTGATTGTTTAATTAAATTAAATAAAACTGAGGTGTGTGTGAGGCTTTTTCTTCCCTCTCCCACTCTGTGAAATTCAGCTAAGAAGATGTATTATATTAGGTCAAAGAAAAAGGCATCAGAACTGGAGTTTACGGTTAAGGGTTCTAGTCCCAGTCTACGGATAACGGGACCACAGGCAAGTCACTTAAACCCCCAGTCATTGATCTCCGCATCTGTGAGATGAGAGAATTGGAAACAAATGTCCCTTCCCCTTCCATAGTTATTCTTTTTTTTTTTTTAATTTATTTTATTTATTTATGGCTGGTTGGGTCTTCGTTGCTGTGCACAGGCTTTCTCCAGCTGTGGTGAACGGGGGCTACTCTTCACTGCAGTGCATGGGCTTCTCATTGCGGTGGCTTCTCTTGCTGTGGAGCACAGGCTCTAGGCACGCGGGCTTCAGTAGTTGTGGCACACAGGCTCAGTAGTTGTGGCGCACAGGCTTAGTTGCTCTGTGGCATGTGGGATCTTCCCAGACCAGGGCTCAAACCCATGTCCCCTGCATTGGCAGGCGATTCTTAACCACTGTGCCACCAGGGAAGTCCGATAGTTATTCTTTTTTTGAGATGAGTCTGTAATTGGTAAGATTTCTTGTTTTGTTTGTTTTGTTCTTTATATAGTATAAGAAGGATAATTTTGAGCAGAAGCAACTTGAAGCATGCTTTATTTATCTCCCTCACACCCATCTTGGTCTGCAAGGGAAGGACATAGCCTGAACCAAATGCTTCCATCAAAACTGAGTTAGACATGACATTGTAAATCAACTATACCCCAATATAAAATAAAAATTAAATTAAAAAAAAAAACTGAGTTAGAACACCATCCCTGCTCTCTTTGCAGGATTCCTCTGGGAATATACTATGCAGTTCCTGCTGAGAAAGGGATGTTTCATTGGCCTGGCAACCTGGGGCTCTCCTGCAGGTCAGATCAGATTTTTGCCAGTAAGGAGTTTACAGGGCTGAAGCCAAAAGCAGCAGCTCTTACGTGCGTTGGATCATGAAGCCCCTTGAGAATCTTATGCAACAGCTGCTCTATTAGGTCAACAGGAAAGATATCATTGCCACCAAATATTAGAAATGGAAACCTCATCCTTTAATAAATGAAGAGGCTGAAGATAGAAGTTAAGAGATTTGCCCTAGGCCTTGCTGTTGGTAAGTAGTGACTGCAGGCCAAAAATCTAGGTCTTGACTCTTGGCCAATGTTCTTTCCATTATATGATGATGCCTTTGCAAATGTTGTATTTCTCTTATTTTCCTACAAAGCTAGTTTTAAAAAATATTTGGGGGGGGGCATGCCGTGTTTTGTTCTTAACAGCATTACTGAGATATAATTCACATACCATAATATTCAACCATTTAAAGGTACAACTCAATGGTCTTTAGTACAGTCACAGAGTTGTGCAACTATCACCACTACCTAATTTTAGAACATTTTATCACCCCAAAAGGAAACCCCATACCTATTATCAGTCATTCCCATTCCCCCATCCCAGCCCTAGGCAGCCACTAACCTACTTTCTATCTCCATGGATTTGTCTATTCTGGGCATTTCATATAAGTGAAATTATACAGAGTGTGGGGTTTTGTGAGTAGCTTCTTTCACGTAGAATAATGTTTACAAGGTCCATCCATACTATAGCATGTATCGATACTTCCTTCCTTTTTAGTGCCAAATAATATTCCATTGTATGGAACGTTTTGTTTACCCATTCATCAGTGGATGGACATTTGGGTTTTTTCCACTTTTTGACCATTGTGAATAATGGTGCTATGGACACTTGTACAAAAACGTGTACAAGTTTTTGTGTGGACATATGTTTTTGTTTCTCTTGATTTATACCTAGGAGAATTGCTGGGTCATGTGATAAGTCTGTGTTTAACATTCTGAGGAACTGCCAAACTGTTTTCCAAAGTGGTTACATCATTTTACATTCCTACCAGCAATGTATACAGGTTCCAGTTTCTCCATATTCAAGCCAACACCTGTTATTGTCTTTTTTTAATCGTAACCATCCTAGTAAATGTGAAGTGGTGGTATATGTGGTTAGTGGCTACCACATTGGACAAAGTAGAACCAAATAGTCAGGTACTAAAATGTAATTCAAAGCCAGATCATAAATTCTACCCTCATTCTTTTCCCTGCAGCCAACACTTAATGAGCCTTTACTATGTGACATTTACTATACTAAGCATTGTCTTAGATTATCTCATTTAATTCTCATGATACTACCAGCAATAGGTACTACTACTGGCCCATTTTATAAATGAGGAAACTGGCTTAAAAAAGATAAGTTGGCTTGACTTTGTGACCAGTAAGTGGCAAGTCCAGGATTTAAGTCTGGGTCTATTTATCCCCTGAAATGAAGTCTTTAATCACTACACTATACTGCTAAGTATTTTATTCAGTAGATTTGCTTTTCAAAATGAATCTAATCACTCATTACTTTTCAAAGTTTTACCCTCACCATGCCTCTCTCTAGCTCCCAGGGATATCTGAATAGTTGTTCTCAAACTTAGGTATTAGAATCACCAACTTCAATATGCTTCATTAGCCTTATGGGTGTTTCTGATATAAACCAAAATTTGAGAACCACTGAGTCTGTTAGAATTAAGTGCAGCTGCAGTTAAAAGAAACAGTGCCATAACCAACTTAGAATTTTATTTTTCTTATCCATTAAGAAGCCCAGAGATGGTCAGTCAGTCTAGGGAGGGTATCAAGCTCTGCAGTGCTGGGAACCAGGCTCCATCTACCTTATTTCTTTGCTTTGTGTGGCTTCCGTTTTCCCAAAGTCATCTCATTGTCCAACTTGCTGTTGGAGCTTCATCTACCATGTTTGCATTCCAGCTAGCAAGAAGGTAGAAGGGGAGAGGAATACATACATTCCCTTTAAGGATTGTGCAGGAATCTGCACGCACCACTTCCACTTAATCCCATTGGCCAGAATTGAGATGTACGGCCACACTCTGCTACAAGGGAGGCTGAGAAAAGCAGCCTTTATTTTGAGTGGCCACGTAGTCAGAGAACTATTAGAAGTTCTTTTATGATGGAGGAATTAGGAAGAGTAAGTATTTGGGACAATTAATCTCTGTCACACCCAGCTAAGAGAAAAATTTACCTAATTCCACCTCTACTTTTGACATGAGACCTAAGAGACATTCTTTCTATGAGAAATTTTAGATCCCATATGAAGGTGGCTAAGGCAGTGGTTCTCAAACTTTGCTGCACATAGGAATCACCCGGGGATCTTAAAGACTGCTGATGCCTGGCTTCCACAGTGGCCCCCCATGGTGATTCTAACGTGCAGCAAAGTGTGGGAACAAGACTCCTAAATCTTTTATCTTCAACCTAAGATCCATTGCATGTGGATTTGCTTCATTCTATTTTTTTCCTCTGAATTGAAACCCCTGCAGTTGGACTGATACATATTACTGGTAACAGAGTTAGGTATGATCAGGGTAAATCCACTACCAGCCCTGCAAAAGACAATTCAGAGGGCATGTCCTCCTGACAATAGCCAGTGCCATTTTCACATACAGAGGAAAACACATTTTCATTGTAGCTATATTTAAACACATGTATTATTTCTGTGTGGCATGAAAATAACTATTCTGGTCGTGTGTGTGTGTGTGTATGTAGCAGGGCTCAGATATGATGGTGTATCATCCTTGAGCATTTATATTTCAAACACAAGAACTCATTCAAATCAAATTCGGATGACCCTCTCTATTTGGCAGTATGTTTGTCATCTAGAAGCTCAAAATAGCACTTTAGAGATCCAAACAGCCTGAGCTAGTGGCATCTCAAACTATTACTAGCTGTCAGATATTTTATCCATTCAAGCAGTTAGGTGGGCAAAGGTTATGTTTCTTTGAATTGTTAATGTGGAGGCCCATTTTCTAAGTTGAGATGTGAAAGGAGGAGAAGAGGAGTAAAATGGAAAATTTTCAAAGAAGAAATCTAGACAGGTCATTTCATCCACCTCTTCACCTTCAGAAAGAATGACACTAAAACATTCCAAGCAGATGAGAATCTATACTATTTTTACAGCTCTTAAATGACAGGATTACACAACCCCATTCTCCCTGTACCACATTTCATTGTAATAATTGTAATTGTAATTGTAATAATTTGCAGCTAGGAAATTTTTCTTTGCATTGAAGCCAAAGGCTCTGACCAGGTTAATCCTGTTTCCTCCTTGCTGGTCTTCAGTTCAGATGGGCAACAGTATCCTTTGTGAAATTTTCTCACACGCTTGGAAACTATAATTAAATAAATCTTCAGGTTTCTCTTTTCCAATCTGAATAACCTCCCTTCACACCTACGTATTACATTGCTTTCAAACTTGTGGGATTAAACTTGTGGTTCTTAAACTTGTGAGATTCTCAAACTTGTCTGCACATTGGAATCACCTGGAGAGCTTCAAAAAAACTACTGGTGCCTGTGTCCCACCTCCAGAGATTGTGATTTAACTGTCTGGCGTATGTTCTGAACTTTGGACTTTTAAAAAGATTTCCACGTGATTTGAAATTGTGGACAAGTTTTCGAACCCCTGTCTGAACCTGCTACTGGCCTATCACACTCCCCTCCTTCCTCCTTGCTACTAGAACCTCAATAACAGCCCCAGATTAGGGATCATAATTGACCTGGGAAAGCGGTTCCCATCCCTGAGTACCATTAGAATCATCTGTAGAGCTTTGACATTAGGAATGCCTGGACCCCACCAACAAATTAAATCAGAACATGTAGGGGGTGGCACCGGGGAACTTATACCGTTAAAAATGCTCTCCAGGTGTTTCTAATGCACCACCAGGGTTGGGAGCCATTGGTGAGAAGTCAGTGGTTCTCAAAGTGTTTTCCTAAGACCAGCAGTACCAGCATCACCTGAGAACTTTATTTTTTTAATTAATTTTTATTGGAGTATAGTTGCTTTACAATGTTGTTAGTTTCTGCTGTACAGCAAAGTGAATCAGCTATGTGTATACATACATCCCCTCTTTTTGGGATTTCCTTCCCATTTAGGTCACCACAGAGCACTGAGTTCCTTGTGCTATACAGTAGGTTCTCGTTAGTTATCTATTTTTTTTAATTAATTTATTTTATTTTTGGCTGTGTTGGGTCTTCGTTTCTGTTTGAGGGCTTTCTCTAGTTGCGGCAAGTGGGGGCCACTCTTCATCGCGGTGCGCGGGCCTCTCACTATCGTGGCCTCTCTTGTTGCGGAGCACAGGCTCCAGACGCGCAGGCTCAGTAGTTGTGGCTCACGGGCTTAGTTGCTCCGCGGCATGTGGGATCTTCCCAGACCAGGGCTCGAACCCGTGTCCCCTGCATTGGCAGGCAGATTCTCAACCACTGCGCCACCAGGGAAGCCCTAGTTATCTATTTTATACATAGCAGTGTATATATGTCAATCCCAATCTCCCAGTTCATCCCACCCCTCCCTTCCCCGCCTTGGTATCCATACATTTGTACCTGACAACTCTAAATAATACAAATCCTCAGGTTCTAATCCAGGCCTACTGAATCAAAATCTCTGGGGGTGTTTTTAACAAGCCCTCCAACTGATTCCAGTGCCTGTTAAACTTTGAGAAGCACTAGTCTACGCCCATTACAGTGAGCCTGATCCCTGATTTCCCAGCCTCCCTTTCAACAACAGGTGGTCATGTGACCCAGTTCTGGCCAATGAGACCTGGCAGAGATCTGGGAAGAGGTGGTTTCTGAGAAGGCTTTTACTTTCTTGATACGGGAGAACGGATTAGGCTAGCGGTGCACTTCTGCTTCTTCCTCCGTCGCCATCTTGAAGGTAGGAGACCCCTGGAACTGTAGCTGCCATCTGGGGGCCATGAGACAAGCAAACCCAAGAGAATCTCAGAGATCTTGACCCTGATTATAGCATGCTGCTGACCAATACCAGCAGTAACCTACCTCCATACTTCTAGTTATGGGGAAAATAAATCCCTATTTATTTAAGCCACTCTTGGTAGGATTTTATGTTGGTTGCAGCAGAACACGATCCTTCCTGATAGAGAATCTGATCTCCCAGTACTTTCTACATGGAGAAAACTCAGAGTTGGATCCAATATTTATAGTTGGAGTTAATGCTAACTTTAAGGGAATGTCACCTTCTAATTGCGGTATCCTAAATATTACATCAGTGGACCCCAAACCTGGCTACATATCAGTACGACATGAGGAAGCTTATTTTAAATGATTCCTGAACCTCACCCCAGATGTTCTGAGTTGGAATCGCCCAGATTTGTACTGGGAAACTGCAATTTAACAAGGTAACTTTTGCTCCCTGCTGGCCCCAGTCTAGGTGTGGCTGAGACTAGGGTGAGGCTAGTAAGGAGCCCAAGGGCGAATTTTAAAGAGACACTCACTCTCAGTGTCATGCAGCTGTGGATGCTACACTTGCAAGCCCCTGAGAGTGAGTGCCTCCTTAAATTTTGTGCCCTAGGCATGTCATTTGGCCTCACCCTGATTCAGATTAGGTACATTTAACAGATGATGCCTATCTTGAAGAGGAAACGCCAAATAATCCTTTTTAAAAAACAATCAGCTAAATCAACTAAATTATCTAATTTTTCAGTGGTGGTTCTAGCATCATAAAGACAGACACATTTATTTATAAATTATGCCACATACAGTTTAATTTCAATTTGGGGTCTGCGTCTTGGTGTCAGGTGACATCGGTTCCCTTCTGAGTTGAAAAATAACTACAGCACTGATTGTCTCAGTCCCTGTTCACCCACATGAAAACAGATCTGTGATCTTGTGAGAGAAGAATTTAATTAGGTGCGTCAAAGGGTGTCAGATAGCGTGCTAGTGGCGGAATCCAGGACTGAGGTCCTCCTGTAGCTACAAAGCAGTCAAGTATCCGTTACTTGAATTAAAAGTGGAAACCAGTAGGTGTTTGTAAAAATATGTGTTGAGCTTGGCTATTCCTGTTTCCCGAAAGCATTTTAGGACACATATAGGCTGCGGTCTTCCAGAAATAGAAGTGTGGGTAACTTAACCCAAAGTTGTGGTTCCTGTGTGCAGCCTGTGTTGGGTGGTGCGTCAGCAGAATGCACGGTGAGGAGTCTGAGTGGCCTGACATTCAGGAGCTTCCTAAGGATGCCTCGGTAGGGTCGGCAGGGAGGTAGGGTGCTGGTCAGGCAGACTAAGGGAAGTCGCACGTGACTTTGGTCGAGGCAGAGCCAAAGGTCCGGACTAAAGCTTAGATGCACGTGTTTCACTCCACGTTTCATGGCTCTGGCTTTTGATTTCATAGATATAGTACTGATGGCAACAGCTGGAGGCTTGTAGCAGGACAGCCTTAACCAAGTGAACTATAAAAGGGCCCTCTTGTCACACCGCCCTCCTGCTGCAGAGGTGGCCTTAGATTACCTGTCATCTTGGTGTGGCTGGTGGGCACCCCAGCACCGTTCAGGCAAATATTTAACAAGTAGTTGCTACTTGTTAAAAGTAATGACCACACTTTCCTGTCTGATGTAGGCTAGAGACTCCGACTGACCTCTCTCTGTGTGACTGTCTCAGATTTACGGCAGCAAGATTAGATGTCCTCTCTCGCTGCGGAAGGGGATTAGTTACAAATGCTACCTGTGAACCAGGAATTGAGTAACTGTTGTCTTGAGGCTACTTCCCTATTTCCTTTTCTGACAGTCTTGAAGCAGGCAAGGTAGCACTCAGCAGCCACTGGCAAACCGAGACTGGATTAAATCAAAACTCAAATGTGTCAGAGGGTTTGGAGGGAGCCCAGAAAAGTGTTTGCTAGCCAGGATGACTGAGAACCCACACGTGGTGCCAGAGTGCAGACAGCCCAGCCAGCGCACCCAGGCAGACCTGCGGCGCTCGCTCGAGTCTGTGCTGCGAGGGCCCAACTGGCTGTCTGCAAAGTCACCCTCCTTCAAACACAAAGCCTGGGTGTTTTGATGAGATGCATCCAGAAGTATGAAGGGAAGAAATGGCATGATGTCTGGGATTTGTTTTAAAAGTATTTAAGAACTTCAGCAAAGAATAAAGAAGAAAAATAATAAAAGGGGCTTGATAGAGCAACTGTGGCAAAATCATGATGGTGGTTGAGTCTGGAGTTTGGGTAAATAGGAATTTATTATTCTATTCTTTCTGAGTTTGTATATTTGAACAGTGTCATAGTTAAAAATCTGTTTAAAAGGTTAAACTGTCATTGTAAAGATTGTAAACGTTGCAGTAAGTTGATGTAATTTTTGTATACTACTCATTTCTTTTGGGTGACATCAAGCAATAAGGGGCCAGAACTATGTGGAATTTGATCTGGAATGTCCATGCTACTCAGCCCTGTCCGCCTCCTGCTTGGGCTCAGGACCTTTATTTTTCAGTGAAAAGATGGCAGGACTGGGGCTCAAGAAATCTGGGTGCAGATTTGATCTGTTCATTAACAGTGAGACCTTAGATAAGTCACTTGCCTGTCCCACAGCTGCTTTCCTTCCTCTGTGAACTGAGGCTGATCCTGTGATAACACCAGCCTCGCAGGTTCTTGGAAGATCACATGAAATCAGGTACCCTGTGAAGTGCTAGGGAAGTGTTAGTAACAGCAGCAGCATGACCTTGGACCAGGTGGCCAAGTGCTCTGGCCTCGGAGTCAGTCCTCATTTATAAGATGAGAGGTGAGGTCACATCAGCATTCCCAGAGCCGTGTGAGAACCGCCCCAGAGGAGTGTTAAAATTCAGATTCCGGGCCCCACCATAACTTCCTGAATCAGGATTTCCAGAGGTGAAGCCCAGGAAATGTATGCAGCCGATTCTGCATTGCAGCCTATTGGGGGTGGGGGTGGGGGGGCAGGCACTGAGTTAAATAATAGAGGTTCTTTCCTGCTCTAACCGCCGAAATGGCTGTTTGGAGGATTGGGAGTCTTTTGTGCCCAGTTATTTTGATGGTTAGCTGCAGGTCACAGATTTGGGGTAATTTCATGGTGAAAAACAGAGAACCATAATAAATGAGGAGGAAGGAGTCTCAACTAGTCTGGTGGACTGAGGCCCTTATAGCCAGAGGTAGACACACAAATTAAGAGTGGAGAGTAGCGTCAACAGCTGTTCTGCTCTTGCAGCTGCTGTGTAAAAATGCCCAGTGCGAGGGCCTCAGCCAGCCACCTACAAGAGCCTCGGCTGGGAGAGCGAACTGTCTCCAGTGAGAGCACCCATAGTTTCTGCTGTCTAGGGGACCCTGGGCGGCCGGTCCAGACAGCAGGGCCACGTGTGGGAGGGTGACCTTGCAGTCCTGTCTCCAGGCGTGCGCCTCCGTCACCATCACCGCTGGCTGGCGAGGGGGACTGGCCGCCCACCACGCCCGCGTCAGTCTCATCGGCGCCCCTCCACTTTCGCCTGAGGCACATTCCAACACTGGTTCGTGTTTGCTCACCAGTCACTCTCCCCCCATTCTGAGTTCTCTCGGAATTCTTGCTTGTCTCATCTGAAAAGCAGTCCAAGTCAGTATTTGTTGACTGTCTGATGTGTTCAAGGTCTTGTGCTACTGACCTCAGATGAGGCAAACAAGAGGAAAAGGGAGCCCTTGCCCTTAAAGCACCGGACTGATGTGGGGAGGGAGGAGAGGCTGAGACAAGCACACAGATAGCCCCGATGCAAAGGACCTGGCAGGCACCACAGGAATCCTGTGAGTTGTGGAAGGGTTTTAAGGAGGTTGGTCACATTCAAAAGACTTGATAGAGAAAGCGCGGGGGACTTCCCTGGTGGTCCAGTGGTTAAGACTCCACACTTCCACTACAGGGGGTGCGGGTTCGATCCCTGGTCGGGGAACTAAGATCCCGCATGGTGCTTGGCGTGGCCAAAAAAAAAAGAGGAAGAAGAAAGTGTGGTATTAGAAATGCATCTTGAATAGTAAGTAGGTCTTCTAGAGGCAGAAAAGGATGGGCAAAGTATTTGGGGAAGAGCAGGAACAAAACCATGGAGGTAGGAAAAGGTTTGTGTGTGTGTGTGTGTGTGTGTGTGTGTGTGTGTGCATGTGGAGAAAAACAAGCAAAGACATTTCAGCTGGATCCTGGTCTGAGCAGGAGTCCAGTGGGACACAGATGTAGGCTGGGGCCATTCAGAAGAGGCACTTACTTCAGCTTGCTAAGTAAGAAGGTTTTTGAGAAAAAAACCTGATGTGATCCAAGCAGTACTTTGGGAACATTGAGTTAGTGGCCAGTGTGCAGACTGGAGAGACAGACGGACCAAGCTGCCTACCGTGGAGAGGACAAGAGAGTGGTGACCCTCAGGATGGGCCACACGGGGCCACCACATGGTGGTACCCAGAGTCCAGGAAACTCTGGAGTCGGGCTGAGGAGGAGATGTCATGAGATGTTATTTTAAAAACTCTAGTTAGTCTGAGGTGAGCCACCCTCTGTTCTGACCTATACTTGAGGTCTGGAGAGGCCAACATTTTCCTGTCTTACACAAGAAACACAAAATCAAGTTTCCTCCCCAAGGGAGCCGCCAAATTCATCTTTCCCTAATATCCACAGCCATTCCACAGGGATCTGCAAGAAAAAAAACAAGCGGTTGAAATGGAGGCCGGAGTACCCTGTCTTTGTGCCTCAGAACTTCTGAACAGCCCCGAGGGTAGAGGATTTCACCTGTGTCTAGCAGCCTCCCTCCTCCACCTGTGCCCTTGGTCCTGCCGCTTCCCTGCCCACAGCTCCTGCGGGCTCGCCCTCTCCCCTGGCTCCATCCCTCCACCAGCCATCCCCGTGCGCCTTCTGCCCCAAACCTCAGCCGCTGCTGGAGCCTCCTGACTGCCTCTTTGCCCTCCTGCCCCCTCCCTGGCCCTGCCCTTTGAGCCACAGACAGACAGACACCCGGAGTGGTCCTTTTCAGAGTGAAATAACACTATGTCACTATCTTGCTTCAACCCTCCACGGAGACCACTCTGGCCTCCTTGCTGCTTTCACACACGCCAAGCGCGTGCCACACTCAGGCTTGGCCCTTGCTCTCCCCTCTGCCTGGGATATTCTCCCTCAGATACTGGTATGGCCCACTCCCTCGCTTTAGGCTTTTATCTGAATGCCACCTCCTCAGAGAGGACTTTTTGGGCTGCCCTGTCACTCTCCATCCACGGACCCCGCTTCATTGTTCTTTGTAATGGAGATGGCGTCAGTGTCTGTGTGGTGTCCATCTGCACCAGCAGCAGGATGTGAGCTCCATGAGGATGGGGTCTCTGTTTTGCCCACCTCAGTTTGCTCAGGGCCTGGATAAGGGCCAGGTTCTCAAATATTTGTCGAATGAATGAATGTGGAGATCTCTCTAGAAAACACTCTCCTTTGGCTCTGCTTCTGTTTCTTGGTCCTCATTCACTTTGGTCCTTGAAGGTTCTGACTTACCTGAGCACCACGGCCTGGCCCCTTGACCAGCATGGAGCTAAATGTTTCTCCTCCTCCGTCTCAGACCACTCCCGATACTTTCACGGGCTCCCTAAATATAAATACACCCCAAGATTCACTCCTTACTCTCCTCTCACTCCCTCTGCCTTTTCTCCATCTTCATCTCTTATCTCTGTGCAGATGATACCTTACTGTTCACTTTCAGCCTAGATCTCTATAAACTCCAGTCCTTCCAATGCCCAGTAGACGGGACGGCACCTCATATTTCATATATTCAGTACTTAAAATTTTCCTCCCCCTCCTCGCTTTTCTATGCGATATGTGTTACTAACATTACTGTTTCCTTGGCTTCCAAGTTAGAAGTCTTAGAGTCCTTTTTTTCATTCCTCCTTCAGACTCTTTCCTGTTAGTCACCAGTCTACTGAATCTTCCTTTGAAGTGCCTCTTATGTCTCTTCAGCTATTTCCATTCTCACAGCAACCACCCTGTTACAACCTTTGCCTGCCTGGCCAGAACCAGCTTGACCTCTTTGGTGGTTCCCTTCCTGCTGCAGGCCCCTATTTAGGAGCCCCTCGCCTTATATCTCTGCTTCGAGGAGCCGCTCCCAGCTCTGATCCACCAGCCTCACCTCACTGCGTCTCCAGCCCAGCTGTGGCTCCCTGCTTGCCCCTGCACTGCCCAAGGCTCCCAACCCTGCTCTTAAGTAGAAGTCTAAAAGCCACGGAGGCCAGGCCCACTCCTTTCGCCACCTAGGCCCAGCTCCTAGCACCTCGGTCCACTCAGAGGCCCCAGCTCCCATCTCCCCAGGCAATGAGGTTTGAAGTCACTTCTCCACCAGCACCTCTCACCCCCCTCCAGTTTCCTCCCCTCATTCCGTCAGATGTGATGTCAGATAACAGTCAGAATCATTTTTGGAAGAGTTGCTTTAAGGGCTTGGCCACCCTGCTAAAAAATGAATAGCTCTCTATTTCCTATATAATGAAGACCGAATACCTCATCTTACAACTCAAATTCGAGTATGATCTACCTTTTAGCCATGAAGTTCCTAAAATAGGCCTAAGACTCGAATGCTTAGAGGGGCTGGGAAGGTAATGGAAATGAACAATACGTGTACTACAATAGGGAGTGGTGGAGACTGGCACACTGGAGAGCACGTGTGCTCTTTGAAGAGGAGAACCAGCTGTTGCCCTGAAGAAATCTGGGCCTGCTAGTGCCAGATGTTCTCATTATTCAACAGAAGCTAGAAATCTGAATTTTTATGCAAAATTTCCTGAGTTTTTAAACGTTGGCTTAAAAAAATATTTGGTACAGTGCAAATCATGTCTGCAGGCTGGATCCAGCTGCAGAGATACAGATTGGAATTCTGCCCTCTGTACCAAGCAAACCAGCCAAAAGCTCTGAGCCTACACCTGTGAAAATAGTAATAATAGCAATAAGCAACTGTCAGTATGGTGTTAAAGATCTATTAGCACCCAACTGAGACCTCCTCCTTGGTGTAATCAGAAGGAAAGAGAATTCAAGTGGTAATAACTTTCTCACTATGTGAGTCAGTGGCATTTGCTGTCTGGTCCATGTACAACCTAAAACCATCCCGTAGCGCCAGTAGCAATGGCCCCATTTGTGTCCCAACCTGGCATAAGGTACACAAGCCATGCTTGTTGTAGTAAATAAGTGGCATTTCCAGAGGCTTTGAGACAAAATTCTTTAAAGAGTCTGTGTTCCAAATGTTTGTTTATAAGGGTTTTGTTTTTTTTCCAACATGGAGCACACTTTCCCCAGAAATGGGGATATAAATAGGACCACAGAAGCAACACTGCAGATGGATTACTTTACATTTGCAATGAAAAAGAGTAGCCAAGAAGGCTGTTACAAATATATGGTGTGACACATCAACCCCACAACCCTCCTCTGCCCTAGTGGCTCCTGGTCAGAAATAAACCTCTGGGAGTCAGGCCTTTGGGAGGAGCCAGGACAGACAGAAGGGTAGGGTGGGGTGGTGGAGGAGAGTGACAGGATGTAGAGCTTGTGAAGTCCCTGGAGGGAAGGTACTGGCCCTCCAACCACTCTCCCTGGACTTGTCATCAGCACTGGCCTAGGCATGGCCCTCCTTTGAGGCTGGGGTTTGGCCAGAAGTAAGGAAGGGGAGAACACAAGTTAGGGGAGCATCCCTCCAGCTGTCCTAGAGCCGAGAGCACCACAGGACAGCACAGTTTTCCTTCCTGACCAGGGTGCTAGTGCAGTGGGCTTGGGAGAACGAGCAGGCAAACGCGTCTGGAAATGTCTCCAACTTACTCAGGTCAGAGTTCCCTCTCACCTCCCCACCGCTTCCTCCCAGACCTGCCTCTCCCTGGGAGCTGGCTGGAGGCATTTCCTTTACCTCGCATTTCAGTCTTTCTCCACAAGTTCAGCAAATGGAGCTGACAGCACCCCAGGGGACTCCTACCATCTCCTCAGTCTCCAGGGAGATGCCTCCTGAATGAAAGGATCTAAAAAGAGACACACACACACACACATTTATACACATGGCTTCCTGTTCCCTCCAGCCCCAGGATAGTTCCTGCTCTGGGCTCCCACACTCAGCAGCCTCATTATCTTCTCAGAGATTTTCTTCTCCTTCCTCATACCACTGCCTCGGCTTCCACACCCACCCGAGACACACACACACACACACACACACACATACACACACACACACATTTCCCACTGTCACCTCTGAGGGCTAGGAGAGCTACTGAGAAGAGAGAAGTATCTAGAGCTTCATCTACCTGGCGACTTTACCTCAGTCTCACTGTGGGATACTAAGAAAGCTGTTCCCAGAAGTATGGAGGGCGTGTTGCTCTTTTCCCCTCCTCTGTTCACTCCCCTCAATCTCATTCCCGTTGATCAGTGAGCCCATAATTAATTTCAAGGCTTCTGTGCAAACCTAATTTTCCTCCGTCAAGACAGCCACAAACCCCTACACCTCTTCCTCCTCCCCCCGCCCTCCTCCCTCCACACCCCGATCCCCACAGTTTGGGAGACTGTGTCTGGCTTTTCTATTTCTGCCATTGAGGAGATGCAATTCTAAGGGTAAGACACCACAAGGTGCTCAAAATGTCAGCCAAATTTGTTTGTAAACAGTATTTTAGTTACATTTCCAAGTAATATGCTGAATGTTTTTCTTCAACCTTCAAACCCCTTCTCAGGTGAAGCATCTTTAAATGTAATGCAGTAGGCCCAACTGTTAATCTGAAAAGTACAGTAAAAACACTATAGACGTATCCAAAAATCTGGAAACGCAGATAAAATTGTATTTATTGTACTTTTTTCAGATTAACAATTAAACCCACTGTTTTAAAGGGAATGATTCCTCACCCAGTATGTAGTTGAAAACAAAACCATATTGAGCATTTTTTAAAAATGTAAAGACTATGCCCTAAAAGGTCAGTTTTTCCCATGCTTCCTGACTTTACAAACACTCAGCATTATACCCTGCAATTTAAAAACCTTAAAAAGTGGACAATATAATAGGTGTATGTTCCCTCATTGCCTTCCGTGCTAATTGGATTAATAGAAGAGCTATTTATCCACATGCAAACCCTACCATGAGGATGACCAATTCAAATTCAGAGTAGGCTTATAATATATTTATCAGAATATACCAGAAACGAGGATGATTTTGAGTTTTGCATTTTAATGAAATCCTGGAGCCTCCAATGAGAAGCAGAGTAGAAAAGGGTCATAGTGTCCTATTTCTCCTTTTCTCTAAAAATAGATTTCTTATTACATAAATATTCTATCTGTATTATACAATAAATCTAAATAAGTGCAAGAGAACTTTTGCTCAGAATCATGTTGCCTCAGCAGAGCTGACTTTTCATTTGACCCTGCTCCCTTCCAGCCGTTGTGAAAAAACTGCAGTGAGTTCATTCTCCCATTTTCAGTTCATACCCTCTCAGAAGCATGTTTCGTGTTGCTTTGTAGTCTTTCTAATTTAAATTTTAATTACTACACCATATTTTAAATTACTCCCCTGCTGTTAGGCATCTATTTTGTAATCTTTTCTATGATAATTAATGTAGCAGCTAATCTTTATTTCACTTTTTTTCCTTGTGGGTTGTTTCTTCAGACTACATTCCAAGAGGTAGGATAAAAGGTCAGAAGACTGGATGTGAGGAGGTTTTGATTTCACCCTGTGACCAAGGGGCTCTGAGAGCCCTGCCCATGGGCTCCACCTTTTCCATCAGAGATGGACAGTACTCCATCAGGGGCTTATCAAGCAGCTGCCGTCCCCCACTAGAATGCTGGGACAAGGTCAGGGTCCATTTCAGGAAAATATAGCTTAAATATTATGACCTTTAACCCATATGAGCTTGTTATATGTTGTTATTACATGGTTCTCAACAAGGAGCATTACCAGCACTTTAAGATTATAACAGTCTAACTGAAGGAAAGAAAACCCCATAACCAAGTAGTGACATTTGAAGGTTGTATGCCCCTTTAATAAGTGTAAAATGTTCCTCATTGTTGTTTTAATTTGCATTTCTTTTACATTAGTGAGACTGAATACGTTTCCATGTATTTACTAGTTATTTCCTTTTGAATGTAGCATCTGTTTCTTTCTGAGATAGGTCCTATATTCTATAATAAGGACCTAGTATTTTTTATGAGCATTCTATATAACATAGATTTAAAGCCTTTTTAATACATGCTAATAATATTTTCTCGTTTTTCTTTTTAATGTAATTCTAAAGTTGTGCTAATGAGCTATGTCCACCTCCAATTCTCATAGAATTGCTGCAGAAAGTTTTGGAGATTGATTTTGGTTCGAAGGTCAGGTACAAATCACTAACATACATGCTTCCAGAGACAATAATACAAAAGTGTCAAATGTTGGGGTTTTTACAATATGCCAGGCATAAATAATGGTAATATCTTTGGTAAATGCTGAATTATGTAGTAATTCATTTTGGGGGATGGGGGTACCGCATAAACAGAATAATCAGTTAAAATATATTGGGGGCTTCCCTGGCCATCCAGTGGTTAAGACTCCGCGCTTCCACTGCAGGGGACGCCAGTTCGATCCCTGTTTGTGGGAACTAAGATCCTGCATGCCGCGCTGCGTGGCCAAATAAATAAATAAATTTTAAAAAATAGATTGGGATTTGGGGGAATCTCAATGCAGGTAATAGGGTTAGGGCCTTTTGGAATGTGGAGAGGCAGGAGCTGGGCTTTCAGGGGCTGGTGTGAGATAGGGGTGTGTGGAAGGGGATGGACATAAGATGAGGGGTGGACTGGGAAGAACTGAGATGAGAAGAGTTTTCTCCTGTCTCTGGCCTTCCCCATTCCCTTCCCCTTACCCCTTTCTGATCCCTGGATTGGAGTTCCATAGGAAGTTGTTTGCAATTGTGTTTGGTGTCTCCCTTCATTGCCTCTCTGCTACATTCCTTCCCAGGCTCCCCCACTCCTTCCCTTCCTTTTCTCTTATGGCAGGATAGCACTATTATATTGGGGTCAAACAAGCTGGGTCCAGGCCCCGCCATTTGATTCTTGTTTGACTTTTGCCAGGTTACTCTCTGAGCCTCTGTCTCCTCATCTGTAAAATGGAGACAATAATAGTATCTATTTCTAGAAGGCTGTTATGAAAATTAAAGGAGAAAGTGTTTGAATGCATAGCATAGTATGGTAGGCTATTTTATTGTTCACAAACATTTGGTGCTCCTTCCTGGGGGAGGATTAGACTTCCCAATCCAAGTGATATCAGCCTTGGCCATGAGGGTTGAGTTAGCCAATAAAATATGAATGGAGGTGACATATGACACTTTGAGGCAGAAGATTTAAGAGCTTGCCATGTTCTCTTTTCCCTCTGCAAAACAACCAACAATGTTCTAGAGAGCAACTGCTCCATCACGTTGAGTCTCAAAGAAGATGTAGAATAGATAGTTGCAGCCAACATGCAGTGAACATGTAGCATGAGCAAGAAAGAAAGCTTTGTTGTAAGTTATAAGCCACTGAGCTTTGGAGGTTGCCTGTTATCAGAACATAATCTAGCCCATGCTCATTGATGAACACAGTATCTGGCTTATTGTAAGAGCTCATATAATAACTGGGGAGCTGTAAACCAATTCCAGTGCTCACATAGGCCTGGAAGACATTTGAGTCCAGCTAGAGTGGAGTGTCCTTGATGACACCTAGTAACAAAGCTTCAAAATACATGAAGTGAAAATTAACAGAATGGCAAGGCAAAATAGACAAATCCACAGTTATGGTCAGAGATTTCAATACTACTATCTCAACAATCTATTGAATAAGTAGACAGAAAATTAAGGGCATAGAATACTTGAACAACAATCAACTTGACCTAATTGACATTTATAGACTATTCCACCCAACAGTAGCAGAATACACATTCTTTTCAAGTGCACACAAAACAATCATCAAGATACACCACCATATTCTAGGCCATTAAACAAGTCTCAACTCAAATCATTCAGAGGATATTCTCTGACTACAAGGTAAATTAATTAGAAATCAGTAACAGATATCTGGAAAATCCCTAAATATTTGGAAATTACACTACACATGTCTAAACCTATGCATCAAAGAAGAAACACAAGGAAATTAGAAAACATTTTGAATAGAATGAAAATGAAAGCACAACATATCAAAATTTGTGAGATGCAGCAAAAGCAGTGCTTAGGGGGAGAGTTATACCTTTAATGCCTTATATTAGAAAAGTAGAAATGTACAAAATCAACAAAACTTTCAATTTAAGAAGCTACAAAAAGAAGAGAATTTAAACCAAAGTAAGCAGAAGGAAAGACATAATAAGGATAAGAGCAGAAATTAATAGAATCAGTTAAACCCAAAGCTAGTTTTTTGAAAAGATTAATAAAATCAACAGACAAGAAGAAAGAAGAATATTAGAAACCGAAGAGGGGACATTGTTACAGATTCTATAAATATCAAAAGCTTAATAAATTAATATGAACACCTTTGTCAATAAATTTGACAACTTAAATGAAATGAACAAATTCCTTAAAAGACTCAGTCAACATTGATTCCAGAAGAAATGGAAAACCTGCTTAGCCTCATATCTATTAAAGAAATTGAATTTCTAATATCTGTTTAAAATATTAAAGTTAGGCCCTAATCTGGGCCTAACTCTAGATGTGAATAGCTTTACTGGTAAATTTCACCAAACATTTAAAGAAAAATAATATCAATTCTATATAAACTCCCTCACAAAAGAGAGGAGGGGGGCGTATTTCCCAACTCATTTTATGAAGCCAGGATTACTGATATCAAAACTTGTTAAAAACATTACAAGAAGATCACTGACCAGTATCCCTCATGAATGTATATGTAAAGATCCTTAGCAAAATATTAGCAAATTGAATCCAGCAGTGTTAAAAGGAGACTCTGTCACGATCCAGAGAGGTTTATCTCAGGAAAATAAGATTGATTTGAAATTCAAAAATTGATTGATGTTATTTACCATATTAACAAAATAAAGGAAAATACAATATGATCATCTTGATAGATACAGAAAATCATTTGACAAATGTTTCATTTATGACAAAATCTCTCAGCAAATCAGGAGTAGAAAGAAACTTCCTAAACCTGAGCTAAAACATCTACAAAAGTCTGCAACTAACACCATATTTAATTGTAAAAGACTGGATGAGAAGACAAGGGAGAAAGTCTTTCTGAAGTTGGGATAGGCAAAGATTTCTTAAAACAAGGATAGGGACAAATTAAAAAAAAAAAAAAGTTGAACTTTGTCAAAATGCAAAACCTCTGCTCTTAGACAAATTCAGACAAGCCCAGACTGGAAAAAATATTTGCAAAATACACATTAGATGAAAGACTAGAATCCAGAATATACAAAGTACTTCTATAGCTCAGTAGTATGAAGATAAAACAATCCAATAAAACAAGGGGCAAATGATTTGAACTTCACAAAAGAAGGTATATGAGTGGCCAGTAAACACATGAAAAGATGCTTCATATCATTAGTCTTCAGGGAAGTGCAAAGTAAAACCACAATGAGTCACCACAACATATCCATTGGAAAGGCTAAAATTAAAAAGACCAAAAATACCAACTGTTGGCAAGGATATTGAGCACCTAGAGCTGTCATACATTGCTGGTGGAAACAGAAAATGCTACCACGACTTTGAAAAATAATTGGGCAGTTTCTTAAAAAGTTAAACATACATTTACCATACAAGCCACCAATGCCATTCGTAAGTATTTACCCAAGACAAAGGAAAATATTTATGGGTATATATCTATACATGAATATTTGCAGCAGATTTATTCAGAGTAGTCAAACTGCAAATCAAATGTCCATCAACAGATGAAATAATAAATTATGGAAAATCCATACAGTGGAATATCACTCAGCTATTAAAAGGAACGACTAGTGCACACAACGGTATCAATGATCTCAAATAGTATGCTGAGCAAAAGAAACTAGACATAAAATAGTGCATAGTGTATGATTCTATTTATATGAAATTCTAGAAAGGAAAAATCTAATCTAGTTACAGAAAACACACTAGTGGTTGCCTAAGACTAAGGGCTGTGGGTCTAGGAAGCATGGACTGCAAAATGGTACAACAGAACAGTTAGGGTGATGAAAGTGTGCTGTTCCTTGACTGTGGTTGTGGTATGGTTGTATACACTTGTTTAAACTCAATAAACCATAACTTAAATTGGGTGTGTTTTATTTTATGGAAATTATACCCCAATAAAACTTATTTTTTTAAAAAGTTACAGAAGTGCTTCAAGGGCACACACACTGAACCTACCAGCCTGGGTTGGAAACCCAGCTCCAACTCTTATTAGTGATGTAACTTTGGTCAAGTTATTAAACCTCCCTTTGCCTCTGTTTCATTATCTGTAGCATCAGGATGATAATAATAGTATCTACCTCATAGGATTGTTGTAGGGATTAAATTAATTAACATACAGAAAGCGCTTAGATCAGACAGCAAATATTAATATTATTACTGATATTTTCATTGGTCACAGGACGATCCACAGAAAGGCACAAATATTCAAAAATGAGCCACTCCCTCCATTGTTCATTTTTGTTCTTCATCCGTGTTCATTGTTCATCTCCAGCATCAAGTATGGGATGATAAACCTGATGATAAACTTGATAAATATTTTTTTAGTGGATGAACTATTTATTTAATGAATAAGCACTTATTCAACATGTTGCATAAAATATACCTAGTGATACAGAATTTCTGTTTAGAATAATGAAAAAGTTTTGAAAATAGATAGTGGTGATGGTTGTACAACGTTGTGAATGTAGTTAATGCCACTGAACTATATGGTTAAAATGGCATACTTTATGTTATGGACATTACCACAATAAAAGAAAAAATTTTAAGTATCTAATGAAAAAGAACCTACAGCTTTGGATTCCAGCTTTCAAGAGGCTACAAATAACCTCAGAAGAGTAGCTACAGTTGTTTTGTCTGTGGTTAAAATGTGGAGGAAAATGTTCATTTGTAAAGGTCTTTAAGGTCTGAAGATGGGGATGTTTGTGATCATCTTGAAGGAAAAAAGTGGAAATTTGGAATCATCATAGGGTGCATTAAGAACCAAAAAACTTGATCTATCAAGCATTTGTCTAGTAACATAAAACTTCCACCAACTAAACTACAGCTTGCTTCCCACACAAAAGCTATAAAAATATAGAAGAATCAGCACCTGTTAGCAAAATTATGAATTGAAATATCTTGAGTTCCGGTGTTAAGTTCCTTGATAATTTTATGATTAACATTCCTCCTCTTTAGAAATTTTGTAATATGATTTGCTTGCATATCTTGAACACCTCTATAGAAACACTGATTTTGCTGAAGTGGTCAGTTTTTAGGAAATGTTATCAAAATGACCACTTGAAAAATATCATTGGTTTATTTTAGACACTTCTAAAGCACATGGAGACGCGTTCATTTTATGGATATAAAATACTTACATGTTCTTCCTCCGCTTGGTGGAAATTACTTAAGAATTCACGTCCTGGTGTCTAAGATGATTAAAGTTACATAACAAGTACAGAAGAAAAACAGTTTTAGTGGTCAAATCAGTTTGACTAGCATGTAGTGTTACCTCCTATCATAAAGACAGAATTAAAAGATACCCAATAGTTCCATTAAAAAGGAAAGTTTTATTCATTTCTTTCTTCTCCATTCCCCTCTCTACTGCTTCATGGCAAACACTGAAGAAAAGAGGAGGCGTGTTAGATTCCGTGGTGGCATCTGCCATGACGTAGAGCAATGCTTTGCCGTCTGCTACGTATTTGGGGGCTGGTAGACTATCTAAACCTTGAATAACTTATTATCAAAATACCACAATGATGAGTTTCTCTCCCTCAAAGAATCTGATTCACTTTACAGTTACTAATCAGCAAAGAGCACAGGGAAACTTTTATGAAGAAAAAAGCTAGATATAAAGTGTATTATTTTCTTTACAAAATACATAGGCTAAAGCTTTGAATGGAATACCTGAAGGGAGTTTTGCAAGATATTTTAAATATTTCAAAAAGCCCAATGAAAATTCAGTAGATAATAAGAGCTACCTGGCTCTACTTTTGGCTTGCATTTTTTTATAGCATGCTGATTAAGTGCTCTAATTAGGGGTTATATATGTCTAACTAAGGCATTACATATGATTAAAAATGGAAAAGTATATTATTGCATATAAATATAGTTTGTTTACTAAACTTATTTTTTAAAAAAATAATGAGGGAAAAGCATAATGAAACAAATACGTGGTGATGAAAACGTTGGGAACCATAAATCTATACGAATCATTTGGCAATTAGTCATCTTTCTATACTGCTGCTGCTTTAGTGAGTATTATTAATTTGTGATTTATACCTTATATTTTTCTGAAAGAATTTAAAGTGTCTCATGCTAGCTAAATATTGTTCTTTCAATATTTTGGTTACTTTCTTATGCGTCCGATGAGATTATAGAATCCTTAAGGAAAAGAAGCACCAGTCTTAGATACCCTTATGAACTTCATCCTGTTTTTCTAGCAGGCATTTTCTGGCATAGAGTAAGTGGTTTCCCCTTGTCCTACTCATTGACCAATGGATTGTTGGTAGAATTTTCTAGTCAGATCCACTTGTTGCCCTCATTCAGCAAATACTGATTCAAAGACTACTATGTGTCAACTACTGTACCTAATGTCAAGTGTAATTAGGCAAAGGGAATAAACATAAAAGGAGTAGGCTGAAAGTGTTCAAGGAAAAGGGAACAGTTTATGCAAAAGCCCTGAGGGGGGAAAGAGCTGGGCTGGTCCCAGGAACTGAAAGGACAAGAGGTTTAAACTCTGTGGGCGAAGGAATGAGATGAGCTTGAAGAGGCTAGCGAAAGCCACATCATGCATGGCCTGGTAGGCCATGGCATGAAGTTCTTAAAATTTTACTTTCTGACTGTTTGGGTGAAGAGATTGGGGTCGGGGTGAGGGTGACAAGAGGTGTATCAGAGAAATCAGCACAGAGGCCAGGTGTTGGCTTAGACCAAAGTGGTAGAAGAGGAATAAAGGGAAATACATTTAAGATTTTTTGTGAAGGTAGAACCATAGGGCTTACAGATGAGTTAGATGTAGGAGATGAGGGAAAGGCAGAGGTTTCTGGCTTGCACAGTTGCATGAAACTGAATATACCACTGCCTGAGTTGGGAAGACTGGGGGAGGACAGGTAGAGCTGGGAAACTTTGAAAGAGAATCAAGAGTTTGACTGGGGCTATGTTGTGTTTGAGATGCCTGAGAGAGACTGAGAGAGAGGTGGCAAGTTAGTAATTATATTTACAATCTGGAGCCTACTGGATATATGGTTGATCAGCATATATAATATTTATATACAATGTATATTTATTTAATTAAAATAGTATTTAAAGATATGTTAGCGGGACTCCATATTTCAGAGATTGAAGATGATAGTGTAAGAAGATAGAGAAGGAACGGGGAAAGGAAATAGAAAGGAAACTGGGATGTGTAATGTACCAGAGGTCAAGAGAAGAGAATGGTCAACTGAGAAGTGTGCAGCTTGAAGGCTACTGAGAAGTGAGCGTGAGGATATAAAGTGACTATTAGATTGGACAACACCAAGGTCACTGGAGGCCTTAACCAGGTAGTTTGGAGAGCATGACAGAGGTGAGCAATTTGAGACAGTACAAGCAGATAAGTCTTTGGGGAGATCAGGATAGCATATAAAAAGGAAATTCAAAAAAAAGAGACAGATCTGGGGAAGGGAGATGGGGCTGAAATGAACTAAGTTTTTAGGTACGGTGAGCTTCAGGTTGCTATAGAACATCTGAGTGATAATATGTTACAGGAGGCTGGATTATGAATTGAGAACTTTGGAACCATGTATGTGCAGCCAAAGCTGGGACAGGCATCTCCGGCCCAGATGCCCTTTTAACATACCAGGTCCCCTCGTACTGTCCCTGCTCAAGGTCCTGATGTAAAAGAGATTTAGCATCTAACCTCTTTTCCAGACATGAGGCTTGAACTACTCACCTCAGCTAGTAGCCACTGACTCCATCCTCTCTCTAGAATCTACAAGCCACCTTAGCCCTTTCCGTGGCCCTTCAGTTTTTTTCTGTAAGCGAAATTTCTAGAAGTAGCATTTCTGGGCCACAAGATATGTCTTGATCTGACAGGTCAGAGGCATGACCGTGGCAGGTTGGAGAAAGCTGAATGAGATATGCTGTCTCTCTCTGTTCCTGCTCTGAGTGGTACCTTACTTCTGCTTGGTTTCTGTAGCCTTTGCTAAATAAATCAAGAGCTTCATCTTTCTTGGGTCAGTTAGTGTGGTCTCTTGAGCCATGCCATGGCCTAAGACTTTCTTTCAGTGTTGGGAAGGAAAAAATAGCTGTGAAAATCAGAGGAGGTGGGAGGACTTTTGGAAGTGGAGCCCATTATATATGATTACTGAGAACTTTTCTCAGCACTTTGGCTTAGACTGTTTTAAGATTCCTCATGGGAACACTTTCTTGTGAGAGTCGCATGCAGGTATATTTTACAGACTCCTTTTCCTTTTTTCAAAATAACTTTAACATACACCTACTCAAATAAGCCACCCATCTTATATGAACTGACTCATTTGTCAATAACAAGTGCAGAAGCCAGTGTGGAGGCTGACTGCTCCATCAAGAGCACAAAGTGTATTGTATTTCAGCTTAAGCATGTCGAGCAGTGAACTTTCCCTTGTTCATGGGACATCCATTGACTTACATGTGGGTCCTCAGTGTCCTGAGAGAGACTGTAAATTCAATGCAAAGGGGACAGGGACACAACATGGGTAGAACGTAATAGAGATGATGTATGGTACATCAAAAAAGGACCATCTCATTGTATTCGTTATTGTATTAGTGTCCTAGGGTGGCCACAACGAAGTACCACAAAGGGGTGGCTTTTAGAACAACAGAGATGTATTGTCTCCCAGTTCTGAAGGCTGGGAGCCCCAAATCAAGGTGTCGGCAGGGCCATGCCTTCTTCTGAAACCTGCAGAAGAAGTCTTCTTTGCTTCTTTCTAGCTTCTGGTGGTTGGCCAGCGACCTTTGGTGTTTGTTGGTTTACAGCTGCATAATTAGTCTCTGCCTTCATCATCACGTGGCATTCTGTGTCTGCATGTGGCTGCCATCTCTCAAGAACACTAATTATGTTGGATTAGGGCCCACCCTACTCCAGTATGACCTCATCTTAACTAATTATGTCTATTTCCAAATTTTTGTGACCCTATTTCCAATTAAGTTCACAGCCTAAAGTACAAGGGATAAGGACTTCAACCTATCTTTTTTTTTTTTTTTTTGAGGAGACACAATTCAGCCCATAACACTCATGTTCACATCAAGGAAGGGATGGGAAGGAGGAAAGGGGGAAAGAAAAGTGATAGTTACGGATAATGAGTTGGAAGGCTAGTTGTCCCCATTACTGTTTCCAGACCACTACTTCCCTACCCTCTTCTAACAAAAAATTGCTTCCAGGGGCCCCTGCTATTTGGCTAAACTACCCTCTCTTCCTTTCTTCTTCTTTCTAGATATTGTTATGTACTGAACAGTCTTCTGTTCTTTGCACTAAATACTGGGCAGTGGTTCTCAAACTCTTCTGGATATTCCAGATCACCTGGGAACTCGGTAAAAATACACAGAAGTCCAGGCCCTATCCTACTTCAACCAGCCTGTCTCTGTATCTTCTAAGGCTCCCTCAAGTTTGAGAACCACTGGCCTTGGACACGTGGCTTGCAGTCTTTACCCCAACCTTTGCCAATATCGTGGGTACGTCATCATCCACAAAGATGACTCTGCCAGCACCAGACCTTTCATTTCTTGACCTCTTCACCCTCAGTGACCTTCTACTCACTCCTTCAGAGCCAGCGTGTCCCACAGCCACAGCCTGGACCTTGTCGGCATTATCTCACTAATGTGAGGAAGCAATGTCTCTTGCCTCCTACCGGCTTCCTACAATTCCTTCCTCAGCCCCTGGCCATCTGGTGGCGGCTCCCTCCAGCCCGTCTTGAAATCTGAGATAGCTCCAGACTGCCTCTTCCCACAGGCCCCCATGTGGTCTAGGAGAAATACCCACCCCACCCCACTGCGGGGAGGGCGCTCCCAATGCAGCCTTACCGCTCCCCCCTCTCCCCTTTGGTCAGAACTTCTCTTACCAGTCCTTACACTTTTCAAACTTAAGGAGGCACATTTGAAGCTCTTCAGGTTGCTTCCTTAAAGTATCTCTCTCACTTGGTTTAAGAAGAGAGGAGAACCATTCCCTTCACCTGGGGGGGTCGGGGGTGGGGGAAGGAAGAAAAAGCCAAGGTATTCCAACAATTCTCCAAAGAAAACTTCTCTCAATTTTTCAACTCTTGTGCTTATACAAACTCCAGTTGGGTGGATTAAAGGTCACAAAACCAGTTTGACCCCTCTTTACAAGTTCTTCATTGGTGGTATAGCCCCTCATTATAGCACCTATTGTTTTCTTCTCAGTCTTTAGGGCTTCAGCCAAAACTAAAATAGAAAGAGCCCCAACTGAACATCCTGTTTACATAGAACACTGCTCCCTAATTTAGGAAATGGCTAGTTTGTTTGTTAAACAATTTTCACTAGGACCATTCCTTGACCTTAAGGGGACCCTTCCCTAATTCATGGTCCCATTTACTTTCACCACTAGCCTTCTCCCGCCTCCCTGCATCACAGGTTAGATTTCATGGTTCCTACTCTCAGTAATCCTCTTGCCAATGCCATAAATTTCCTTGTCTCCTTATCTTTTCCTCACATCAATCTGGAAAAACCTCCATCCTGGATGAACTCAACAGCCTACAGCCTCCATGCCTGCACCCAGGAAGCTGTGCACCACACTTTAGAAACACAAAAGGGCAAGTTGATATGATTATAATTTTAAGGTCACTAGCTCTAGGCCCTTACTGCCAACAATTCTGTTCTATTTCTTGGAGAACACAGAAGTCATTATACTGTAACACCTTCTCCCTAGCAAATTTGCCACCCAACCTTCAACTGCACCCATCCTATTCTCTTTCCCTCCTGTTAAAATAGAGATATTCCCCCTTTGGTCCAAGACCAATGCCTCTGTTTCTTCTTTGGATCTCATTCCCTCTCACCTTCTTAGGAACCATACACCATTAATTATCCCTTCTTCCATCTGGATTCCTATCGGTGTCTAAATATACTAAAGTCTCCCCTAGATTAACAAACCTGTAACAGCTTACACTTATAAAGTACTGTGCATCACTATTATGCTAAGTACTTCATATATGCAAATTATTTAATCATCATATTACTCTGTGAAGTTGGTAGTATTTTTATCTCCATTTTTTAAAGAGGAAACAGATTCAGAGAGATTACATAACTTGCCCAAGATCACACAGCTGATGAGTAAAGTGGGATTCAAACCCAAGGAGTTTGGTTCCACATCCTTTTCTATTCTCTGGATTCCCTGTTGGTCTGTTTTTGTTGTCTGTTGTTTCTCCAGATTTTCTATTTCATTGTCTTGTCTCCTCCATGACCTGCTTATTCCCCCCATCCCGCTCTAACTTTTATTATGATAAATTCAAAATTTACAGAAAAGCTGCAAGAATAGTGCAGTGGGCCCCTATATACACTTTATTGAGATTCACACACATAAATAGGTGTATACACACACACACACACACACACACACACACAGAGGCAGTTACACAATGACATGATTCAAATTTCAGTTACCATGGTATACTAACTGTAATTGCATAAAGACTTCCCTAACAGAGCTTCAAATAGCTACATAATGAACAGATGCCCATGATGATCGGTGACAGTGACCAATCATGACACTTCTTTCAAAAATCCATCAGATTGGTCACTGCACATCTGTTACTCAGTTCATGCACAGACAGCAAAGCATGCAATTGTGTTGCCTCCTTGTCTCTCAGTGATAAACTCACATGACATTTTATAAAAATGGATATTGGTCAAAAAAGATGAAAGTGCAGGAAAGAAATTAAAAGTGATAATGCTAAAAGTGAAATTCCAATCAAACATAAATGGAGTTGTAGAAAACAGAACTGGGAATATTGACACTGCCACCGTTAGAAACACTCTAGATATGCAACCAGAGGAACTTAGTGAAGGCAAATCTATAAAGATTAATGAGGAAAGTGGTTGTGATGAAAAGGATGAAGATGTCCCGGGGGAAGTGACATTAGCAAAAACTTCACATTAAAGGAGCTTTTGGAGATATTTCACAACATTGTAAGTGCAAATGATAAAAGGATACAAGCTGATCCAAACTTAGAAAGGAGTATGACAATTTGCAAAGGCATAGAGAAGATTCTATATAGTTAGTTATATGATCAGAAGAACTGTTCAAACTACTCTAAGTGTTTTACAAAGAAATAAAATATTTTAATCCTCAATGTTTCTAATGGTTTAAATTACAGTATACTAAATAAAAATTAGTTTTACTAGTATTTCATTTTCCTACATTTATAACTGACCATAAGAGTTCATAGTGTTTTGACAAAACTGTTTAAAGGTCATGCAATAGTGGTAATTTTCCCCATTGATTATTAAAAATAAGTTTGCACAGTTTCACTTTACACAGTCATTTTTGAGTCCTGTACTACCATGCAAAGTGAGGACTGCATATATGTATACATATTTTTTTTTTTTGCCTGAGCCATTTGAAAGTACTCTGCAGATATCATGATGCTTCATCCCCTAAACATTTCAACATGTATGTCTATCTCTTAAGAACAGGGGCATTCTTCTAGGTAATCACAATACCTCTCTTACCACTCTCAAGAACTTTACCATTGATACCATATCTAATATTCATTATGTATTCAAATTTTCCCAACTGTCTGAATAATATCCTTTGTAGCATTTAAAATCCAATGGCTACACAAAGGCCAAACATAGCCTTTAGTTGCCTTTAACCTAGAATAGTTCTGCTGCTTTTTTTTTCTTTTCTCCTCCTGACATTGATATTCTTTAATGAGTTCTGTAGAGTGTCCCACTATTTGGATTTGTGTGATTGTTCTCTCATGCTTAGATCTAGATATTTATGTTCTAGAACTTGTTTCCTTCACCTGCCCTCCTCCCATTTCCCAACCAGTGCCCAGGTAGCTATGGTAAGGTATGGTGAAATTTCTGTAATGTCCTTCCCTCCTTTTTATTCCTTTCTCTCTCCTTAACCAAGTAACCAACCAATCCTCTTCTCTCAAAAAAACAAAACCAAACTACTCTGTAAGTAACTCCCTCAACCCTCCCACACATTCTTAAGAATGACTGAAATTCCATCATCCATTCCCTTCATTCTGTTGTTTCTAGCAGAGTCTCTTTTCACCCCTTGGGTGCTCAAATGCCTGCACATTCTCTATCCCAATCAAAATCTACTCTCAAGAAAGGACTGAAAACCCTTACATTCAAAGCGAAATGACTACCAGCAGTTTAAAAAGGCACATCTCCCAGGGGAAGATGTGCCTTTTAGCAACGTTCTGTGGAGATATATGCCCAGTGCTCAGCCAGTTGCCAGGGCATAACAGAGTCTCTAATTTTTTGTTGAATTAAATTGCCGTATAGCTCAGCAGGCAAATTAGAGATTTCCATATCAAACTCTGTCTTCATTAAAGCACTGCTTTCAGTGGTAACTCTTTCTACTGATAAGTTCGTATAGGAGGGCTAGAGTCTTGGATGACCAGGTGGGCATTTGAAGAGAATCTTTGTAATATTGTTGTTTTATTCTTGGCAAACAAAGTAATTCTTGTAATATAATTTTCATGGATGGCTTGTCTCATGAACTAGTTTATAAACTTGAATTCAGAGAAAACAAAGTGATGATATCTTAAGGTCTCATTCTCCCACGACTCCTAACACATGCCTTACCTGTAATCAAAGTTCAACAGATGTATACATTTGACAAGAATACTACATAGAGGATGGTTTGTCCTCTTTTGTTCATCATATCACAAGGTATATAATGTCTGTTCATAGTCATTTAAGTTTTATCATTGGCTTAAGGTGGTGTGTGAGATTTCTTTAATTGTCAGATTACCTCTTTCTTTTAATTATTAATGAGTACTGTATAAGGAGATACTTAGAGACTATGTGAATATTTTATTTTCCAACCTTTCACCCAGCAGTGTTAACATCCATTGATAATCCTTCCCTTCTCAGTTATTATTTTGGTGGTTACAAAATGAAGATTTTCTAATCCCATCAATCCATCTACATTTATTACCTGGCATTTTTCTGTAAAGAAGAGCTTTCCTTCCTCTCTTGCACCCACCCCCACCCCTTGCCTGTTTTTTGAGTATTTTAATTGACTCATGGATCCTTTTTCATTCAATATGTTATAATGAATTGCCATCATTATTTTTATCTTTAAGATTGCCCTGTTTTGGCTAGTAGGAGGACCTTTAACCTGGCTTCTGTGTCTTTTGACATATCCCATTAGTTTGGAATGCTTATCTGGTTGCTTTTAATTGAGTGCCAGATAATTGCATTTGGATAATTGTACAAATAGTTGGAGGCCTACAATAATATTATCTTTCTCCAAGGAGGATTTATGTTTGCTTCTGGCAAGAGGTTAAGGCCACTAGCAATCCTAGATCATTTTAATCCAATTGGAGAACCTGAGAGGATTTGAAGCTGGGAGGGCTGGTCTATTTCTGGTTTACCCTCACTCCCAATGTAGTCCTTTGGGTCCCAACCCAAAACCTGGCGTCACTCCCTTTGACCTTCCCTGAACTTCAGTTTTTATACCCCTATCCCTGCTAGTCTGTCAAAAGTTCTGTTCAGCTTCTTAGCCACCTTTTTGGAAAAAGTGGCTTGAAATGTTCTGCTCACCTCTGAGTTTTCTTCTCTCAGGTCTTATTACCTTAAATCTTTATGTTAGCTCTTGGAGTAATTTTTACAATATTTTTTTTCCAGCTTTTGTGGGTTTTCTGGGTAAGGTGCTAGCCTGAATTACCTAATCCATTACTAGAAGTGGAAGTTCTCCTGACCCCAGAGTTGACTTTTAAAAATAAAGTATGGTCACATCATCTTTCTAATTTAAACACTTCAGTGACTGCCTATTTTTCTGCAGAATTCTTAATTAGGCCTGAAAGTCTACATCCCCAAATCATCTCCAGCCACTCTCCCTCTCACTTTCT
This sequence comes from Balaenoptera borealis, assembly GCF_965194805.1. NCBI lineage: Eukaryota > Metazoa > Chordata > Mammalia > Artiodactyla > Balaenopteridae > Balaenoptera > Balaenoptera borealis. Next base: position 110,485,413 of record NC_138862.1, on the reverse strand, counting down.
ACTTTCCAAACCCACTCGCTCTTTTTTGCATGCCACACCTTCACAATTCTGGCTTTGCACTTGCCGTTCCCATCTCCTGACCATTGTTCATTTCTCCCACCCATCTCCCTCTGAGCTAGTTAATGCTTACTTAATCATCAGAGCTCAGTCAAATGTTTCTTCACCAAGGAAGCCTTCCCTGGCTCTCCCAGCCTAGGTAGGTCTCAATGATGGCACCATGCTCTTCTGCAAAGAACTTAGTGAAATTTGTAATTTTAGGTTGTTCTGAGTGATTATTCAAGTAATACCTGTCATCTTCCATATCCTATATGAAGGCAGGGATCATGTCTGTTCTGCTCACCATTGCACACTCAGCGACTGTTTGTGGCAGGCATTCAATAAGACAGAAGAATGAATAAAAATAATTGTCAATCAGCAAGTCCTTTTCTGGGTCACTTATCTATGCAATTAGCCCACTTATTTTTACCAACAGGTCCTCATGTAGGGTTTCGTTGATGCAGCTAAAATTTCCTGGCTTTTAACTTTGAAGTCTGATAAAAAAACAGTTTCGGTTTCCATTTCTCTTACGGTCACATTGATTTCATGTCTATAGAACATTATTTTTAACCAAAGACACATTGTTTTTTTGACGACTTTACAAAACTTTGAAACCGAGAGTTTTCCTAGGTTCCAATAATCATCGAGAAAAAGCCAGTTCAGATCCTTGATTTCCAATTTAGTTAAGTCTTCAGAAAGTGAAAAATAAAAGTCAGAGTCTCAGGCAGGTGATGAAGTCAAAATAATACAGCAAATAATGTTGCAAATATTTTCTTTTGTTTAATATAGATTTCCCTGATAGAGTAAATTTCCATCTGTTTTGCATTTGAAAATAAAAGACAGCTGTTTTTTAAAGTTTGTAGGCAAGAAGTCAATAAATAATGGGAACTCTAATTGATACTACAGGTTTCTGTTTTAAACCAGACTTAGGCTTACATTGCTAGAAACTTGTATGCACCTGTACCAATTGTTAATTTTCATATTGTAATATGCTTGACTTGGACTTGGATATTCTTCTTTCTCTAAACTCATAGAACACACAAATGTCAACTGTTTCTTTAAACTCTAATTTCTTACTCAGCTTCCCCGAATGGGGTCTTCATTGACAAAGTTAGGTAATAGGAACTGTAAATTAGCTTAGATTTATAGGGATTACAGTTTGCCTCAGCTGGAGAAATATGAAATGAGTGGACACCACTGGGCAACACCTCACTTTCAGGCTTTGTGAAAATAAATCTCCCTCATCTACAAATGAAGAATGCAGCCCAGTACTCTTTTTAAAAGACACACATTTAGGGACTTCCCTGGTGGTCCAGTGGTTAAGACTCCGTGCTCCCAATGCAGGGGGCCCAGGTTCGATCCCTGGTCAGGGAACTAGATCCCCCATGCCACAACGAAGATCCCGTGTGCTGCAACTAAGACCCAGCGCAGCCAAATAAATAAGTAAATATTTTAAAAAATAAAATAAAAGCTAGCCCTAGTCCCACCAGGGTCCCTAAGTTAAAAAAAAATAAAATAAAATAAAAGACACATATTTAGGCCCTCCTAATTAACCTTTATGTCAAATGGAGGAACAAATGTGTTCACCATGTAGGTTTAGAAATGGGGAAATTCTTAGATATGATAGCAAACAGTCCCAACTTTTCTCCTAAACTCTAGTCTTCTTATCTGTCTACTAACCATCTCCTCTTCTTTTTTGCTGCGTTGGGTCTTAGTTGCGGCACACGGGATCTTTGCTGAGGCCTACCGGATCTTTCATTGTGGCGCGCAGGCTTCTCTAGTTGTGGCGTGCGGGTTTTCTCTTTCTAGTTGTGGCGCACAGGCTCCAGGGCGTGTGGGCTCTGTAGTTGTGGTGCACGGGCTCTCTCGTTGAGGCATGTGAGCTGAGTAGTTGTGGCGCATGGGCTTAGTTGCCCCGTGGCATGTGGGATCTTAGTTCCCCGACCAGGGATCGAACCCGTGTCCCCTGCCTTGGAAGGTGGATTCTTTACCACTGGACCATCGGGGAAGCCCCTAACCATCTCCTCTTAATGTGTCCAAAACTACACTCTTGCTTCCCTTTGCTCCCAAAAGCCTGCCTTCCGCAATCTTCACCATCTCAATAAATGACAATTCCATTCTCCTAATTGCTAAGCTGAAAACTGAGGGATCATCCCTGGTTCTTCAGTTTCCCTCATAAACTATGTCCAATTCAACAGCAAATACTCTCAGTTCTACCCTCATCATGCTTCCAGAATCTAATCACATCTTGCCACTGCCACGGTTAGTACACTGGTCCAAGCTGCCATAATCTCTTGCCTACACCAATAAATGATCTTCCTGCTTTTACTACTGCCATCCTACAAGGCTCTTCTACACCAAGTAGCCAGAGTATCCTTTTACAATGTAAATTATATAGATTTCTGTCTCAAGGTGGAGTCCAAAGTCCTTACCATGGGCCTAAAAGATATGAGATCTGGTCTCTGGCCACCCCTTTGACCTCTTCAGCAGAACTTCCTTTCATTCATTTCACTCCAATCAAACTGGCCTCTCTGATTTTTTTTCTAATATGCCAAGCTTGCCTCTACCTCAGATGCTATTCCATCTACCCGGAATGCTCTTCCCCTAATATCCTCATGGCTAGCTCCTTTACCTTCCTCAGACTTCCGCTTAAATGTTTCCCTTTAGGAAATGCCTTTCCTGAACAGCACGTCATTTTTATTTACTTATTTATTATTATTTTTTTTTCAGCACGTCATTTTTAAAAAGCACCATCTTACCCAGAGTGACTACACATCTCGATTTATCCAGGACAGTCCTGGTTTTATTTGCATCGTCTTAACATAATTGTGAATAATTACTCTCAATGTGTCCTTGTGTGATATATTATGTGGTTGTCCATCCTTACCATGTCTTTTTACAGCTTTCATCACTACCTGATATCACATGTCTGTCTCCTCCCATTAGAATATTTGATAAGAGTTGACCATTTGTTCTATTCTCTAGTATCCCTAGCACTTAGAAATGTCTAGAACATAAATACTCAGTAAATGTGTTGAATGAATGAATGAGTGAATAGGACATTAAGTACCTGATAATGTCAAGTGCTCTCCTGGGAACCAGAGAGAAAAAGTTAAATAAGACAGTCTATATTCAATGCACCAGCCCCACCTGAGATTCTGGTTTGACTGGTCTTGTGTAGAGACTGGAAACAGATATATACATACAGGGGGGGTGTGTGTACACATGTATATAGTCAGTGGCTCAAGTGATTCTCATAGACAGGCCAAGTTGCAAACCTATGGTCTAGGAGCTATATGCCTGTAGAGGAGTCAGAGGTGAAAGGCAGGTGCGCTTCAGAGCCATCTCTTTTCAGTGAATGGCTAGGATATCCAATCTGCCAAAATCACCATATTGAGTTTGGACATTAGCATTAAAATTTATGCTCTGTACATGATCTTGCCCAGTGTGGCTGGCCAGGGCTACTGATGAATTAAATTCCTAAATTCTGTTTTTGTCACTGGAAAAAGTGTTTACTATAGAGATAGAGTACTGGTTTTACAGAGCCTGAACAGCAAGACTGGGAACTATTTATGGTCCAGAATGTCTTAAGACAATATAAAAAGTAGGGACAGGGAAGTTGTCCATGGAGAACAGATTCTGGGACTTGATGAAAATGAGCACTTGGACACAATTTATTTGCTGCAGGGAATAGCTTTGTAATCAAACCTGTGCATAACCCTAATTATATCCTTAGGATAAATTTACACAGTAGAAATGCTGTTAACTCAGATGATCTCTGCATACAATTTTCAAGATCATCTTTAATTACTTGGGAATTCACTTTTTTAAAAAGTAAACTTTTTTCTTATTAAATTTAGGAGTACTTCAAGTAGAAACAATTGAGTTGCTTAACATTCTAAGGAATAATAATCCTAGATACTTCAAGAAATCTTGGTAATTCTCTCCTCTGACAATTTATAGTTAGGCTTAATTCTCCCTCACTATATAGTCTTAGCACTTTGCAGGTATGACTCTTTTATAGCACTTACCACACTATAGTGTATTTATTTGTTTTCCTCTTTGGCCATACCCTCCACGTCTCCTTTCCCTACCAGCACTACTACCCCTGCTCCAAGTCTACCTCCCCAACCCCAGAGTGTTTTAGACTCTGAACTCTTAAAGCAGCAGTGCCTAGAACATCTTCAAAGTGCAGAATCCTCTGCCCTCTGAGATTTTGATTCAGGAGGTCTAGGGTGGGGCTGGGGAATCTGCAGCCGACTTTCCCAGGTGATCTGGGTGGTCAGTTCACAGACAACTGACAGAAAGTGGGAATTATCTTAGTCATCATTGCATAACTAGTACCTGGTACATACACACCCAATAAATGAATAAACTGAATGAATGGCCTGGAAAAAATGTGGGACTTCTCTGAAGGAATCATTTCATATAGACCAAAACCAGTTACATCAGAAAGCACTTTGATTATGTGCTGTGTGAATTACTCAACAGGTCCAAAATGAAGGGGATTAAAGAGCACACTTGGCTGTCATGGATCCTGTGAAGATAAGAACAGTCCAGCAGATGATGAGGCAGTTTACAAATACAAATCTTGGCTAAACAGAATAGCTGGTGATCTGGCATAAGCATTTTAGAATTCATCCTATTCATATTTTATCTGTATCATTTTCCAGTAAGCCTTCACTTTTCCTAGACATAGGTACCTTGTTGCCTCATCAGAGGTGGAGAAAAGAAGTGAGTTTCAAGAAAAAGATTATAAATGAGAAATATTTTTAAAACTTGGAAATGGTCTGCAAAGCGAATATTCTATCACTTTATGAAAATATGAATCTTAAGTTTACATTTATCAAGGCATGTTCATGTCAAGCTCTAAACCAACCTACCTCTGAGCTTTGAATTAATTCACCCTTCATTCATGCTGACGAAATTCTCTACTTTTAGTTGCTGTGACATATTCTCTAGTAGCTTTTTCCAATCTTCTCCCACCAACACCATATTTAAGACCCACTTGAGGTAAACACATTTCAGCCAAAATCTTTTCTTACTCTAGGATCCAAGGGTGCAGAAGTGCCTCTCAGGAAACTAGGAAATCTTCCTTCAGATACATTCCAGGAGTTGGCCCATTAGTAACAACATCAAGACAGAATTTTCAATAATAGATTTTATGTTTTAAAACATCAGTAATTCAGTTGCATAATAACAATTTGGCTTTTCTTTCACTTTGAATATAGTACATACATGCACTTTGAGTTAGGAAATAAGTTGTCCTTATGTACATAGAAAAAATTATAGCTTGGACTTAGCACTCACAGATAAGGAATTGTCAATCTGCCATTTATGCAAATTGGCTGTGTTCTCAGAACAGCATTGCTAAGAGCCAAGGCCTCTGCTTTCAAATCTCAGGTCTTTCATTGTGCTCTCTGAGTCATGCTAGTCAGTTTCCTTCTTGCTGTGGTAACCAGAAATGATTATCTTTCCACCAGAAGGTTGTTGGGGAATTAAGTATTACTGATAATTGTGAAAAGAGAAAGCAAGAAAGAGATATTAATACTTTGTAGCATGTATTCTGTTAATAAAAATGAAAACAGGAGGTCTTTGGTCACTTGAAATTTCAAGTGGTCTCAGCTTTTACGTGAGTAAGTTGTTCATTGGAAGTGCTATACTGAACTGATCAGTCACGCTAAAGCAAATCCAGCAGACAAGGATAACAGAAATTATCAATAAAAGAAGTACATGGAAAGGTAATTAGAATATTTCAATCCTATAAGCATATTTAAAAGCAATTAAATGGCTTAGGGCCACATACAGAAAGTGTGCACATGCATATGCTATATATGTCGAATGTTATGTTTTGTCTTTTGTAGTTCTGAAGAGCATTCAAATAGGAGCCACTTCTTCATGTACATGTAGTTATAATATTTAATCCAGTGACTTGAATGTAGTAGATACTCAGTGAATAAATGATTTTTTTAAAAAGTGAATTAAGTTCAGTGACAAGAAACCAGTTAGGTAAAACTTATTATAGTTACTTGGAATGTTAAACAGCTATTTGTTTAAAAGCTATTTGTTTCCATGTGTTAACATGGAAAACTGCTTATAATATAGTGTTAGGTAAAATAGGAATACACTGTAATGTTATTGTGAAAAACCTGTGAATAAAATAAGACAGAGCATAACTATAGGAAAATGTTAAAATGGGACTTGAGAAGTTTCAACTATGGGTAGTCTTATGTCTCCTCTCTACTTTCTATTTTTTCTTTAATAAACATGTATTTCTTAATCATATAATTTGGCATATCTGGAATTGGCACCAAATCCTATAGGAGTTGATGTATTGTTTTGTGGTAGCTCTTATATTTCTGACATACTAGGTCATGCTGCTGCTGTCTAATTGGTAGAGCCTGCAAGCAGGAAGACTAGTTAGAAGATAACTTATGACAGTTTATGTATTAGCCAAGAATATGTTTAGCTACACATAACAGAAAACAGTTTAACCAAATTGGGGTTTATTTTTCAGACTTACTAAGTCCAGGGGTAGCCACTCTAGGACTGCTGCAGCAGCTTTAAGATGTCCTGAATGACCCAGTCTCCTCCTATCATTCTGCTCCAGGATCCTTAGCTTATAGACTCCATCTTCATATTTTCCACATCATGTTCACCTTCATTTTTGTCATGAGGGTCCATCTCCATCTTCATGTTAGTATTCTAGGAGGAAGAAAAAAAAGGAAGAAATGAATTGGGGTTTCTCTACATTAGGAAAAAAATTCTTTTTTAGAAATCTTCACCGTGTGTCTAGAACTATATCCCATGGCCGCCCAAAAGTGTACGGGATCTAGGGAAAAGCATTTGCGGCTAGGCACATTGCTAGCCCTTCTCCTCAAAAAAAAAGTGTCAGGATCTTTCTAATAAGAGGTAACAAGCAATGTCTTTCCCTTCTTCTCATATAAGGAATACTCATCCCCTCCCTTAAAGAAAGAAAAAAATCCCAAAGTCTCTGCAATGAGCTTAGAGTCCAAGATTCAGAGTTCCAATGATGTGGAGTACTCCCCAGTAAGAGTGTGGATCCTCATGCACCGGCACCAATTAAAAAAAGTTATCTGCCTCAATACTCCTATTAAGTATGATGGATAGACAAGGTACATGATGTTGGTAAAACTCCTATTCAGAAAGGCGAAGATGGAAACACACAGTGGTCACTGGCCCACAGAACATCTCAAATCCTGTTGGAAAGAGCAAAGATTCCATGCCCTTGCTTAATCAGTCAATTCCTGGTTCTGTTCTTTAGGAGGATCTTACTACTCCATTATGTTCCAGGGATCACGTCTGAGGCAGACAATGTGGAAGATACATTTTCTGGAGCAGTAAAATTTTAGCAGTCTGAGAAGTCTAGATCCAAGAGTGGTGAGTCCAGAATCTGGTGTCATTTTTCCGTTTGGGCCAATTGACACTCTGAAAGCAGTAATGGAGAGGTTGAGAACTAGCTAGAGTTCTCTATCGCCTCAAGGGGAGTAACTGGGGAGTGGAGGGTGAAAAATAAGTTGGATTCCAAAGAGCTACATCCTGGGAGTAACTTTTAATTATTAATCCTTGATTGGGGATTAAGGTGATCTTCTCTTAGTCTAAGCATCTCCTAATATTCATGGCCTCAAGCAGTCCCCTCCCACATAGACTTTGAGCCTGGTAGTGTGACTTGCTTTGGCCAATAACACATTATTAAGCATGATGTAAGCAAAGGCTTGCATGCTGAGGCTTGTCTTCTTGGAATGCTCCCTCTTGGAACCCCGAGAGGGGTCCATGCTGTGAGGAAGCCCAAGTTAGCCACATGAAGAAGCCTTGTAGAGAAAAACCAGGGAATTCAGCCAAGGGCCAGAACAGAGGTCCAAGACATATGGCCCTAGTTGAGCCAGGCCTCAGCCATCTGAGACACCCCAACTGAGACTTCAGATATCATGGAGCAGAGATGAGCCATCTGCACTACGCCCTGACTGAATTCCTGAGCCAGAGAATCCAGAATCATAAACAAACAAGGGTTGTTGTTTTAAGTCATAAGTTTTGGGGTCATTTGTTCACAGCAATAAAGAACTAAAACACTACTAAAAGAATAAAGAATGTATAACAAATAACCTAATTGTTGAGAGAGAACAGAATTTAAAATACTTCAAAAGAAGGCATGAAAGGAAAGAAAAGAACACAGAACAGATGAAACAAATAGAAGCAAACAGTAAAATGGTAGATTTAAACTCAGATACTTGCTTCTAGGAAATTCCATATGTGAGTAGGCACACATCAAGATTTTGTCTCAATACAATTTGTAAAGCCTGGAAATTCTTGACTTTTACTTAGTAGTCTCTGAATTCTGTCCATATTATTCTCACCTTAGTTTAAATGGCATCAAGGCACCTGCCCTGATGCCATTTGTAATAAGCCTGCTGGGGGAGGATACTACCCTTAATCTATTCTTTGCTGATGTGTCACTCAGTTTGGTTTAGAACAGTTTAAGAAAGGCTTGGAACCCTAATATTTATTACTACCACCTCTTATTTTTTACAGGCTTCCGTGTTTGGTAAGGTAATAGCTGACTTTTTCAACCCAGAATGGCTCCAAGTTACAGAATTAAGTCACTTTACATTTCAGGCCACATGAAGAGAGTATCTCTTTGCGAGCTGTGTTCCTTTTGCTGCCAGCTGTTGGGGATACAGTCGTGATTAATTTTCTTTGATTTTGACCAGGGCCTCTTCCCCCCGACACACACACATATATGGCGATTATATGAATTTAACGTAGTGTTTCTTCCTCCACCGCTGAAAAACTATTCAACAGACTCACCATCCAGGGCATTTTACAATCCAGAAAATATGGCAAATTCACAGGCGGTGTATATTTTAGAGGTGAGTACATGGTGCCCCAAAAGCTCCATGAGGACAGGCAAGGTGTCTTGGCTGATCAGGCCTGTAGTCTAAGCCTCCAGCTCACCCGGCATGCAGTAGGCACTCGACAAATTTGTTGAATGAATAAACAAGTCACTGCCGTGTTTGTGGCCTTTAAAACACATATACGTGCTTCTACCGTCAAAACCCAAAGCTAGGTTTCTCTTCTGCAGTGGTGAGAATGTTTCCCGTGAAACAGGAATGCCTGCAACCAGGTCGGGCAAGCGCAGGCCGTGGTGCGCCGCAGGGGCTGCCCTGCGGAACGGGGCGGGCGACCCCGTCTGGCCGCAGCGGCCATAGCAGCTGATCGCCTCCTCTCGGGGTCGGTGGCGTCAGGGGTAGGAGGCCTCTGGTGAGGAGGCAAATAAACAAAGCCAACCGCACAGAAACGGGTTGTTCCGTTTCACATCCTCCCTCTCCTCCCTCGGGTGCCTGAGTTTCCTCCGAACAAAGTGACCCTCCATCTGTCTGCAGGTAGGTGGAGCCCGCCGCACGGCGCGAACCTCCCCTTCTCACAGCCACGCGATCCCAGACGCTTGCGGACGCAGACCCTCCGGGACCCAGCTGGCGGCGAAAGGACACGCCCCCTCCAGGGAGCACGGGGCCGCTGCACGCACACCTCGCGCGCCTCCCCGCGAGTGAGCGCGCATGCGCATGCGCACGCGGGGCGGGCCGCCTTCCCGTCACCCACTGAGCTCCCGGTCCCCTCACCCCACCCCACCCCCCTGCCTCTCAGGCTCCGCCTCCGCGACGGGGCTGCCGAGAGGAGGCGACCGGAAGCCACTTTAAAGCAGAGCTCGAGGTGACAGGCGAGCGAGCCGGGTCGGGAGTGCAGTCGCGGATTTCTGCGCTCCCGGCGGCGGAATGGCCCGAGCGCCGCTCGCCGCGTCTCCGGCCTGCGACCCCTAGACGCCCGAGTCCGTCCCCCACGCCCATCCCCACACACCCCCCCCTCCCCCCACCCGGCGCGAGCACTGTAAGCCGGCGGCTCCGCGACTCGGCTCCTGTGGTCCGTTCTCTCAGGCTGCCCGTTCAGGTAAAGGGCTCCGGGTGGGCTCTGAGGGGCCGTTGAGGGACCCTCTCTGGGAAGGCGGGCGCGGAAGGGGTCGCCGGCCTCGCTGCCGGCGCTCACGGATCTGGGGTGAGTGATGTTTAGACTGCCTTTTTGTACTGAATTCACTCGGATCCCGTCAGTATCAGGACGGTATTGGTTTACACTTCTTAGTCACTTCGGGCCTCTGGCAGGTGTATAAATTGGAGTAATTCGCTGAAGGGTTTAGTCTGGGGCGCCGGCGTCTCCCCATTCCCACTGGGTCGGGGAGACTCGGGGGTGCGTCTGTGCGGTTGCCCCCGCTGGGCAGACCCTGCGCGCTCTGGGGCGCAGATCGAGGGGGAGGGCACGGCCGCTGAGAGGAGCCTTCCGGCGGACCCGCGTTCCGGCTGCAGCCCAGAAGTTTGAAAGCTGTTTTCAGTTTAACTTTGAAGTCGTCGCCTTCCTCCCTGCCGGCCCGAGAAGCGCCCGCCGCGTTTCCTCGGCTCTTCTTGGGTCGAGCCTCCGAGACTCGCAGGACGATCTTCGCGGGAAGGTCGGTTGAGGAGAGAAAGAAATTAACTGTGGAAGGCGCCGCGAGTGGCTTCTGGAAGGGAGGGCAGCCAGGGCGGGAGTCTCTCGTTGGGTGGGAGGAGGCTGGCCCGGGGGTGTGAGGGCAGGCGGGGGCAGGATGCTCGGGAACACACGGGATGGGCCGCGCTGCGCGGAGTTGGTGCGGCCCGGGGGGGGGGGAGGGGGGCCGAGCTGAGCAAACTGCCGCGGGCGGTAGGAGGCGTCGCTCGAACCCGAGCGTTGCGCTACGCCCGGCCGGAGTGCTGAGTTTGGAGCGGGCAGTTTCCCCGGATGGTGCGAGGGGTCGGGAGTGCCCGAGAACCGGGGGCATCACGAGGTGAAGGGTGGAGCGGTAGGTCGCCTACAGCGGGGACTGGAGGAAGTGTCCTTCCAATCTTTATTTTTCTGTTATGCAAACTAATTGAGGAACTAGATTCTAGTGACTTCCCCACTCCAGCCACTCCTCCAGTTCTCTGCCCCTTTCTCGGTTTTATTTCTGAGGTTGACAGAGGGCAAAAATAGGAAAAGTTGTGGCGTGTGTGTATGCACCCATGTAAATGAACTGGGTTTCGTCTGTTTTGCCTTGATTGGGTGTGATAGGAGTGGTGTGTGTGTGTGTGTGTGTGTGTGTGCGTGCGTGCGTGGGGGAAGGCACAGGCCGGTTTGGTGTGGTGAAGAGGGAATACCACAATCTGTGCCAATTGTGCCTTGAGGCAAGAGCACCAAATGATGAATAATAACGCCTGGTTTGGCTGCTTTCCAGTTGATTTATGTCTTATGTCAAGTCCCTCCTTCTTCATGAAGCTTTCCCTAACAATGCCAGCTCACACTGAACTCTCCTTTTTCTACCTTTTCTTTTGTACTTACTGTGTGCATTAAAACCTTGCTATATCTGTGTTTTTAATTTTTTTGAGTTTGATCATTATGCACTTTTTACACATGTACATTTATGAATCTCTCTAATTAGTTCTTTAATATTCACTTTTCTGGGTACTCAATTTTATCATTTTGTTGCTATTGTTGACCCATAAAGCCTCACAGAACTAGGCATTTAATAGGTGCTTTTTCTTCAGTAATTCAGCAAAAAATTATTGTGGAGCACCCACTATGTGCATTGTGCCAGGCACTGTACTGGGTACCTGGGATGCATACTTGATGAAGTCATGAGGCCTTGCATCAAAGATTTCTTTCAGTCTGTTGGACAAGGGAGAAGATTAATTGCTCATCACCACCCCTTTACCACCTGGCACAATGCTCAGTAAATATTTTCAGAATTAGTTAATGAATGCTAGATTGTGGAGGAGACACCATTCATCATTTTACAAAGTTTTCTTTGCTTTTTACTTTAAGTTCCAGTTTCTTTCAAGGGGTCTGATTCTTTGAAGAAAGCACTTTTTTAGTCACTGAGTAGTTCATTAGGGATCTGAAATTTGTTTGTTTTTTTTCTTGTGTTAGTTTTCTATGCCTTCATTTGTCTTTTTGAAAAAATGCATATATGTAACTTTTCTGAAGACAAGGAGGCCCCTTTCTGTATTAGGAAGTTGTGTTTGGTTTCTAAAACAGTGTGCAGTGGTTGTTGCTGATGTAGCTTCTGTTACTAACAAGCCCTGATATTCTTCCTCCAGTAGTGGTAATGTTTGGGGATTGCAAAAGTAGACCCTTAACATCCTTGGGGAATATATTGGAACTTTCTGAATCTAGAAATGCTTCAGTAGGCTTTCTCCCATATAATATTTCGATTGAGAGCCCCTGTTTCCTGAGTATATCCTCACACCCCAAATTCACTCACAATTAATTAATTAAAAACTGCAAATAACTTTGCAGTTTTTCCTACGTTTGACAAACTTTTTTTTTTTTAACAAAGAAATAGTTTTTGTCACCTCATGAGATGGGCAATACATAAACAACTGTGAAGAGAACCACAAAGCAGTAGAGATTTGGTTTCCCCACTATCATTAGATGCACTTATTTCTACCCCTCACCCTCCACCCCATCCTAGACTTACTGTAAAAATTCATACCCCAGCAGAATTACAAATCATATATTAAGTCCACAAATAAATGTGAAGAGCGTATTGGAAGATACTATCTCTCTTTCACCTTTATCTGTTGTGGGCTTTTGAATAACCTTGGCTGCTTTGGAGCCTTGATTTCTCAGTAAAATTTAAAACTGACCTTATACAGTATAAGAGGAATGATTTCAGGGACTTAGAGACTAGAACAAAACACGTTGATGAATGTATAGGATTCGGTTGTTGTCAGCTTGTAAATGATCTTCTTTCCTTTCCTGGTAGGATTTTTTACACTGAGGAGCAATTGGAGCTAATCCACATCATGGAAATGGAAACCACCGAACCTGAGCCAGACTGTGTAGTGCAGCCTCCCTCTCCTCCTGATGACTTTTCATGCCAAATGAGACTCTCTGAGAAGATCACTCCATTGAAGACTTGTTTTAAGAAAAAGGATCAGAAGAGATTGGGAGCCGGAACCCTGAGGTCTTTGAGACCAATATTAAATACTTTGTTAGAATCTGGCTCACTTGATGGGGTTTTTAGATCTAGAAATCAGAATGCAGAAGGGAGCAGCTTACATGAACCTATGGTGAAAAAACCTTTGGAAATCAATCCATCGTGTCCACCAGCAGAAGACAATATGTCTGTCCTGATTCCTGATGGAACAAATGTTGGGGGCCAGATACCAGAAGCCCATCCTACCCCTGATGATCCTGAACAAGTGGTTCCAATCCAGGATCATAGCTTTCCACCAGAAACCATCAGTGGGACGGTGGCAGATTCTACAGCAGGGCACTTCCAGGCTGACCTTTTGCACCCAGTTTCAAGTGATGTTCCTGCTAGTCCTGACTGCATAGACAAAGTCATGGATTACGTTCCAGGGGTTTTCCAAGACAACAGTTTTACAATCCAGTACATTTTGGATACCAGTGATAAGTTGAGTACCGAGCTCTTTCAGGACAAAAGTGAAGATGCCTCCCTTGACCTTGTGTTTGAGCTGGTGAACCAGCTACAGTACCACACTCACCAAGAGAACGGAATTGAAATTTGCATGGACTTTTTGCAAGGCACTTGTATTTATGGCAGGGATTGTTTGAAGCACCACACGGTCTTGCCGTATCATTGGCAGATCAAGAGGACAACTACTCAGAAGTGGCAGAGTGTATCCAATGATTCCCAGGAGCACTTGGAAAGATTTTACTGTAACCCAGAGAATGATAGAATGAGAATGAAGTACGGGTATGTATTTATAACTACTTTAAAGCTATTGTTAAATCCTATAGAGAAGGTAAAGAGGCTTTAGTAGGGTGGTTTCTTTCAGTAGTAACCTAACAGGTTTTATTTTTTTTGTCTACTGTTATTCTTTTGGCTGTATGCTATTCTGATTTTTCATGGCAGTTGAATGCAGGCTATTTATCTAACCAGACAATGAAGGTTTTATGATTTGAACAATTCAAATGTCACTCTGTGCAATATGTGTGTGACTGAGAAGTTGCATATACATTGAGTGTTGTGAATCAAATACTATTTTAATCACACAGGAGGGCTTGCTTTTGAAAGAAAATCCATGGAGAATCTTATAAATTACGAATGCCTAATTTATCTAATTTTAAAGTTTTGTATATTGAGTAGTTCCTAGTTTTTAAAGGAAAATAGTATTATTTGGAGATTTTTGTGGCCCTCTTTACATTTTGAATGGTCCAAACAATTTTTCTGTGAATGATTCCGAAGTACCTCCCAAACTTCTGAATCATGCCCAAACATGTTAAATCTCTTTTTTAGTTTCCTTAAAGCTTTTTACCATTAATTTTATTATTCTATTTATCTTACAGATAAAATAAATTGTTCCACAACTCAGGGTATTTTTTTAAACCTGAAAGAGTCTTTTAACAATGAGTGAAGGGAAAATTTATGTTAATGGACATATTTGTTTGTCATTTACATAAAAAAAAGTTATTCTCATGTTTTTGTAGGCAAGACATGTATATAAATAATTTGGTTCTTTTATGGATGTCCAAGCATTATTCACTGATAGGGAACTGAAATTTCCACATATCAGTTCTTCTTTAATGAACTTGAAAGTGGAGAAAATAATACTTGACACATGTAAAGTTGCTAGTGCAAAAATGGCTGTATAATAAGCATTGATCTTTATATTCCTAAGTTGTTTCTCCTGTAGTATAAAGGGACTTAAAATAGTAGGCTGACTATCCTAACCCAGAAGTTCAGGAGAAAAACTTTGTGGAGAGTCATCTTTGTTCACAGATAAGTCAGGTTACACTACCCAAGTGTCTGGAGAGTTAGAAGGCAAATGGTGGCAGTGAACCATTTTCATGTTGTCTAATTCTATTAGTTTTGATGTTAACCTTCCGTGTTCTAACAGTGCCAGAGCGTTGTTGGCATTACAGTAACCTGGTCTTCATTTAACTTCTCTTGCTCCCGTTTAGTATTAGCTAGGTGGTTTTCTTTGAATATTTCAGTTGTATAGTACACAGATCTATGTGTCTTTTTAGCAACTTAATTGCCATGAGACTGGAATTCTGCATCTTGTGTTTCAAAAGGGACATATGGAACAAGATGAGAAACGATATAAAGCCCAAGTTTAAAGGCGTTATTATGTAGAAGACCTCTTCGGATAAAAGTAAAGCTTATATCAAAAATGTCGTTTTCCTGATCATAAATGCATTCTCTTGATAATGTAATGCATTCAAGATTCTGTCTTGCTTGGGTAGCAAAATTCTCAGATCCTGTAACAAAGCTAAGTACTTCTGACTTATTTTTTTTAGCCAGCATTGGAAGAGAGAAAAATGTTTTCCATTTTGTCTTAAAAATCTTTTTAATAAGGTATTGTCCAAAATCTCTGTTGCCCATGAGCTAGCAATTCTGATTGGTATGTCAAGGGTAATTAATTTTATATACTTTCAAAGCCACTCTAATCCTTCCATCTCTAGATTGCAAAACTGTGCAGAAGAGTGGCCTCCCACTTCACTGTTATAAAGCAAATTTCCAGTCTGCTAAGCACTTCAGCATCTTGGTACATTAAGTTTCTATCTGTTTGAATTGCTTAGGAAGAAACTAGCAGGATTATTGTCCAACACATTACGTTCTGTTACCTTGAGCAAGGCAAGACAGGTATTTTGATTCCCAGAAAATCCAGGAACTCTTAGGATAGCAGCACACTGAGTATTTTATCCTTTGGTAAAATTTCTTTGCTGAAGAATAGACATAGATAAAAGCCCATACGCATTCATTGTTGGATCAGTTATAAAGTAGTTGCAGTGAGTGCTTGATTTCCAGATCAGTTTTAAGGCAGTAAATTAATGTTTATTTGACACTTGAGAGAAGTATGAGTGAATTATTATAAGTGGTCCTGCCCTGATAAAAATGGCAAAAAGTATTAACAGTTAATTACTAGTAAAGTGAAGTTCTCTGTGGACTACAGTAAGAAATGTTATAAGATTGTAGATAGCTAAATGTCAAAAATTAGGCTTTTGGGAAGTTGACCTGTAGTCATTGCAACCTGGTTTTCCTTGTATTCCAAAGCGATGTTGTGTTTCCTGGCAACAAGATGCAGATAACGGCATGTTGAGCCTTGCTGAGAGATTCACAAACAAGCTGGAGCAGCCCAGGTTCACATGGTTACCACATTATTTGGCTAAAGCTATTAATCTCTGTGGTCAGGCCTGTAAAGCTGGTCTATCTGTGCAGATTGCACATAACCAGGAAGTGTGTGTTCAGCTGTGTATATGCCCAAGTCGAACCAGTCTTTGGATTCAGGAATAATGAATGGCAGTTGTTTATCCCACTTGTTTTCAGCAGTTTATATGACTTGGTAAATCATTATTATATACTATACCCATAATAGTTCATTGTGTGGAACTTGGGGAAAGTTCATAGTTCTGAGTCTCTAGCAGAGACAAAAGTTCATAGTTTCAAACTGTGTAGATAAAATTCTTTGGTTTTTGCAAATGGATTTAACATCTAACTTAATCCAAATTAGATGTGCAGTGTTCATTTTATTCTCAAGAGTGAATGGAAGGAAAGTTGAGCTAGATAAGTTCACAGGTGCCTTCCAACCCTTTAGTCAAGATGCTTAGATACTAAAAACACGTGTAAAAACAGGATTTTAATAATAAAAGTGCCTGCTTGGTTCATTATAATGAAATTAATTACTCTTTTCCAATTTTGCCTTCACCCCAAATTATACCATTCCACTTTGCTTTCTCATTCCTTTTGTACATCTGCAAAATCAACTGGAAACTAGTTGTATGTATGAACTCCCCATATTTAGATGCTAAGGCTTTTGCACACGGGATGGGCTTTGGAGAATTTCCAAATTCCAGATAAGCAGTTAAGAAAACAACATCGAATGTTGTGTTTTCCATTAAGAAAACATAGTCTCTGACAGTTTAGGCACTCATCCTTAGTAGAAAATGATATTAAATGGCAGGACTAAGCAGTTTTAAAAGGGTCTCAGTAACTGTGTGGAATACTGTTGTGGATAATTGAAATTGTGGAGGATGTGCAAATCTCCCTTCAGCAACTGCGATCACCATTGGTTTTCACATTACATTCATTTTAAAGTGTGCCAGGATAGTCTTCTAGTTATTATCGCCCATAAGGAAGAGGCGCTGTGCTGACCTTATTTTGTAGGTAATTTCACCTACAGTGAAAATATGACCAGTGATTATTTCTAATTCTGAATTTCCTGCAAAGGGGGGAGGATGAAGAAGAAAGTTGCAAACTGACTCCATGGTTAATTTTTCTCAGAAGACAGTGTTCTTTTCTCCTCTTTAGAATTAAAGCTTATTGATAAAAAAGGAGTTTAAATTTTATAGCTTAAGCCTAGAGTGTTGTCATAGCCTTAGCTAATTAGTTTTGAGTGATTTTGATTGCTGGTGGCTCTTAGAAGTTTGTTTTTGTTTTTTTAAAAACTGTCCAAGGGACAATACCATTAGAAGACTTCACAGGAACTCTGTGAAAGAAGACAAGGAGAATTGCGTATTAGTGATAATAAAGAGCATATGCTGTTCTTTTCTGTATGACTTGCAGAGTGGATTATCTGAAGTAGAGCAAGCTCCTGACTGAACTCTACTGGAATAGTTAAATTAGCCGAGTTAGCTCTGGCCTGCACAGCTGTGATGATGTATGAACTAACTCATTATGTGTTATTGATAATACTGGAGAGAGGAGAACAGCTGAAACTTACTATGCCTTGTGACTTTCTGGTATTTCTTGAATATACACAGCTGGATGAGTTTGAATTTATTTAAAAAATTCCTGCCTAAGAGAAAGCAAGAGCTCCATAAGCAAGAACTGTGTTTGAAGTGACTTTCAAAATATGTGCCTTGTGCTTTAGGAGAGAGCAATCCAGTGAATTATTTTCTGTACCTCTTTATGATGCTATTTACATATGAAATAAAACTAATTGGCTTCTGTCTATACTAATCCAGGGAAGTTAATGGGTCTGTGTAGAGCTGTCATGGGAATCAATAGCAATCATTCATTTATTCCCTTTCTAAGCAGATTAGACTTTTTGAAGCAGCTGTCACCTGGCTTCAGGTTGGGGTCAGTCTGTTCCTGATATATTCATGGTAATGAAAATGAAGCTTGCAAAGATGTGTAACTTTTAAATCAGACAGTTGGAGGAAATAACTTACAAGGTTATCTCACAGTTCCTAAAAATAATTGCATGATACATTCATTATACATTTTCTCGTTGAGTTGACTCTAAATCTTTTACTTTTTATTGTAAATAAACAGAAAAAAATAATTACTCCATTCAACATTTAAAACTTCATTCTGCATATGTGAACATGCAAAAAATGCAACTTTTGACCGATTACTGTGTTCCTGTAAAACTACTTCCATTGTTACACTAGAATTTCTAGATTCTAGATTTGCATTCTACCGTAAAACAAAGGTAAATTCGTAAATTCCATCTGGGTGCATCTTTGATCTTAGTGATCCTTAGTTTCATATTGGGTTTGGGGGGCTATTTCTAAAGGGTGAAAAGCAGTATGCAGCCCTTACAAACCTTGACTACTTACGGAATTCTACTAAAATCCAGCCATTTGAGATTGTGACTGTTTTCCTGTGGCCTCTTATATCTCCTCCTCTGATTTGAGACCACCAGATTCTGCATCCTTTTTCTGATGGTAATAATTTTGATCACATTTAAAATAGGACCTGAGATCCTCTTAACCTAGGTCATCAACCTTTGATAATTACCAGTATCCTGTTTGTGAGTTGTAGTTGCCTTTTTGTGGAAGGAAAGCTTAAGTACTTTTGAGTTACAAGATGATTCTTGATTATCCTGGAACAGCTTTCTGTAAGGCTGGTTCAAATTGGACACTGGTAAGTTTTGCAAGAAACTCCCTTTGTAAAAGCAGTAGAGTTTCTCTTTTAAATAAGTCTGAGAGTCTTAAGCTAAAAGGAAGTGAATATGAATGATATTTGTATCTTTGGAAGATACCAGAGTGCTGAGGATTGAGCCATTTTATGTTTCATTCTGGGCTTGAAATCGTTAGGTAATAGCTTAAGCCCTTGAGGTGAACTGTACTTTGCAACACCATAAACAGAAACTGTACAAAAGAATAAAATATTTCTAATTAAAGTTCATTTCTAGGAGCAAATAAGTCACATTTTTAAATATGAAGGAACTCCCTTAACAAAACCAAATATTATTTTTGTATTTATGGCAGTGCTTTCTAGGGACCAGGGATCATACTGCACAGACTCGCCTCTATTTAAAATCCCTGTAAGTGTTAAACATAATCCAGCCCAGTCCCCAACACATTAACTGAAAGCCTCAAATTTCTAATGTAGATGAATTCCTTGTTAATAGGGGGATTTTAAATTACAAGGGATAGTTTCTGAAATACATTTTGAAATCTTTGAAAATAAAGGATTTTACGTAAAAATAAATTCCACTTATTTAGCTTGGTAGTTTGATATATATTTGATTTGTGCAAAAGATAGTATTGCAGTCTTGTTCTAAATAAATATGACTAATTCTGTGATCAGGCACTCAAAATTTAGAAGTTGCTTATATTAATAAACTTCTGATTATGAAAATTCCAATTTTCCTTGCTGACCTGTCCAGTCCCTGTTGCTAAGACAAGCATAGAAGGGAGTTAACTGAGCATTCCTACTTGCCGTGACCACACCGCAAAATGTGTCTGTCTCCTCCATCTTTCTCTGCTATTGCTGTTTACTTACTGGTAACACCCACTTGACCAGTAAAGAACCTTTGCATGGTCATCACAGTGAAAGGATAAGCATGTATGAGAGTGGGAATGCTAGAGCAAGTGTTTCTTTTCACATTCTACAGAAACCAGTGATTTGCGAGTATGTGTGCCACAAAATGTTGTGTAAGGAGTGTATTAGAATCCCTCGTGACTAAGTTATCTGAGAAAGAGATCGGGAAATTTGTATTCTTTATGCAAATAGATATCCTTTGTTTTGGTGCTATTGCTTCTGAGCTTAAGGAAGGATTTGTGAATAGTCTTATGTTGAAACCTAGCACTTCTCATAATGATTGGAAAATGTTTAGTTTAAGCCACATTTACAGGAATTTCTCTTTATTACATTAATTTTTTGTTTCCTTTTTTGAATTAAGAGATTCTTAAACTGTCCCTCTCATTTGACATACAGCCATAGAGTTTGTGTGACTTTCTTTGCTCTAGGTTTTTACCAGCACTGAATAGTCAGGGAAGAATGGCAGGGGTAGGGGTCCCAGGGTGAACTTTGCTTGCAGTGTAGTACATGTGCTTTCAGAATCTTGCCTGCACCCTGTGATCTTCAAAGCTCCTGCAGCTGATCTGGGCATAGGGAGGGCAAATGGCACAAAATACTTTAAGTAATTTCCTGCTGCGGTTGGTCTTTGGTTTCTGACTGTCACCTGGCTTCGCTCTTTCATTTCCAGGCATTGTGAGAATAAAAATAAGCACAGGAGAAATACCAGGTTTGCCTTCCAAGGTAATAAAAGAAAGACATCGTTGAATGGGGGGGGGTAGAGTATGTGAAACAGGAGGAACTTTGCTTGGTTGCCTTCTGATGTTCGGTTTGTCAGAAATGCTGCCACACATCAGAAACTTTGTGTAAAGTCTTCTATTGATACAATTAATTTGTTACTAAAAATTAATTTAGACTGTCTTAACTGATTGATAAAATTGAAAGAGAAACTTGGCTTTGTAGAATCTCTCTCCCCTAGGAAAAGTTACTGACTTAAGACCCTTTTGAAAGGTTTTGTGGTCATAGTTTACAAAACCTAGACAATAAAAAAAATTCTCTTAATATGTTTTCTGTAGGAAGTCTTTATTTTTCTTTCGGAAATTTGCTTCAAAAACTCTCAGACAGTGATAAATTCTTTATATAGTTTGTATACATTTAAGTCTCTCATGCTAAGAGCCTCTTACTTATATCTGGGTTCTCATGATAAGCCTTCAATGAGTATATTTTTAATTTGGTCACTAATCAATTAGTTTATCTGTACTAATTGGGGAAGAAGACAAGGCAAATTTTTAGATAAAAAGGATTTGTTTATAATTTTAAAAGTCAATTCAGAAATAAGCTAAGAGATTGTACCTTACTAGGGGTTATTAGGGGATATATTTTATGGTAATTATTTATAATTAGTATTTCATTTATGTGTAAATGAGTTCCAAATTGTTTGAAGTTATTTGAAAACAATTATTTTTAAGAAATTTCAGCATTTGCATGCAACTGATTTTATAATTATGTAGAAAAGTTTTATAAGTAAATATATTTCAGACCACTTTAGACATTGTCAAATTTCATATACACAAAATTTAATTAATCAGCTGAGAACACAGCAGACATTTTTTATTGTCTACTTTGAGACAAGTAACTTCCTTTCTTGATAGAAACCTCTCAGTTTTAAAAATATTTCACTTAAAGGGGATATTTGCTCATCTTCATAAAAAGCAATAACTGCATAATTTAAGGTAGTATAAGGCATGATACATTTCTTTTTAATCTGTTGTGTTCTTTCTATCCCAGCTGTTCTTGTAGAAGTTGTTTCACTTCCTTTTCAGGCCATGGTTGATAAGTATGTCTCACTTAAGTTACCTTCTAGGAGTCTCAGGACATGTGACTGAACTGGGATAAAAGTTAAGGCTGTATGACATTTTTGATGTCTTCAGTGTGCAAAATTTAAGCCCGTGCCTCCATAAATAGATAGCAGTGAGATCTTCTGATCTCATAAGCATAATTTTTATTTATGAAAGATTTTAGGCTTATCCACATTGTATTAAAAAGTTCTTTTGTATTCTTTGCTTTGAACTTACAGTTTTGTAATAAAAAAAAAAAGCCCAACGTAACAGTGTTTTAGTAGGTTCTCTTCCTCAGGTGGCTATTGTAATTTGCTTTAAGTGGTTGCATGGGGTAGAGGGGACTTCAATGTGTGATATATTTAGGGGTTTAGGAAACAGGTGTACTCAGATGGCCGTGTCTTAGTACAGGGTTTTTTGAGAATAAACTGTTATACGTATTTGTTTAGTTCCCCACATGCTTTTGGAGAATATAGAATAATAAAAGCTTAAAAACAAGTATCCCTTCATTTAGGAAGCCTACCTGGCTGCCTTTTTTCTCCTATTTCTTATCCTCTTGTTTTTATTTCACTGTGTTCACTTCTAGAATCACTTTAATACCACAGATTGTATGTCTGACAAATTGTAAATCAAACATGGGGTTTACAAATAAATGTGGTTCCACACAGCATCCACTCATTAACTTACTGCCGTCTCATTCACCTGCTTCGAAGATGTCCTAGGAGGGACCAAGAGAGCAGCACACACAGCCAGAAGTTTGCCCTAAGAAAGTTGATCCCCAGAAACTCATTGACTCTTAAAGTAAGGAATATTTTTACCTACCCAAAAATCTTTTGAGGTAAATCCATGAACCAGGTTTAATGTTAATTGTTTTACGGAGTGATCTAAATCTCAGCAATCCTGCCTTGAATAGGTCAGGTCTCCTTAGAGGTGGGCAGGTTTAATTGTGAGTCAACATTTGATTCTTAGTCTGCTCATAAGTACTGAGGGCCATATGCAAAATAATTTAAAAAAAAAAACAACTCCCAATTTTGATTTGTACGTATGTCTGTGTCTACAACTACTTCTGGATACAAGGGGGAAAACCCAGTTGTTACCAAGGCCCAATGTCATAGTGTAGAAGTTAAGTAGAGAATTTTAACCTCTGGTACATATTGAAAGATATTGCTTTGTATATAGGCAACATACAAAGATAGATAATTTTATAGATAATTTTTATTGCCTCCCCAAATAGCTTTGCGCTATTTATTCGAGTCAGTGTTAGCAAAAGTCTTAATTAGTAACAGAATAAATGACAGTTACTATGCTTCTAAAGCAGAAAGAGTACATAGTCCTCTGAAGTTTAATAACTACACTGCTGTCACAAAGTATGTTGGTATTATATATGCCATGGCTTTGATTCTCATCACCTTGTAACATATTTGAAGGGATCTATAAGCTGCCAGATATTCCAACATTGCTAAATGAGTTCCTGGAAACATCAAAGCCAGGTATCAAAAGCCAGCTAATATTTCGTGCGCCTGTGAAATTTCTTTAGCAGCAGCAAACATACCCCATCTGTCATGCCTGTCTCAAGTCTGTAGCAGAAGAGCCTAAATAGTCTCCATATTGCATTTGATCTTTATCCTTCTATCATTATGACCCTTAGTTTGGGGAGACATTTTCACTTTACATCATAGTAATAAATAATTGTGTCTGATTAATCCAGCTGATTAGGGTGGGTGTTGATTAGTTTGAGGTCACAGGTTTATCCTTGTAGAAACCAGTTAACTTTTATAGGCAGGAAGCCAAGGTTCCGAAGTCTAACCCACCTGGTTAAAACTGTACAGAGTAGCGTCCAGAAAACTTTATACTTAATTGACCTTTGCTGAAGTCTGAGTTCTATATCTTATTTGCATCATCTTCCCACTTAAATGTTTTCCGTCTCCTGTGACTCCTGTTTCATTCAGTGGCACCATTATCCAGTCTTCCAGATCAGAAACATGGGACACATCCTGGACCCTTTCTACTCCCTTCAGCCCCTCTATGCAGTTAGAGTCTAACTCTTAAATACGCTCAAATCATCCCCACTGTTAACCTCCTGAGTTCTCTACCATCATTTGCCTTATATGCAGTTCTAGTAGCTATAGGTGGCTAAGCATAGAATAATAAATATTAATAATAAACATGCTGATAAATATTTAGCAAATAAGGGCCTGTCTCCACCCTTCCCCCACCTTCCTCTACCAAAAATAAACAAATCAGTCCTCCATACCACTACTGTTGGAGTGACGTTTATAAAAGGCAAGTCTGACCCTTTTTGAAACCCACCAATGATTCCTGCTGCGCACAGAATCAAGTCCTAACTTCTTAACCTAGCATACAAAGCTCTTCGTTATCTGGCCCCAGCCAGCCTATCCAGTCCAGTCTCATCTCTTATCATCCCACTCACACACACATACACCCTGACCTCCCACGTGAACTGCATGTGCTGCTCACTCTGGGTCTCTTGTGCCTCGCTTGGTTGGCTTCTACACATGTCGGTCACTCTGCATGTGGTGTCCTGCCTCTCATTGTCTGCCTGGTGGCTGGCCAAACTTGGCTCCCGTTTCATCCATTCTGGGACACCTTCCTTGACCACCTTGCGTGACCCCTTTCCCAGCAGAGTTAGGCCCTCTGCCTCTGGATTGTTCCAGACCACCTTTGTGCCACATTTCACACTGTGCCACAGGATTTGCTTGTCTCTCTCTCTCCCCACTGACTTTTGGGTATTTTGCCTTTTTCATCTTCTTATCCCAACATGTAGTCCAGTGCCTAATCAGTGTGTCTACTTAAGATTACCTTTGTTTGTTTTCAATTGTCACATTTCTTTCTTGGTTTCAAACAATTTATAGAGAAATTGCCTAAAACGGTTACACTCTCCTGAGCTCCCAAATTCATAGTCCCAAGAACTATTTATCCAGTGAAGAGATCATGTCCTGACTAATTTCTGTTTCATTCAGCAACTATTCTTTAATAGTTTTGGTTTTCATTACAGCTCTATTATTTATATCGCAAGCCCTTTTTACTTTTTAGTATCTGAAATATACATAGAAGAAATGATGGTGTGTGGGGCAGACTTTCTGACTTAGTGTGGGTGTTGGTGCTCTGTGTGTTGATAATATATGTTGGAAATGTTGGTGTGTCAAGGTATTTGTTAAGTAGGAAAAAAACCATTGTTAGCATCTAAATTATGAGAATGGGTGTCCTTTTCAGAATTTTTAATTAGTTTTGTTTCTGGATTCTTGTATTGGTATATGTGGTGGTATGTTTGTTGGTGAAGCATGTGGACACAGAATTGTTAATATTTCAGCAGTTCATGTTCATTCTTCCCATCAAAGCAAAAATCAGCAATCTGTTCACAATATTTTTTTTAATTCATCATGATAAGGTTATATTTTGGGTGAGTCCATATTGATTGATTGTAGCCACATGATATATTTAACCAAATCTAAATTCTGCGCAGTGGCTATCTCGCATACTCACTCTTTTCTGGCCATCCCTCAGTAAGGCTACCATTAAGTCAGATAGGGTTCTCATCTGCCAGGATGATTGCATATTGCCTTTACGAAACCCTATCCTTCCCACCTCCACCCCCATCTCTAGCACTGTCTCTGTTGCTCAGTTTTTACACATCCTGTATTTACTACTTTGACCTTTTATCACAATCTGCTCAATACTCTAAATTCCAACCTTTATTTAAGGCTCTGAGACCCTGGACTTATCTCCTTAGCTCATGGCCTGACATCTCTCACAGTGTCTGTTATATACCCTGTTCACATTTTCTCATCTCTTATGTACCCTTGTTTAGGTTTCCTTTTCCAGCTCTCTGTTCCTGTCCATCCCTGTCCCTACCCTTCAAGCAAAATGCTTGAAGAACTCTTTTTTTCTTGTTCTTCCACACAACCTTCACTTACTGGTAGTTATTTCCTATTAAACTATTCCTAAAATTCTTTCTCTTACAGAAAGCTATCTTGGATTGATACTGGAAAGCCTCTTACTTTTCCTGACCTTTATCCATTCCTGGAGGAGTAGCCATCTCCTCTCCCATAATGCTGCATTATTCTATTCTTTGTTCTCTCATTCTATTCTTTGTCCTCCCATTCTTTGTCCTCTCATTCCCAGAGTGTGCTTGCCACCGATGAGTTTAGATAGGCAAGTGTACTGCTTCTTTGGTTTTAGATTTTGTTAGTTATTTCCCTCTTGAAGCCCTGGAAGCCAGGGGCTGCATCTGCTTAATTATTTGTGTATTGCCTTACAGCCCACCATCACCATTTCCACACACACGACTCATAACTGCTTTCTGGTAACATGAAACAATGGCTTGATAAGAGTGGTAGATGTTGAACATTTGGCATTCGTGTTGCATGAATTTTACACTGATGCACATTGAGGAGAATAAAAACTCTTGGCTTTGGTTTTTTTTTTTTTTTTTTGGCTGCATTGGGTCTTTGTTGCTGCACACAGGCTTTCTCTAGTTGCGGCGAGCGGGGGCTACTTTTCTTTGTGGTGCGCGGGCTTCTCACTGCGGTGGCTTCTCTTGTCGCGGAGCACGGGCTCTAGGCGCACAGGCTTCAGTAGTTGTGGCACATGGGCTTCAGTAGTTGTGGCTCACGGGCTCTAGAGTGCAGGCTCAGTACTTGTGGTGCACGGGCTTAGTTGCTCCGCGGCTGTCGGATCTTCCCGGACCAGGGCTCAAACCCACGTCCCCTGCATGGGCAGGCAGATTCTTAACCACTGCACCACCAGGGAAGTCCCGGCTCTGGATTTTTTTAAGGATTCCCTGTTTAAGGGAGAGCAGGTGGTAAAATTAATCTTATAAAAAGATAATTTAATGTTTTTCAGATTTGTTGTTTTGTCTTTGTCAAGGCTACTAAAGCATATTGAAAATCAAATAGCGCTAAAACAGTACTTTGATAACATCAATCCACAGAACAGTTGATTGTAGTAAATTAGGATTTGTCATAAAAATTTCATAATGCCCAAAGGACTGAAGTACATAGAGAATGTAGCAAAAGCTGCAGTTTTAGATGTCTTTCTCATGCAAATCATTATCTATGAAGTCTTAATAATACAGGAGTAAACAGAAATTGCTAGAGAGATGTCCAGAATAAAATCTGATACTTTAATAGCAAAAAGCATTGGCTGTTTATATTATAATGTATGTTATTAACATAATGACTGCTCTTCTAAGAACTCCATAAAGAAAATACTGAGGATTTGTTAACTCATAATTAGGAACAGTTACTGGGAAATAAACTTAAAACAGGAAAATCTGTTTAGAAACTGGACATGATCTTAACAGGGAGAAAGAGGTTAATATCTCTCCACTCAGTGATAACATCAGATTCTCCTAAAGTTAAGGAAAAATTGTTTAAAGCAACTCGATGTGAAATTTAATTTAGGTATAGGAGTTCCAGTTTTCAATGTTTTTCTTTTTTGAAGAATTTCCCAGAAATGTTTTTTAAAATTTTGGATTACGTATTCCTTTTGACCATAAATAATTTTAAACAAAGTAGTGTTCAAATGTGATGTAAACTACATTTTATTGTCTTCTTCCCATTTCACACTTAAAATTATATGTTCCATTTAAGACTACATCCTACTAGTTAGGCTGAAATTAGGCATCCTAATCCTAACTTGAAATTAAGCAAGAAATTAGGGCTTTTGGAAGCTTTTTAGGAATCTTTAAAGGAACATACTGCTGTTTTACAAGTTATGTGCTCCATGGCACCATCAGTTGTATATGACATTTTTTTTTTTTTCTTTTTTCAAATAGAACCTGATTCACAAATTATGAACATTGGCGTGGAGGGTGGGAAATATTTTCTTTCCCTCATATTTGCCGGGGTGTTTAGTGAGAGATGTTAAATAGGTCTTCATGGGTAAAAGGGAGAGCACTGTCATAGGTTTAGAAGAGTACCTTCTAGCCCTCATCATGGTACTTCAATATCTACCTTAGCATATTAAAGGGACCGAGGAGTGGCTGCAGTACGTAAATTGTTTAACTTTGTGTAACCAAGTTTTTCAAACTTTTGACTACAGAATGCTTTTTGCACAGAATAACTATTAACAGTCCTTGAAACAAATGTTCTGAGAGCAGTCTGGAGCGTCACACTAACCAACAAAACCCATAGATCAAAATTAATACCTTTTTCAAAATCCTGATTTACTGAAAGGAAATATGTTAATTATTGGGAATATCTGTCCAAACACCTGGATTTCACCTGAGCCAGTTTTGAGTGCCACTGGATCTGGAGTATTTGGATGTGTGTTATAGACAGTCATTTAGAAATCTGTGGTTGAAAGAATGTATTTGGAAGCTTAGTCACTCTGCTTATATCTGTGATGTTATTATTTTATGTTTTCTTAGGGAAATTTTGAAATATACATGAAGAGAGAGAAAAATAAAATGAACATTTTGCCATTAATGGCAAACACTCAGATGTTTCAAACACTAGATGTTTCAAACACTAGATGAAGTTCCATTAAAAAAGGAACACACGTTTTTTAGACCACCCTTTATAAATTAATTTTTTAAGTGATTCTGATTTATATAGCAGAACCCCCCCCCCCACACACACACACACACACGTGTAAAGTGCTTATTCAGCAGCAGCAGACCAGATAACAGAATGACGAAACTATTCTCATAGCTGAACTTTATAATAATCCAAACTATTTTTTCTCATGTTTCGTCAACTTTTTTTTCTACCCACAGGATAAAGGACAATATTGATGTTGGGTAGATTAGCAGTACTTGCCTCATCTGGGGTCATTTTATTTTTCCTGTCTTTCACCAGACAATATTGTGTATTCCTATGTTGACTTAGGAAAACTGATGCCTCTTGAAAAAGGACAAGCTTCAAGAGAAGTTCATTTCTCTGTCTGCTTTCTGTGTCAGCTTCATCCTAGAGCTGACTCCCTGATTGGTTGAGACCAGGTTTGGCTCATCCCACTGTGGTAGGGAGGGTGGGACTGTGTTGATTGGTTTAGGCCAGTGATGTTATGGGATAGAATCAATCCCTACTCCATGGCTTGCACGTTTTGGTCTTGAGGCATATACGAAATGGGGAAAAAACCAGCAATGATGTCCTTTTACTCCAAACAAGACAAGCTTTGAAAATTCTACAGTATGCTATACTAGATATTTGTAATGTCACATGAGATGTTTAGATATTTCCATTATTTATTAACAGTTCATTTTTTTCTTGGGTCTTTTTAGAGGACAAGAATTTTGGGCAGATTTGAATGCCATGAATGTGTATGAAACAACTGAATTTGACCAACTGCGAAGGCTGTCCACACCACCCTCTAGCAATGTCAACTCTATTTACCACACAGTCTGGAAATTCTTCTGTAGGGACCACTTTGGATGGAGAGAGTATCCTGAGGTATTTACAGGTTCTTTTTCCCAAAAGTGCGTTTAAATTTTTTTGTCTTTCACTGTTCCTTTTCAACGATGACTAGACAGAACCACAGATCAAAGAGCTTATGGATGTAAAATTGAGTCTTGTTGATATGAGTAACGCTTTTCTCTCTTGATTTTTCTGAAAGTATATTTTTTTCCATTAATCTGGAACCCATAAATAGAATACCACTATTATCAGAGAGAAAATGGTTTTCCCGGTATCTTATACTACAGGAGCCAAGTATTTAATGTGGTAAGTACTCAGACTCAGTGCCGCCTTTGGAGTAATTTTAATGAGATGAGCACTGGTGTAACTATTGGCTATATCTGGCTCCTGGTGGTTGGATCTTGTGTTACACTATTAGCGTTTTAGAAGTCTAGGGGGAAACAATCACCCTTAAGCCCCTGGAAGAAGTACTTGAAAATGTTTACTGAACTGTGGTCAGGCAAATCAGTCATTTAAAATTCTATCACATGTGCACATGCATCCTCAGTCTGAGATGGTAAGAATAGCTCATCCATCACAAAGCGAGGTTTTAAAATGATGGTGGTTTATTTTGCCTGTGAATGAGAATTCTGAGTCACATTTAATAAGTGCCCTGAAATGGACTTAAAGATTAATTTCACATTCCAAAGATCTGACTTCTTCAATTTGATTAAGTTCATTTCCAGTATTACAAAAAGGGAGAATTGACTTATCTACCTTAGGTTTTCTTTTAAGGCAATAGCAAAAGAAAATGACCAAGTATGTTAATTAGTGTAAAACACAATATTGAGTTAAAATTTCTGACTCTTAAGTAGTCACTAGGATCTAATACCTTTCAAAGAGAATGAGAGGCTGTTTAAAATGTATCCTCAGAATAGTTGGACTGTCCCTGTGTTTTTCCTCAGAGAGGTTTCTTGGGTTTGGAACTTAATTGGTTTATTTGAACTGTATATACTACCATCTTAAATCCTGTTCTGAAACTCCCTTAAGAAATATAAAAAAAAAATCTCCAGGACATTCTTAAAGCCTCAAAATAGAATAGACTAATCCTTCACATGTTTCATAAGGTGGAAATCCATGTTCTGAACAGGAAGCATTTTTCTATTCTGCATCTTTAAAGAAGATAAAATTCCTACGTGTAACAGGAGGTAATTTGACTCTCTGTACTTTATTGAAACACTTCTGATGTTAACAGCAAAGTTAACTATTTTTACCTTTAGTTACATTAACATTTTTCATAACTTATAGTGACTATTTACCATTTATTGCTTTTTTAACTTGCTTTTTTTTTCCTTTACCTTCTGTTTTCTACTCCATAGTCTGTTATTCGATTGATTGAAGAAGCCAACTCTCGGGGTTTGAAAGAGGTCCGATTTATGATGTGGAACAACCACTACATCCTTCACAACTCATTCTTCAGGAGAGAAATAAAAAGGAGACCCCTCTTCCGTTCCTGTTTTATACTGCTTCCATATTTACAGTAAGTGTCCAGCAGAAAGTCTCACCTTTGCTTCCATTTTATGTAAATGTACACTTAATGCCAAAGAGAAAAAGACTGTAAAAGACTAACTTGATTATTACCTCTAGAATATAAAATTCTGAGTTATTCTTTAGATTTAATTCTTCAAAAAATATAGTTCAGATAAGCTGCAATTAACCCAACACTAAAAGAGTGCGTATCCTATTGGATTTTTTGAACTGAAAAGCAGAGTTAACATTTTTCCACAGCTAAAAGTACTTATACAGTATCTGGAATAAGGCAGAGTTTGCATTTGCCTCCTTCATGGAAGATTGAGATACCCTTCTATGTTATGGGACTATTTCCCAGCCCAGGTAAACTGTCTTGGCAAGTAGAGAGAGAGTCCCTCAAGGTGGTGTTCTCTATTCTTCTTCCTTGAGTGAATTTGCATGGGAAGAATTCACCTTTTCAAATAATTTGCATTCTCATTTGCTCAGTAAGCCCCATCTTCCTATAATACGCACTAAAATTACCTGTCATACTTTTAGGTCGAGACTGAACTCATCCTTCTGAATTATAGGTGAGCTCTCCTTCCATTTTCCCAAGTGCCATTTTTCTTTTGCCTCTCTAGAGAGCCCACTGGCACATCTCCATAGGTCCCAAAAGCTGGGGCACATTACCATTAGCAAGGCCATGTCTGAAAGGTAGTATCTCTAGGGAAATCATTATCTACTCTAGTCAGATACACCATATTTAGAGCTTGATTTTTAAAATGCTACTAGGTTTACTTGGTTTTATGAACTGGGGAGGTCTAGGGTAATATTGGTTGGTCTCTTTTGCTGATCTTTGAGGTAAAAATCTTCTTTTATATTCTTACTAGTAGTTTTTTATTCCAAGCCCAAAGTGTGTTTTTCCCAGATCATTATGGCAGAGTGTTAATGATTCTAATTCTGAGATTGCAAAGGGAACATTAAAAACAAAATATAAACAAAAATCCCTGAAATGCTGGGTACCCAAAAACAATTTGTTAATAAGGCAGATTTTAGAAATATATATATTGACTTGAGGTAAATATGTGCTTTCTTCTTGGTTCAAGTGTAGTTTTTTTTTATTATTATTAGAAACTAATAAAAATGCCATTTCACTAGCACAGCTGGAGATAGTGTCAGCGTCCAGTAGTTAGGAACATATTGTCCTCCTAGGGAGACAGTAGAACTCATTAGTGAGACCGGCAGCTTGGCATGCTGAGCCAATCGAGTGAGATGCAGCTTCTGTGAGAGAGAGAGAGAATGCTCATTCACGTGCTGCATTGTTGGGGGAGGTTTACAGAAGAGTGAAACTTGATTTGTTTCGATCCTATATAATTATGGAATACCCTCTTCCCCCCACCTTTTTTTAAACTTAGGCTTGTTTTGTAAAAGTATGAACTGTAAAAATAATATGAGCAGTAGTAGAATTAATGCCACAGATATGGCCTTCCTATTTATGACATAGGCTTACAAGAGAACAAAGAAAGTCACTCTCTTTTTCTTTTTAAAATTTCCTAGTTTAGTCTTCTTATCTGGAACAGTGATCATCAGGTATAAAGTAGGAGCTTAGCAAACCAAAGAGATAGTGCAGACATTTCAAGAGGAAAAGAGCAGAGAAGCAGCAAGTTCACCAGGGTGGAATGGGTAAATGCAGCCTTCAGTTCCTGTCTGCCCTAGAGTCTGGGGCTGGCCTAGAGGGCAGAAAGAGGAGGGAGACTAATTACAAAAAGCAGATTTCAGAAGTAGATTTCTAGAGAGACTGTGATCTTAGCCAGGAAGAAAGTTTTGTTTTTAAGTGTTAGCAAACACAAAGGGTCAAAGAAAAACACAGGTGTCAAAAAGGCCACAATTATCAGGGAATCAGAGAGGCCTAAGAAGTGGGAATGCTGGAGCAGGGAGGCGGAGGGTGAGGCGAGGGCTTCGTTCGTGAGTTACGGCAAGCTTGGCTCTTTTTAAATGAGGGTTTCCCTGCTTTTTTTCCCCTTCCAGTTTTATTGAGATATAATTGACATAAAACACTGTATAAGTTGAAAGTGCACAGCGTAATGACTTAATATACGTATATGTTGTAAAATGGCTACCACAATCAAGTTTAGCTAACATTCCTCATAGTTAAAATTTTTTTCCATGTGCTTGCTGATTTTTAATAGGGCTGATAAAAAGGATCTTATTCTTTCATATTCTTAGAATACTTGAGCTAAGGCTGCATAAGCACACAAATATCAGATTTAGAGGTTTGGAAGTCCATTTCAGCTGGAAGGACATCTGTCCTGTGCAATCACCTCATGGTCATGAGAAGGCCTGAGAGGAGTTCTTTGACTCCTCCCCAAAAAGGATAAAATTAATTTTTACTTCATCACTGAAGTTAGGTTAGGAAACGTCTTTCAGAATGGCCAGGGGAGGGAAGGAGAGTGATAAAAGGTGACCTTGGATTAGGAAAATTTGTTCTTCAGAGGCCCTTGAGTACAAGTGCCATAGCCTTTGACTTTGCCTCTCTAAAGAAGGCTGGTTACAGTGTGGGAAGCTCGCAGTATGTCACTGGAATACCCATGAGCTGAATACAGACTCAGCATTCTTGGAAAATAGAGCTACATTTGTAACTGTGCTTAGAATATGTATTTTTAACCCATGGCAACCAGAGTGTAGAGTTCCATCAGACAGATGTCTATATACATTTTTATGTTTTAGCCCAATTAAGATGTTGGCTTATTGAAAGTAAGCATCCATGGGTAAGAATGGATGCTTAACCAAATACATAAAATCTGATTGAATGTCTTAGGATAGATGGGATTTATTTACACAGGCTCATCTTCAAGCATATGTAAGGAAATCATAGACCCCCCCAGTCCCCTGAGAAAGGAAAGGAGACATTTGAAGCTTTCATTTTGTGAAACTGATTTCTAGGCAGGAGTGCTAGCGGAAGGAAAAGGACCAGTCTCTTCTATTGTCAGTGCCACGTTTTCAGTATGGCTGTGACAGCCTAAAACCTATTTTGGGCAGAGTGGTTGGGAGAATCTTACCTTCCTCCTTCAATCCAGAAACCTCTGCTGGTAACTTCAACCCCTAACAATACTGGGAAAACTGGCGAGTTAGGACTTACACTCTTTGCAGAGGAGGGATAGAGGGAACAGCTAAAAATAAGGAGCTTATAGTCTGTGTTTCCTGCCATTCCTCTAGAATGGTGATGGCTTTTTAAGGAGTTACAGACCTATCAGAGTCTGATTAAAGCAGTAGGGGCCTCTTTTCAAAAAAATGTACCAGTGAAGGAAGGCTCTGGAGGAATGTCAGGGCTTTGTGAAAATGCTCCAGAAGACCAGAACTGTTGTGCCCTCTGTCATGAAGGTTGGGGAAAACAGCACCCCTTTAGATCTCCTGAACTTAAAAGCACCTGGGGGATTCTGCAAGCCCCGGATCCACCGAGAACTCTGTCTAACAAAGGGACTTTGAGGCACATTAATCATAGGCACAGCTACTTGAAGGAGGTGGGGGATAAAGGAGGCAGGTTGTACCTCTATAGCAAGCCATCTCTTAAAAGTCAAAAGGCTGTGGGGTAGTGGCAATGGTAGTGGGAATCAGGCAGACCTGAATTGCAATCCTGGTATCCATCCATCACTTTCAAGCCTTGTTTAAAGAAAAAAAAAAAAAGAAGACAAAGAAGAAGAAAATATATGTACATGTGAATTGTGAAATATATGGAAATGCAAGGAGTATGCGCTTAGAAACTAGATAGGCCTGGGTTCATATCCTGTCTCTGTTCTTTACTAGCTGTGCTGGCAGTTTCTTGATTTGAAAAGTGGGGATAACCAAGCCATTGTGTGGGGTTATGACAAGTAGTGACACTGGGTGTGAAGTGCCTGGTCCACAGTATGTGCTTAGTAGTGTAAGGTGGCTGATGGTAAATATCCTCCTGGAGATTAGATGTATGTTCACCTATTGTTGTAACCTCTGTGTCCCAAAGCTCTTTTGAAAATTTCAGTTTCCTAATCCATTTGGCAGACTCAGGGCTTCCCCGTGACCACTGTATGCTGATGAGTGGAGTAGTACCCCAGCCCTGAATCTGGGTCTCAGGGTCAGGATTATCTTTCTCTCTGCTTCTTCCCTTTTGCTCTGTTTTGAAAATGGCTAAGAAAAATGATTTAAATCATTTAATCAGGCAGGAATAAGTAACTGCTTGTCTAAACTCATCCTTCAAAGTAACAGACCTGAATTTAAGGTTCAAGGATATTCTAGTGTCTAGGACTTAAAGTAATTAGCTCCATCTTAAGCACATCTAAAGCTATAACATTTGAATTGTATTGACGGTTTTGTTGTTATATGTGATACTTAAAACTGAAGCAAATGCCAACTTTCAATGCCTACTCCATGATTTGTTTGTTTTTACACAAAAACCAAAGTATAAGCTTTTTATTTTTAATATTTTGTCATCTCCCTGTTAGCTCCCTCTTGCCCCACTTCACTTTGCCTCCACTCACTATGCTTCCCCATGTCCACAGCCTCTAGCAATGATACGTTTTGTGCTTAGTACAGCAAAGTTTGAGGAACGTATATAAATTGTTGCTCCCTTGAAACGGAGCATAACTATACAGGCAAAAGAGGAATCCAGGATTCAGAAGGTAAAGATACTTATAAATTGGCATTTGCTTGCTTGCCTTGCAGCAGTACATTCCAGAGTTTTCTCCACAAGGAGGAGGCCAGGGGAAGCTAATAATAGGTTATCTCTATACAGGCTGTGTTAGCTCTAAGATTTTTTTTTTCTTTAGTTGATAGCATTTTCTATATTGTTTTTTTAAACAAGCACTGAAGCTATTCAAATTATAATATTAGATACTGCTGTAGAGCAGTGTATGTGAGATGGAGGTTTTGATGTAGAGCACCTCACTGCTGAGGTTTTACACTGACGTTCTCCCTCTCCCTCGTAGGACACTTGGTGGTGTTCCCACACAGGCACCTCCGCCTCTTGAAGCAACCTCATCATCACAAATCATCTGCCCAGATGGGGTCACCTCAGCAAACTTTTACCCTGAAACTTGGGTGTATATGCATCCATCTCAGGACTTCATCCAAGTGCCTGTTTCTGCAGAGGACAAAAGTTATCGAATCATTTATAATCTTTTTCATAAGACTGTGCCTGAGTTTAAATATAGAATTTTGCAAATACTGAGAGTCCAAAACCAGTTTCTTTGGGAGAAATATAAAAGGTGAGTCAGCAGTATGAAAAGTTCGAGAGCTTTTCTTGATGTAGCTAATGACAAATGCAGAACATAATAGTAGAGACTTGCATAGAACTTAATGTCATATTTGTTCATATATTAACTCACATATAATTCTCATAACAGACCTACAAGAAAGATTATTACAATCTGCCTTTTACAGAAAGGAAACTGAGTCACAGAAAAGCTTGGTAACTTGCCACAGGTCATACAGCTAATACGATACGGTGCTGGAATTTGAACCTGGGCAGTCTAGCACCAGAGGCCTTGTTCTTAATCGCTTTACTATGCTGCCTCAAGTCAGCAACAAATTAATGTAATTCAGAGGGGATAC
Organism: Balaenoptera borealis; assembly: GCF_965194805.1. Taxonomy (NCBI): domain Eukaryota; kingdom Metazoa; phylum Chordata; class Mammalia; order Artiodactyla; family Balaenopteridae; genus Balaenoptera; species Balaenoptera borealis. The sequence continues at coordinate 110,449,315 of NC_138862.1, read as the reverse complement.
ATGTAGATTTGAGGAACCTCAGAATTAAGAGACTCTCAGGTTGGTGGAATTAGGTAAGGAAGTCACCCTGAGAAGATGTGAGAACTAGATTTGAAATGGAAGAGAGAGCAAGTGAACAAATGGTTGATGGAGAAAAAAGGGAAAGGGCTTTTCTTGTCTGCAGTGGAAAAGATAAGTTTAAACTTTTAGTATGATCTTTGATGACATTTTGCCCTTGGTAGCTATTTTAACATTTCCTTCCCATTGAAACCATAAAAAGAAGTTTACGACTACATCATGCCTATTAAACTGATCTATACCTTCATTTTTCTGAATTCCCTGTCCACTCTTTGCCTTAGGAAAAAGGAATATATGAACAGGAAAATGTTTGGCCGTGACAGAATAATAAATGAGAGACATTTATTTCATGGAACATCCCAGGATGTGGTAGATGGAATCTGCAAGCACAACTTTGACCCTCGAGTCTGTGGAAAGCATGCTACAATGTTTGGACAAGGCAGTTATTTTGCAAAGAAGGCAAGCTACTCGCATAACTTTTCTAAGAAGTCCTCCAAAGGAGTCCATTTTATGTTTCTGGCTAAAGTGCTAACTGGCAGATACACGATGGGCAGCCATGGCATGAGAAGGCCCCCTCCCGTGAATCCCGGAAGTGTCACCAGTGACCTGTATGACTCTTGTGTGGATAATTTCTTTGAGCCTCAGATTTTTGTCATCTTCAATGATGACCAGAGTTACCCTTATTTTGTTATCCAGTATGAAGAAGTCAGTAACACTGTTTCCATTTGAAAAATCTTGGTACTGCTAAATTATTTGTATAAACTCAATCCAGCATTTGTAGCAGGTTTTGGATGGGTGGGCCAGAGTGGGGAACAGCATTGACATTAATAGGGCACTTTTAAGACCCATTTTTTTTTTAAGTTGCTAGAAAGTGAAATTTTTTTTTAAGGAAAAATACAAGTTTTAAAATGACCACTTATTCTTTAATTATTTACTAATTGTTGTTAGTGTACTCAGTGTGGAAAAGACTACAGATTGCATATTCTTTTCATTCACACCTGTACATATAGGCAGCAGTGTTATTAGAAACATTTTTTATAAAGAAACTGAACAGCCTAACTAATTACATGTGGCTTAAGCCTGGTAGAAGTTTGGCCAAATGAAATGGAGGCTGTGAGCAAAGTGAGGATTCTATTTATTTACAAAGATTAAAACTGACTGAAACTAGTACTACCATATTTAATCCCTGTGCAAAGCATCACTGCTGTGGTGTAGGATAAGTTCATGACATTCTGGTGGGTGGAAAGAAATTTCTATTTCTATCAGTAGGACTGAAATATGTCACCCAACCAGAGAACATCAATGACTTTAACTGTTCTGCAGAGTTTACCCGAGAACTCAGAGTTCTGTTTAGAGGAAGTAAGAAAAAAAAAAAAAAGGAACCATTTGAAAAGTTTGTCACCAGCAAAATTTTTCATTAACTAGCTACATGAAATGTGATTCTCGTGTTAAACTTCAGTGTTGGAAAAAACAGTCTCTTTCATTATCATCCCACCCCAGTTTGAAGGAGTTGGGCATCTAGTTTGGTTAAAGCCAGTCCCGAGAATTAGAAGTATTACTTTATTTTAGGGTTCCAGACCTAGGCCCTGACCGAAGGTTTTAGAGAAAGGAAGTACATCTGTAACTGAATTGGTCAGGTTTTTTACTGTGCTTTGCACAAAGTAGACCCTCAAAAAAAAGTCTTTGTTGACATGGAAATATTGTTAAAGATGGAGCTCCCACCCTTCCACCTGCTTTGCCAGATGCAGCTGGGTTCCCTGGCCAACTCTGTATTTTACACTACTTCACAGAAACACACACTTGGAAATTGTGCCACTGGCCCAGCAGGAGCAGTGTTAGGTGAACATGCCACTGCCTCAGCTCAGAGAGGTAGCAGCTTGGTGTACTTCGCCTTAAGTAAAGCAAATGGACCTGGATTTATAAAAGCAGTAGTGGTTGTTCACAAAAGAATTCACCACGGAATTCTTTCAGGTACCAAGCTCCCCTAGTATGTTTGTGGTTATTTCATTTACACACAACCCTTCAGGAACTTCTCTGTTGTTTAAAGCAAGATCTATCTATCCTGATGTCACAGTGACTCGGCCTGTTTAAGCACTTACCAGGGCTTCCACACAGTAATTTATTTTGCCCTAGTAGATCTTGTTGTTTGCTGCCATTGGCATGAAGCAGCCCACTGAGGCTGGTACAGTTGTCCTTTCATTCAGTTGTAACTTGTAAACCAGTGATTCCCAATCTTTTTCAAGTTAAGACACCTTACCGTTGCTTATTTGATTTTATGAAACTTGTTCCGTTTTTTCTCCCTAAAGGAAAAAAAAAAGCTTTATGACATATTTATTTTTTTAATAAAACTAAGCAAAAATAAAAGTTCTGGTAATTCTTTAAAACTTTTTCTTGTGGTTTTGGTTCCATTTAAGACAACTGCATTCGACACGTAGTGGGTGATCTGTAAATGCTGATCGATTGCTTGAATGAATGTGTGATTGAATGACTGAATGAACAGACCTAACCAGAAACTGCTGCCTAAACACTTGTGCTCTGAGAATCAGCAAAAAATACATTATCTGGCAGTCAACTATAAGTCACAAGAGAATAGTGAATATTTTATTTTGCAGGTAAGTGCTTGAGGGAAAGGGACAAGTTTTATTTCAGCAAACTGCTGTAGTAAAAAATATGACCAGGTTGTCCCCTGCAACAAGTGCTAAAGGAAATATAAAAAGTGTAAAAATCTCATCTGCTCTCAAGCACCTCCGCTTTCAGCTAACCTAAAGTGACCCAATTGGTAAACGTGAGCCTCTCTGACAGTACTTTTCTCTCCAGTGTAATGATTTTTAAATTCATGTATAGTATTGTATGTTCTAACTAAGCAAGAACTATGGAATCAGACTAAATTTTGTAATGGTTCCATAGATTTAAAACATACTGAAAAGCATTCAGTAAATCTATCTCCCTACTGGCACAGCTGTAATTCACACCATTTCAGAAAGCTGGAACTCACTCTTAAACTATGGTTAAGATTTTCAGGGGGAGTCTGCAAACTAAGATATTCCAGTGTCATACAATTCTGTAGACAGGAAGGTTTATGTGTGCAAAGTTAATAAATATTGGGCCTTTGTATTTATAAATTCCAAAACCCAACTCCACCTTTTGCTATAAACCTCTTTTAGTAAATGACTTAGATATAAAAATAATTATTAGGGCCTGAAATCCTGGTCTTTGAGGATGAATTTTTGTTATACTAGGTCTGAAAATGACTTTAAGAATATATGCAATACCCAAACAGTCCTATATGGTCAGTTTAATAAATCAGAGGGTTTTTTTCCCTCCTTTATTTAAGGAAGGTAAGATGGTTTCATGTGGTTAGTTTACTCATCTTTGTAGTTATTTTCTGGTTTTTTAAGACTACAAATGATAAGAATGTTCCAACTTTGAGACCCTATAATGCAAATTTTTGTAAAGTGCTGTACAAATCAATAGCGTTTATTTATAAATTAAGAGCCAGAAGCAGTATGGAGGCTCCTCAAAAAACTAAAAATAGAATTACCGTATGATCCAGCAATACCACTCCTGGGCATATGTCCAGACAAAACTCTAATTCAAAAAGATACCTGCACCCCTATGTTCATAGCAGCATTATTCACAATAGCCAATACATGGAAACAACCTAAATGTCCATCAACAGATGAATGGATAAAGAAGATGTGGTACATATATACAATGGAATATTACTCAGCCATAGAAAAGAATGAAATAATGCCATTTGCAGCCACATGGATGCAACTAGAGATTATCACACCAAGTGAAGTAAGAGAAAGACAAATACCATATGATATCATTTACATGTGGAATCTAAAAATATGACACAAATGAACCTATCTACAAAACAAACAGACTCAGAGACATAGAAAACAGACTTGTGGTTGCCAAGGGGGAGGTGGGCAGGGAGAGGGATGGATTGGGAGTTTGGGGTTAGTAGATGCAAACTATTACATTTAGAATGCATAAACAAGGTCCTACCGTATAGCACAGGGAACTATACCAAATCTCCTGGGATAAACCATAATGGAAAAGGATATTAAAAAAAATGTATACATGTGTGTAACTGAGTCACTGCTATACAGCAGAAATTAGCACGACATTGTAAATCAACTATATGTCAAAAAAAAGAAAAAGCCAGAAGCATTTTCCTTAGAAATGATAGTGCTGGGTTTTAAAAACAGACCCATCTAGTTTATTGATTTAGGTACTCTTATTGCAGGCAAGTTAGAGAAATAAAACAATACTTTTCCTTAGCTTGCTTACCTTACTCATAAGCTATCATCATCATAGGTAGAAAAATATGTTATCGAAGAGTTTCATCAGCATTATTAGTTGGTCTTATTTTATTGCTTTACTCACTCTTCAGCATATTTTTTGGGAGACTAACGCCTGAATAGAACTCTCATATGGCAGCTCTTTTAAGGCTTTAATCTTAACATGAATGTGGAAGATTTGTGTGTTAGAAGTGTTTCATGAACACTGCTAAATCCTCCAAACCAGAGCAAAGATGCCCACCCACTTTGATGATGTCAGAATTTTATGGGCTTAATTGTTAAGTACCCCATTAATAAGATGAAAAATGACCAAAAGCTTCTATGAATTCAGTGATCTTTTAAAGCAAATTCATATTAATATCACAACAGTATCTACGTTTGATATGTAGGATATATTTAGTCTACAGGCAACGTTTAGTGCTCACATGGATTAATGGGCTCCTTACGATAACTCCCATATGCTGCTAAAGTTTACAGCCAACAGGCTGGAAACCACTGGGCTAGACTATTTCTATATTCAAGTTTTATGTCTATCTCAATTATATCCAGTCCTAAAATAGCCTTAATCAAATCAGCTAAGAGGCTCAACCCAGTGTTCAAGAGCCTCTAACCCCTTCTAAAATAACAAGTTTTAGGTGCCAAATTGTCATTTGTGGGGCCTTATGTCCACATACATCAGCTGCACTTCAGAGTGTTTCACAGCACATTAAGGACTGCATCTAACAGATCTGAGTGGCAAGAGAACACTAAACAGGTACTGTTGAACTACATGATAATGCAAGACTCTTCAATGCTAATATGAAATTCTTGTGCAACCATCAGTTTATAAATCTTTTTGAGGAACAATGATGGATTTGGGGCATTAACCCACACTTTTCTGACAAAGGTCCTACTTGAAGGTTTGCATTTCATAGTATCTTGGTTAAGGATTTAAATCATAATTTCTAGGCTGAGTTCAATGAACTGTTCCACTTAGGAGTGGCAGCCATAAATCTAATGAGAATTACTCTCAATGATCTAAGCCAACTGAACCCAGTAACTACAAGCTTTAGTTCCAACCACTCATAAATGTAGCTGAAATTTCTTCTAAATGTAAATTTCTACCCATATGACTACATTTTCTAAAAATACAAGTTTGTGGTCTCATTTATAATTAACTTGTAGGCATATATAAGTCAGTGCTGGATAGGAGTAGGAATGCAGATTTTGTGAATCATTGTTACTCAATTTTGCAGTGAATTACTGTCATCAGAGAGCAGTGGCTTAGTCACAAGTCTGTTTGAGAAAGTTACACGATCTTAGTGTGTGGCTTGTGGACTGAGATGAAGAATGTAAAGCAGCACAGTGCCTGGCTCATGGTATGCAATCAAATTTTAGCCAGTGGTAGTAATAATAGAAGTAGTAGTAGGGTAGCCTGAATAACGTCCCCAAAATATCCAAGTCCTAATCCCAGGAACCTGTGAATACATTATATGGCAAACAAGGCTTTGCAGACATGATTAGGGTCTTGAGATGGGGAGATGATTCTGGATTATCCTTGGATGCCCAATGTAATCACAAGAGTTCTTGTAAGAGTGAGGCAGAAGGTCAGAAAGAGATTGGAAGATGCTATGGTGTTGACTGTGAAGATGGAGGATGAGGCCATGAGCCAAAGAAGGCAGGTGGCCTTTAGGAGCTAGAAAAGGTGAGGAAACATGCTCCCTTAGAGCCTCCAGAAGGAACGCAGCCCTGCTGACGCCTTGACTTTAGGAATTCCGGCCTCCAGAACTGTAAGATAATACATTTGTGTTATTTTAAGCTACTAAGTTGGGTAATTTGTAACAACAGCAATAGGAAGCTAATACAAGTAGTAAATATATAGAAATTATATTGAAGAATCATCAGGAAGCTGTTCTAATATAAATTAGTAATTAAAAAGAACACTACAAATATGAAAAATTCCAACGCTTGTTGGAAATTTTTAAAGGTTATGTGAAATCCCAAGAGAGTAGACCACCCGTGGCTTCCCAGGAGTGGTATACATGCATACCAAAGACAAACCTCACTTAAAATAAGGCTGCTTCTAAGAGGTATTTAAAGACTGAATAAAGACAAGCACTGTAGTTGGTCAGATAGCCCAGTCTTCAAGAAAGACGGGAGACAAAGCAAATTGCTTTTGAGAAAGGGTTGGTGAAAAAGATGTAGGGATGAAAAATGTTAGCACTGAGATTGTCCAATAGTGGGTTCACTTTGAAGATTCAAGCCTCTTTTGAGTGATCTTTTGTTCCTACTAGGAAAGAGTACACATCTATTTAGAAAACATTTGTTGACTAGCTCCTAGAACCCAGGGAATTCCTCCTTGAAAGGGCACTGCTCCAGGATATAAAGTAGCTTCCTTTAACTTAGCAAGGTACAGAATTTTCCTCAGCCCCTTGTTAAGGAATATCAGAAACCCTTGTCTTTTTACTGCCTCAAACTGAAAGATTAACTCCACTCCTAACCAGCTCCTATTTTTCTGTAATCAGGAACTTCTTAACAGAGGACCTCATTTGGAGCTTTGTTTTGAAGGAATGAGCATCCGCTTAGCTTTGCTTTTCTCTGTTACACCTTCCTCCAAAGAGTCTTGTGGACAGGGTCAAGGTAATCAGTTTGTTGTGGTAAAAATACATAAAGATGTCTTAAATCATAATGAATACAATGAATTCTTTATCTCTCATAACAGAAATCCAGAACAGGTTATTCCAACACTGATTAATTCAAAGGTGCAACAGCTCCCAGGATTCTGTATGATGCTCTTGGTTCTCCCCTCATGATTACAAAATAACTGCTCTGGCTCCAAGTACTACAATACATCTCATTTGTGACATCCAAAAGTAGGAAGAGATGATCCTCATCTAGTGCCTTTTATTTTTTCTTTCAAGAGTTAGTAAATCTTACAAAAGCCTCCTAGTTGACTGCTATTTTTATCTTTTGTCCTGGGTTGCATCTGGTGACCATGCTTAAACCAATCCCTGGCAAGGGGGACAGAATCACTATGAAAGATGTGGACTAACCAACAGTCACTCCCTAGGGCAGGGGACTAATCCATTAAGCAAGTGATCACCCATACCTGAACAAGATTGGGGTTTTGTTAGGAAAAAGGAAAATGGCCATTGGGGAGAAAAACCAACAATTATCTATCGCAAATATTGTTTTTCAAGGTTAAATGAAGGAATTGTATTAAAGAGCACCCCTTGGGGAAGTTTTTCAATCTATTTAACAAAGACCCTGGGTACCCATTTACTTAAAGACCAAATGGTTATGGAAGAAAAACATTACTTCAGAAAGCTTATAAACTGACTTAAAGCTGGATTTACCACTGTCTGGTCTGTGAAACTTCCAGATTCTAAGTGGAGCTATTTTTAATATGAAACTTTGGCCCTTATAATGGACGGACATCAAAAAGACCGTGCAGCATGGAACGCAGAAACAACCTTAGCACCATTATCTCCACGTGGGGTAACTTTAGCAGGTTAGCATCAGTTTCCTTATAATAACCTCATGGGCTGTATAAGGAATGAGAGAGAATTCATGTAAAACCTTTAGCACAATGATAAATAAATAATAAAGCTGACTTCTTGTTACTTGAGTCCAAGGACTCAAATGAGGCAAACTTGAAGATCTATATTTGGGAGTAGGGATAAATCCCTGTAAAGTTAAAGTATCCAGTTTCCTTGGTTTTAGACTCAAGATCTCCTACTTCCTAATCACAATTTTTAAAACTATAAACTACAAACATTAAAAAAATACAGCTAAGTAAAATATAATGAAAACATACTTCAATTTAAAAAAAAATAGAATTGACCACACACACACACACAAAAGTTAACTGTCTACCCCATCTCTTAGCATCAATGCCAACCCCTCAGCTTTATGGAACTGCTACAGAAGACTGGGGTTCTCACTCAGAATTTGGGAGGGGAGGTAGGATTGGCAATGGGCAGCATCAGAAATGGACACCCATCCCTCAGAATTTGCTGGGACACTATAGGCCTTGAGTTTGTGGCAGTGAGATAAGCCTACTTGGAGACAATAAAGTTAAATTATCTCATTATCAGCAAGCAAACTCAGTAGCTTTCTCCATTAATGCACACAAACATATCATGGAATTAAGATATTACCAGGCAGTATCTGACTGAGAAACTCAGGAATACCCCATCCTTGGTGTGCCCCGTTCTGCCTTGGACCCATCACTTCACCTTCCCACAAGATCTCTGAGGAGGTATTTGCCCAAAGGAAGCAAAGCAAAGAGACTCTTTATTATCATCTGGGGTCTTAACTGCAATCTCTTAATACAGTAAACTGGACTGAGGGTTGGAAGATGGAAGGCTACTTTTTCTACTATTAGTTAGGACCAAATGCCCTCAGATCTAGCAGGATATATAGAAGCCCTGCTTCAACTACTCCCTACTTCCAATGCCTTAACTGGGGTTAAGCCTTTACTTCTATGATACAAAGAAAGACCAGTTTAATTCACTTTCCTGTCAGCTCTAAGAAGAGAAAAGTATTCATTATTTAGAGCAAGGGTTGACAAAATTTTTCTATAAAGAGCCTGATAATAAATATTTTAGACTTGGTGTGTCACACAGAATCTCACAGCTACTGAACCCTGCCATCGTAGCACAAAAGTAGCACCAGATGTTGTCTAAGTGAATGAGAATCGCTGTGTTCCAATAAAACCTTACTACTAGCCTGAGGTCACCTATGCTGTATACCACTTTTCATTCAATGTAAATAATTGAACCATAGTTAGTTTATTTGACTTGTTACTTGAGATGTCCAGGTACTGTATTAAATTTTTGCTTCTCGCTCCTACTGTAGCTGTGCTCCTAATTACAGGGAATGTATTATTATTACTTGTTAATATTTTATTTTCTTTCCCTCCCTATCCTATATTAGACTATATTCAACTCAAAAAGAAAACTGAAAACCTTTAAGAAGTCTAAGCCCTTGTGGCTGACGTTACTTGTGAAGGCATGTTTTTCACTTTGGGGTCAGTGGTGGATCATGAGGCCACTATGAGAAGGCTTCCATCATTGCACTGATAGACACACCAGTTGAAAGGCAGTCCCATCCTTGCTGTTCTGGTTCAATAGAAACCTCCCATCAGAGGACAGAATAGATGAGAATCCAATTGGATAAAATAGTGGCAGATGGTCAGTCTCTTACTGGGGTTCCAAGTGGACGGAAACCTTTTCTGACTTTGGAATTTTCTGTCATAGGGTGGCCAAGGGCCTAAAGAAGTCCCTAAAGGCAAGAGGTCACTTATAATAATCCCCATCCCCCTTTTTCAAGAGTTAGAGTTGTCTGGATGGTGGTGGGGTTCCCCAGAGCCAAGAAATAGTACAGGGCATTTCACTGGAGACAATGAGAGACAACAGGATGGAAAGGGTAGAAACTATATTACAGAGCTATGACCATATATTTGACAAGGCTCAGGATCAGCCCCAAGTCTGAAGAGGCCTCAATGTCAGATATGCAAGAGATCAGCACTGGGACATGGGTTTTATTCTAGTCTTCTCTCCAGAAATGGGAGAAAAGGGTATCTGATGAACAAAAATGTTAGAAGCTGCAGACAGACATACCCAGAGACAAAATAAAGACCTCTAGAGAGCTTTGGCAGGTTTTCATAGAATTGCCACAGGACCTCAGAAAAGCCAGCGAGGTGGTAGTGATGGCTATGGGGGTAGTGATTATGATCATTGGGGTGATGATGTCGGTCCTTCATGTTTTTGTTTTTGCTTTGTTTTTTTGGTCACGCAGTGTAGGTTGTGGGATTTTAGTTCCCTGACCAGGGACCGAACCTGGGCCCTTGGCAGTGAGAGCATGGAGTCCTAAATACTGGACCTCCAGGAAATCCCCCTTCATGTTGATGTTAACTGTGATGATAGCAGTGGTGATGTGGTGGTGATGGAGATGATATGGTGGTGGTGGTAGTGGAGTCATGCTCATCGTCAAGGTGGTCATGTAGGTTATGACGGTGGTGCTGGTGATGATAGCATTGTTGCTATCAGTAGTGGTGGCGGTTGAAAGAGAAAAGAATAAAGACACCTAGTACTTGATCTAGAAAGAAAGTAGGGGTAATAAATTATATAGTGTCCAGCTCCACTATAAAGACTCACAAGGAAAGTATAAAAATTTTGACCTTGAGCCCTGCCTCAGAATTCAATCTGATAACTTTGGAGCAAGAAAAACAGTAGATTCAAAAGCTTCTATTGATTGTTTAGTGAGAAATAGAGACCTATGGTGAATGGTTTTCTTCTTCTTCTTCTTCTTTTTTTTTTTTTTTTTTTTTGGAAGATATGTTAATGGATTCTTGATTTTGAAAGTTTTTCACCACCTCCACTCTTGATGGCTTGATGGAGAGGGTCAGGGCTGCCTTATTGTATAACTCCAGGGAGTGTTATTCACGCATCTGTGTGAATAGCACCCTGGAGGAGTTTAATGCTCAGACTGCAGCTATGCTTAAGGCCTTGGCATGATAGAGTAGCCTGTAGTTGTCTGAGAAACTGGGGCAGGAATTCAATGAAGAGCTAAGAAGGCAGAAAGTTCTCAGAAAGGAAAGAGTAGTGCCAACAACAGGGAGACAGGCCAGGCCCAAAACTGTACAGAATCGATAAGATATTCCCAGAAGTGGACAGTAGTCCATGAACTTAGGAAGGGCATTGTGTGATACCGAAATTTTAAGTTGATTCCTGTTCAGAACAGTATTTACCCTGTGTTATCCACACACATAAGTCTTAAGGCTTATGATAGCCTTGAGTCTCAAGGAATGCTGGAAATGAGATTATGTCCACTCTTGGGAGTCATGTGGAGAAGGAATAGGATGGAAGACTACAGGTGATGGACAACTGAGCGAGGAAAGAGATATCAAGCAACCACCAGGAAATTGTAACCACCAAAAGAATTTAAGAACCTTCTGCAGAAATTCAGGGGCATGTGCTGGCTTTCTCATAAAAAAGTGAGATGGGAGGAATTGAATTACTTCATTGGAATATTAAAGAAAAGGGTGACCCTGGAAGGCTGGAAATGTTTATTGAATATTTATGATATTTACTGAACATTTATTATGTGCTACACTATGTATTAAATGCCAGGCCTTATCTCAATTTACAGTGAGAAAATAAGACCTATAATAAATTATTTAGATCAAGAGAATGTAGCCAGTGAGTGGCAGAGCCCCATTTAAACCTATCTGCTAAATTCTAAACTCACACTCAAAAACCACTGGTCTCCAAACATTGTGATGATACATTCCTATCATTAAAAACTTTGGAGGCATGCACCACAATCTTTGTATATTTATTTACTCATAAATTATATATAATGTACATATCTCCTTCTCCACTAATAAATTATATGCATTATAAAATAGACATGAAAATAGAAAAGAAAGAGATGAAGTAAATAATTTTTAAAATGTTTTAAAAACAAGAAATGTAGTGTTTTTATATTTATTAAATGTACACAAATATTTTTATTCTTACTAAAAAATAATAATAGTAGCTGGAAAAAGCATATCACGAATATATCCAAATGGAAGATGTCCATCACCGACTAAGCTTACTAAATCATGATAGTCATTTTTTCATTCTTAACTTCCTTAGTTTTGGAAGTCCTAACCATGGCAATCAGAGAAGAAAAAGAAATAAGAGGAATCCAAATTGGAAAAGAAGAAGTAAAACTGTCACTGTTTGCAGATGACATGATACTATACATGGAAAATCCTAAAGATGCTACCAGAAAACTACTAGAACTCATCAATGAATTTGGTTAAATTGTAGGATACTAAATTAATAAACAGAAATCTCTTGCATTTCTATACACTAAAGATTAGAAAGAGAAATTAAGGAAACAATCCCATTTACCATCGCATCAAAAAAGCATAAAATACCTAGCGATAAACCTACCTAAGGAGGAAAAAGACCTATACTCTGAAAACTATAAGATGCTGATGAAAGAAATTGAAGATGACACAAACAGATGGAAAGATATACCATGTTCTTGGATTGGAAGAATCAATATTGTGAAAATGACTATACTACCAAGATAATATACAGATTCAATGCAATCTATATCAAATTACCAAAGGCATTTTTCAGAGAACAAAAAATTTTTTAATTTGTATGGAAACATGAAACACCTCGAATAGCCAAAGCAATCCTGAGAAAGAAAAACAGAGCTGGAGGAATCTGGCTCCCTGACTTCAGACTATACTACAAAGCTACAGTAATCAAGACAGTATGGTACTGGCACAAGACAGAAATATAGATCAATGGAACAGGATAGAAAGCTCAGAAATAAATGCAAGCACCTATGGTCAATTAATCTATGACAAAGGAGGCAAGAATATACAATGGAGAAAAGACAGTCTCTTCAATAAGTGGTACTGGGAAAACTGGACAGCTACATGTAAAAGAATGAAATTAGAACACACCCTAATACCATACATAAAAATAAACTCAAAATGGATTAAAGACCTAAATGTAAGGCCAGATACTATAAAACTCTTAGAGGAAAATATAGGCAGAACACTCTGACATAAATCGCAGCAAGATCTTTTTGGTTCCACCCCCTAGAGCAGTGCAAATAAAAACAAAAATAAACAAATGGGACCTAATGAAACTTAAAAGCTTTTGCACAGCAAAGGAAACCATAAACAAAAAGAAAAGACAACCCACAGAATGGGAGAAGATATTTGCAAATGAAGTGACCAACAAAGGATTAATCTCCAAAACATACAAACAACTCATGCAGCTCAATATTAAAAAAACAAACAAACAACCCAGTCAAAAAATGGGTATAAGATCTAAATAGACATTTCTCCAAAGAAGACATACAGATGGCCAAAAAACACATGAAAAGATGCTCAACATCACTAATTATTAGAGAAATGCAAATCAGAACTACAATGAGGTATCACCTCACACCAGTCAGAATGACCATCATCAAAAAGTTTACAAACAATAAATGCTGGAGAGGGTGTGGAGAAAATAAACAATAAATGCTGGAGAGGGTGTGGAGAAAAGGGAACCCTCCTACACTGTTGGTGGGAATGTAAATTGGTACAACAATTATGGAGAACAGTATGGAGGTTCCTTAAACTAAAAATAGACCTACCATGTCCCACTCCTGGACATATATCCAGAGAAAACCATAATTTGAAAAGATATATGCGCCCCAATGTTCACTGTAGCACTATTTACAATAGCCGAGACATGGAAGCAACCTAAATATCCATGGACAGAGGAACGGATAAAGAAGATGTGGTACATATATACAATGGAATATTACTCAACCATAAAAAAGAATGAAATAATGCCATTGTAGCAACATGGATGGACATAGAGATTATCATACTAAGTGAAGTAAGTCAGACAGAGAAAGACAAATGCCATATGATATCACTTATATGTGGAATCTAAAAAAATGATATAAACTTATTTACAAAACAGAAACGGACTTACAGATATTGAAAACAAATTTATGGTTACCAAAGGGGAAAGATGGGGGGAGGGATTAATTAGGAATTTGGGATTAACATATACACATTACTAGATATAAAATAGATAACCAACAAGGACCTACTGTATAGCACAGGGAACTCTATTCAATATTCTGTAATAACCTATATGCGAAAAGAACCTGAAAAAGAATGGATATAGGTATAACTGAATCACTTTGCTGTACACCTGAAACTAACACAACATTGTAAATCAACTATATTCTAATATAAAAATTAAATTTAAAAACTGTTTTAAAAACAAGAAATGTAGTGTTTTTTTATTTATTAAATGTACACAAATATTTTTGTTCTTACTAAAAAATAATAATAGTAGCTGGAAAAAGTATATCATGAATATATTCAAATGGAGGATGTCTATCACTGACGAAGCTTACTAAATCATGATACCCATTTTTTTCATTCTTAACCTCCTAGACAAAGATTTCTGTTGAAATTCAGCTAGTAAATATTCATATTTCCAGATGTCAGTCATCTTGCGAACTAATAGAGAAGTGTTGTATTTTTATATTTTTAACCTATGCCTTCAAATTCCATCGAAACTCTTCATTTAGATGACTTTTAAACGGAAAATTTCACTTCCGAATGTTTCTAAGAATGCACGAGAATATTTTTATGTGATATCCTTTTTTTAGAAACAGAATCACATAAAATGGAAACACATCAAAATATTATTTTTCAAAATGTTCTCTCCAAAGTATGTGTCTTGTGAAATATATAAGTATTTCTTATGCATAGTTTAAAAGTGAAAAGACAGTGTCACTTGAAAAGACAAAAATGTTTGTTTCGTGTTTTTTCAAAAATGTCTTCTAAGTCACTAGCGTCAGCTACTTGTCATCAGAAGAAAAAGTCAGAAACTTTGAAGCATCAGTGTTTTCATAAAAATAAGAATGTATAACTCATCTTTAATGTTACCTTTCTTTTAAGCATTTTATCATGAGATAACCAGTGAATCTAGGTAAGAGACAAAGATTTTCATGGTCACAATCCTCCCATACCTATCTTATAAAATTTCACAAAAATGAAACTATTTAGACAGGGTTTGGCAAATGTTTTCTGTAAAGGCCTTGATAGTAAATATATTAGGTTTTCCAGGCCATACAGTCTCTATTGCAACTACTCAACTCAGCTGTTGATGATACTAAATAGATAATATTAAACCAAGGAGCATGCTGTGTAAATAAAATTTTATTTACAAAAACAGGTATCAGGTGGGATTTGGATGTGGCCATACTTTGCGGACGCAAGACTTAGGGTGGTATAATCCTTAAATCCACTCAACGAAGCGCAGATAACCTGCCGTATGTTACTCCAAAAGGGAAAAGAGTGCTAGTGCCTCCGTCTCCTCTGGGAACCTCTCACTTTTTCCCGAGGGTACTATGTCTACTGTATGTGATGTGTCCCCATCCAACAGACAGGCCTGATGAGGGTGCCAGTGTCAAAGTTCAAAGTTGGAGAAACAAGATTTTTCTTAAATATCTTTAGATTAAAAATGAATGTAAATAGATGTTCCAAATTTTTGTCTTTCATCTCAATTGATCATTGTTTGCACCCCACTTTGGAGGTCTTCACTCAAAACTATTGCACATCTGGCTGTGAAAGCAGGTCATTGGGATAAAAATGGGAGGTGAGGGCTTCCCGGGTGGCGCAGTGGTTGAGAATCTGCCTGACAATGCAGGGAACACGGGTTCGAGCCCTGGTCTGGGAAGATCCCACATGCCGCGGAGCAACTGGGCCCATGAGCCACAATTACTGAGCCTGCGCGTCTGGAGCCTGTGCTCCGCAACAAGAGAGGCTGCGATAGTGAGAGGCCTGCGCACCGCGATGAAGAGTGGCCCCCGCTTGCCACAACTAGAGAAAGCCCTCGCACAGAAACGAAGACCCAACACAGTCATAAATAAATAAATAAATAAATAAATAAATAAATAAAAATAAAGCAAGACACAAATTAAGCAATATGAATACCATCAAGCTTTCATCATCATAAAAAAAAATGGGAGGTGAAGTGAAGGAGCAGGTTGTGGGAGCTTTACGGCCTCTAACACTAGCCAACTTTCAGATGGTTGAGTGTGGGGGGCGGCAATGTGATGGCGGCCTTCAAGGATGAAGGTCAAAGACTACAGAGGTGAACCAATGGAAGAAGAAACCGAACAGGGCTTGGGCTTTGGACAGACTTTCTAATCACCATCCATCCAAAGTCTGTTGTGTTCTTACCACACTCTGTTGTTATGATTTAATTAAAGGTATGTCTCTACCAGTAGACTGGGAGCTAGCTCCATGAGGGTATGTTTATATTGTTAGTACCCTTTTTTTTTTTCTTTTCTTAGAAACCAAGTGTCATGAACATTCAAATAATGTTTGCTGAGTGAATGAATGCAGAGGTAAAGAAGAAGTGCCACAAGATTTGGGACTCTTTCTTAAGGAATAAGGTTAATTTAAGATTAACTAAAATCAGACAGACACATAAAAATATAAGGCAGTGTATGTCTCCAAAGTGTCCGTGTGCATCTCAGCACCACCCCAAGTGAGGGAGGGAGGAAATTACTATGACTCAGGAGAAAGGGATATTTCGCCATCACCAGGAGATGTGCTACATAAGGAGATGCAAGGTAAGCAACCAGTTTTTTTAATTGCGTTTTTTCCACAGATAGCCAGAGTGGCAATGATTTAGTTGATTTGATCAACACAGACTGCAGAACTGGAAAATTCTGGTAAAACACAACCTACTTCATGCCAAATTATGTGGTTTGTTCAGACTTACTGAACTGGAAAAGGCCAAATCACTTTTCACTTGGCACTGCATAAATATTACCTACAATGATTAAGGGCAGAATCCCAGACCATGTCAAGATATCAGCCAGCGGATGACATGTAGTCCTCAAGCAGGCATGGCTTCCCCTGAAAACAAAGGCTAATCCTATCTTTTGTATTTCATATGTTTGAGCTGGTATCATTTTATATATCTCAAGTGTTGTTAAACCTGGATATTATTTGTCAGTTAAGATTCTTCCGGTCACACTAATCTTTGTGAGCCTTATATATAGGTTTGTGCTAGCTCTCTGAAAATTCCTGCTGAATCAACATATTCACTTCTCTTTGGGATAGGGAAATGGACCACACAGTTTGAAACGGAGTGAACAGAGGTGTGAGTAAAATGTAAAAGTAGGAAATTAATGTTACTTTTCAAGTAGCAAAGGACTCTGCTTAGAGAAAGAAAAGCTAAACTCTAGTCCCAGCTTTGCTGATAGCTTTATCCAAGTTACCCAGCCCTTCTAGGCCTCAGTTTCCTCATCTGTAAAATGAGTAGGTCAGATCTCTACTAAGACTTCTAACTCTATGATTCTAAGACAAATGAAGAATTAATAATCTGTCTTTAATACTGAAGACCTTGACCTTAGTGACATAATATGCTTCATCAAGAAAGTCATCTGATTCCAGGCTGACTGCAAAGAGGGATCTCAAAAACAGAAGATGGAAAATACAAGTCGAAACTCAAGATTATTCACACTCCTGCATCTCCACAGGACTCTCAGACATATTTACTGCCTCTAAGAGCAGCCATTCTTTGTGACAGCCAATCTCAGTCTTGATTTCTAGAGTCGTGTGAATTATTCTTTCTCAGGTTTCTCTCTCTCCACCTCCACTAGCCAGGGCCCACACCACAACCTTTCCCCTCCCTCCTCCAAGAATACCAGAGGGTGTGTGTCTTCAAGGGCCACCAAAGCCTGCCCTGAAACCTGATCACGAGGACAGGGGACCCTGATCTGGAGTCAGCCCAGTCCTCTCCAGTGACCCACATTTTAATGGATAACTTGCCGGCTGGAAAGGCCTCCCGTGATATTGACTCTGGCCTTCTTCCCTGGGGCTCGTGCTGTAGTGCAAGCCCAACGGCCTGGGAGTCCAGAGTCTTTTCGGAAACACCTCTCATCTGTACCGGCTTCCCAGAGCAGGGAAACTCTGCCAGGAATGGATGGCATCCTCTTCTTGAATGGAGCATTCAAAGCTGCTGCCACGTGTTGAAGGTGAGCCATTTCTGTCTCGTGTGCCCCTCCTTGGTCAGGCTGTGCTCTGACTCAACTTCACATGCAGCTGTTCCCTGGGGTGTTATCACGGTTTTTTCTAATGAGCCATTTCTCCTTCCTGCAGCCGCACTGGGACTCAGACCTCAGGTCACTCTGCCAGTTCCCCAGCCTCTGCCTCAGCCTGCATTCTCACAGCGACCTTACAGCTGATGGAAATTCTGCCTGCAAGCAAGTTAATTCCTCATGCTTCTACTAGATATTTAATGCATTTTTAAAATAGATACTGAATGTCATTTCCATGGCTCTTGCAGATTATCGATGGCAAATTCTTTTCAATAAACTTTTATATGCATAAATGATTTATTTAACATGGGGCAGATTTTATTACCATGAGGAATAGAGGTTATAAGTATTATTTGCTGTCCTCCGTGGCACAGCAATGTAGGAAACCACAGACTATGCTCCGACCACAGACATCTGAAAAACATTTGATTTCCATCGTATTTCTTAAAAATTTTACTGGTTGCTGAAGACCCTTATCGGGCCATAATTATAAATGGACCAGAACATGAAATAGCTGTGAGAGCTAAGAAAGACCTTCCTGCTGGAACAAGTTCATTCTTGGAAACCAAGGCCTCTTACAACTTAGAAGAAAATTGTAATATCGTATATGCATTAGACAGTATTTTTCAAGAAAAGTCTTTTTCCAATTCTTTATCTGAACATTGGTCAGGTTAGTTGTTCAAATCTTCGCATGGATTAGAAATGAGTGCCCTGTCTTCCAAAAAAAGGAGGTCCATCCTAAGAGAAAATGCCTTTCCTGAAACAGTTCCTAAACTCCCTTACAGAAGCCATATTTAAGCCTGACTAAGAAATGCCCACGTATTGAACCAGCCAAGAAGATGATTATACACTGATTTTAGGAGCTTTTCCACTTTTTTTTTTTTTAATAAATTTATTTTTGGCTGCGTTCAGGCTTTCTCTAGCTGCGGTGAGCGGGGTCTACTCTTCGTTGTGGTGCGCAGGCTTCTCATTGCGGTGGTTTCTGTTGTTGTGGAGTATGGGCTCTAGGGCACGTGGGCTTCAGTAGTTGTGGCACGCAGGTTCCATAGTGGTGGCTCGCGGGCTCTAGAGCGCAGGCTCAGTAGCTGTGGTACAGGGGCTTAGTTGCTCCGTGGCATGTGGGATCTTCCCGGACCAGGGCTCGAACCCATGTCCCCTGTATTGGCAGGCGGATTTTTTTTTTTTTTTTTTTTTTTTTTTAACTTTTGGGGTTTTAAAGATTTATTTATTTATGGCTGTGTTGGGTCTTCGTTTCTGTGCGAGGGCTTTCTCTAGTTGTGGCAAGTGGGGGCCACTCTTCATCACGGTGCGCGGGCCTCTCACTATCGCGGCCTCTCTTGTTGCGGAGCACAGGCTCCAGACGCACAGGCTCAGTAATTGTGGCTCACGGGCCTAGTTGCTCCGTGGCATGTGGGATCTTCCCAGACCAGGGCTCGAACCCGTGTCCCCTGCATTGGCAGGCAGATTCTCAACCACTGTGCCACCAGGGAAGCCCGGCAGGCGGATTTCTTAACCACTGCACCACCAGGGAAGTCCAGAAGCTTTTCCACTTTTAACATTTGAAATTAATTCCAGCCAGAACTGTGATGTATAAGTACACATGAAAAGAACTTTGTATGAAGATTATATATAATTATACTGCAATGCTCTATTTTTCAACATGTTTATCAAATAGCTAAGACATGCACAAGTAAAAAATGCAAAAGTTACAAGAGAATATATAGAGTTTCCCTAATTCTCCCCTAACCCCTGTTGAGGCAAAAACTTAGTTTCTTGTATACCCTTCCAAAGATAATGTGTATATATATTATTTTTCAAAGATGATAGCATGTTGAACATAATTCTTGCATGTTTTTTCCTCGCTTAAATTTATCTTGGAGCTCAACCTCATTCTTTTTAATGACAAGAAATTTCTCTCATATGAATGTTCCATAATTTACTTAGCCAATCTCCTAGTGATGAACTTCTGGGTTGTTTATGGTCTTTTGCTATTATAAGCTATGCTGTGGTAAATATCCATATATATAGATATATAGATAGATAGACAGATAGATACCCATGTATCTTGGGTCTAAGGATAATTCTTTTTTTTTGGCCATGCAGCTCAGCTTGTGGGATCTTAGTTCCCCCACCAGGGATCGAACCCAGGCCCCGAGAGTGAAAGCACCAAGTCCTAACCACTGGACCACCAGGGAATTCCCAATAATGTATTTTTAATTTTAGTAGATATTGCAATTTTGACCTCCTTAGAGACTGAACCAATTTACAAGCATTCCTTGCATACCTCCCCCAACTCAAAAAAAAAAAAAAGTATGAACGAGCAATGCTCTCCTAATCAGTCTCTTTGCTCTATTTGAGTTTGTGTTTGTGGAATTGCATTAAATATAGAGAATATCAGAATATAACACAACTGACATAATATTATCACTCAGGTCTCAACTCAAATGTTGTTATTCCCTCCACAAAGCTTCCCTGACCACCCAAAACACACATCCCCAAGCACACTCTAGCCCACTATCCTTTGTGTATCACCGTCACTTATCGCTATCAGAAAATTACCTTGCTTCTTTGTTTATTCTCTCTCCCTACCCTGCCACCCCTCACTAGAGGGTAAGCCTTGGGAGAACAGGAAGCATGACGACCCAGTACTTTGAACAGAACCTGGCACGGAATCGACACTCAACAGTGTGTGTGTTGAGTGAAACCCTGGCTTCAAAGGTACCTTTGTTACCCATGGATGTGAGTTTGCTCTGGAATAACTTTCCAGAGCCCTCCAAGAAAGGGGATGGGAGTTGCTCAGAGGAGTTTCTAACACATTCTGGGAATACTTTACAGGCCTCAGAGAGAAAACAGGCTCCCTCAATTTTGAGGAAAACAAATGGGGCTGGTAGAAACCATCCAGTTCTTTGATTTGGGCCCGAACAAAAAATCACATTATCCTTAGCTCTGAGCAAACTATGGGTCAAAGTGGAACAGAAATTAATATTTGTAAAGTGGTTTGAAGAGTATCAAGCACCATTGCTATGGCTATTAAGAGAATAGAGAGATATTCTTAATGAAAAATAAAGAAGTGGTTTTTGACTTTCAGTTCATAAAGTGCCCTCTTTTGAGGAAGTTCTGTCAGGTGGTATCTGCTGTAGAGGTGATTCACTGAATACAGGTGGTAATAAATGAGTGATTGTCGAAAGGGTGTTTCTAAATCCTCTGTGGGTTATTCGCTGGGTCCCCGGTATGGTCGGCAGGCTCGGCTAGGCCTAATTAATTAGATTCAGCTGTGTAGGAAACTTTAGTAATGACTTGGTATGAATATTTCTCGCTGCCCATTAACTGGCTTGGCATCAGGAAGACATGAAAATGCCATTTGAGCTTTCTGGACGATATATATTCTGGGAGATCCAGGCGATACCATGTGAATTTTCCCATTGGAAAAGATTTTTCAGTCTTAATACAGGAAGTAGATTCATCTTCATTGTCCAAGAAAGTACGTTTCTCAGAATTCTTAGAGAAGCCTGCTACTCAGTTCCTTATATAGAACTTGCATGTAGGCTTTCATGAGCCAGTGCCCTGTCAAGGGGAGGCTTCTGGGGTTTAGACCCCTTTAATCCTCATTGGAGGCACCTTTGCCAATTCTTTAAATGGACAGCGAGGGTTTTCTCAACCTTCAAGTGTTATAAAAGTGCAGCTTCCTAGACAAGTCTCCCAGCTGGCCCCCACCTCCAGCTGCATGGCTGGCCCCGCGCACCCCCGTAGAGCAGTCCTGAAGGCACCCTTGGGCCTGGTCCTCTAGATCTGAAGGCCCTGGAGAAAGCAGCCCTTGCAGGGCCATCTGTCCAAAGACAGCCTCGATTGTCAGCTCACTACTTCCTCCCCGCCAGACATACCACCTCCAGGGAATTCATTCTGGGTGGCCTTTCATAGAGTTCCCTGCTCTGATCTCAGCAAACCCAGGGCCTAAGTGAACTTCTGACTCTGGGGAAGAATGTTGTGGGACTGGGTTGTCCTGTGTGGAACAGAACCAGCGGTACCAGGTTCAGGAGAACTTTGCTGAGTCCGCCAAGGGGTTTCTTCTCAGGCCCAGGCTCTACAAGTGGAAACTTCCAAATATTAACTCTTAGTAAAAGGGCCTGGTAGTCACACAAGACCCTCCCTCCGAGAGCTGCACAAAACCCTGACCCCCCTAGACTGGGCCATTTGAGCAGGTGCCCTCTCCAAACCTGGGAGGAAAGTACAAAGCCAAGTTGGGAGTGACTAGAGGCATTCAAGATTTATTTGAAACACATGATTTCTAAGATGTAAGGACCAAAGTTGATCTGAAGGATTCAAGATACTCCTTTTCATACCATATATTTTCCAGGCCTTTTGTAAAATACCCTCCAAAGAAAAATGAAAGATATGTTTGTGTTTAAGAAATACACAAGATTTTGAAAAAAGGTTAATGCTAGAATCCTGTCCCATTTAAGATTCTCCAATATATTTCCTTACAGGTTATCAAACATCCGTCTGCCTGCCTTAGATTTTCTGTCCAGGAAATAAGAATTTTCCCACAACTAACCTAAGCTGCCTAAGGGGAAAAGGTGGAGAGACACACATACTTCCTGGCATGTGGAATGAGGAGTGATGTTATGATTCCCACTCATATGATCCACTGAGATTGTGGTTGAAACAAAATGCCCTCTAATTAAGAGCGCTGCCCCTTAGAAAGGCTCACCTTGCCAAGCCCTGCTTACAGTCCTACCGATGTCTGCCCTTTGAATGAGTACCTAATAAGAACCTCAGTTTTGCAGAGATGCGGCACAATGGAAGGACATGGCTTTCTTTTTTCCCTCTTTTTTTTTTTTTTTTAAGTCCTGTACAGAACTGTTCTGTCAAGGACCTGTGGCCGGGTGACCAGCGTGGCTATGAATAGCCTAACCCTCAGTCAAGTTTGTATGAGAAAAGCCGATGTGGGGTATTATCTTAGTCAGCTGGGGCTGCCATAGCAGAATCCCATTGCTCGGTGCCTTAAACAGCAGAAACTTATTTTCTCACCGTTCTGGAGGTTGGAAGTCTGAGATTAGGGTGCCAGCTTGGCCAGACTCTGGTGAGGACTCTCTTCCTGGTTTGCGAATGGCCATCTTCTTACTGTATCAGAGACAAAGAAGAACGGGAGAATATGAGGGACCCACCCAAAGGCCACACTACAAATACCATCACCCTGGGGGGTGCAGGGCTCACAAAGGCACCAGCCAGGCAAGGCCCAGCTATCTGCACTGAAGGCTAACAAAACACACAGTCCAGATTCCTTCCTCCTTCGTCTAGTATTTATTGAGCCCCTACCGTGAGCCAGGCACAGGTCTAGGCAATGGGGATACGGCAGCCAAGAAAGTACTGACATTCCCTGCCCTCGTGAGGCTTCCAATTTATATATTCCACCAAAAGCCTGACCCTCAATAATTCTGATACAGAGCTAGAGGCTTTGACGAGCTAAGGTCTGAACACTCAACCAGTGCTGCATTTTTAAGATGTAGATTGCTTCACGTTTCTTCCCTTTGTCAACTTTTGAGACACCCCAGGAGCACATATGCTGTTCAGAGGTGGAACCACCCAGGGTGGGAGCAGAAGCCCGTGAGCCTCACCCCGTGAGTACTGCTTGGCCCTGTGGCTAACGTGCTTGCTGCCTGGCTGTTGGGCTGCACACTGCAGACCTGCAAGCCTTGTAGTCGTCCAGCCTAGAGACTGAAGGAAGAGCAGAGACATCAATGGCTTACCAGACAGGGGGACTCTCACGCAAATGTGCGGCAGACAGAGAGCAGGACACGACAACCATCCTCACTACCGCTGGGAGAAGGAGACTACCATTTATAGAGAGGAATTAATGTCAGGTGGACTCAGTTACCAGGGACTAATTAAGCCCTATAATTAAGAGAACTGGGTAGTCACGTGAGAGAAGCAGGACCTGGTTGAGCAGGGGATATACAGAAGGCAAAAGAATAGCCATCGTGAATGGCCTGATCTTAGAGTGGCCCTGGACCAGACGGTTCCACCATGCACCCATTTCTTCACTGACAAAGAGGGGATGCTATTTACCTGTGTCCTAGGGATGTGTGTGAATTTCACCCACCAGTCAGAGATTGGAAAGCCCGCTTAGGTGGAAAGACAAGTAAATGAGCTTTACAACTTGCCTTCACGCAGCTAACTTGCTGCCTGCCTTTCAGGAGATCCACGTATAAACACAGGACCGTGTAAGTAACCTGATGTCAACACCAGCTGAACAAAGGCACAGGGCTGAGGAGGGCCAGGTGGCCCAGGAGAGACACATTTGGGCAGGCTTTGGGAGAGAAGGAGCCCTTTCTTCTGGTTCCTTATTCAGATCCCTTCAAGGGAGGAATGACCTACCAAACGTGAGCAAACGGTTCCCAGAACTGCTGAGTTTCATTCACACAGAAAAAAAAACAAAAAGTTACCCCTGGCAGGCATTTATTTTCCAAGAAGCCATGGGCAGCCAGCGGCTGTGGGCACTTGTCCAGATACTTCAGGTGGAAGCTGCCATTACCTGATATGGTGATGTCTGCTGGGCTAAGTAGGGCGTGGAACGTGAACTGCATTTGGTCCTGTGACTGCTGACAGAGATGGGGGCGGGGTGGGAGTGAATGGTTAAATTTCTATCTCCCATTTTGTCCAATGTTTTTCTTCACGTGGGGAAATAACTAATATTGTCATGAGACGATTTATAATGAATTTAAAAGGATCTATAATACCTTTAAAACACAAGGCGTGAGAGAAAGCCATGTTGTCACTATAGTAATAAAAAATGCAAAGGTAAACTCTGTATGAAGTTAAGACATAGAAACCACAATGAGATATCACCTTACTCCTGTCAGAATGGTTATCAAAAAAGAACATAAATAACAAATGTTGGTGAGGATGTGGAGAAAAGGGAACCCTTGTACAGTATTGATCATGGGAATGTAGATTGGTACAGCCACTTTGGAAAACAGTATGGAGGTTTCTCAAAAAACGAAAAATAGAACCACCATATGACCCAAAAATTCCACTCTGGGGTATATATCTGAAGAAAACGAAAACACTAATTCAAAAAGATACATGAACCCCAATGTGCATAGCAGCACTATTTACAATAGCCAAGATATGGAAGCAACCTAAGTGTCCATTAACAGATGAATGGATAAAGAAGGTGTGGCACGTATATACAACGGAATACTACTCAGCCATAAAAAATAATAATAATAATGCATTTGCAGCAACTTGGATGGACTTGGAGGGTATTACACTAAGTGAAATAAGTTAAAGACAAGTACTGTTATGATATCATTTATATGTAGAATCTAAAAAATAAAACTAACTAGTGAATATAACAAAAAAGAAACAGACTCACAGATATAGAGAACAAACTAGTGGTTACCAGTGGGGAGAGGGAAGGTGGGAGGGGCAAGATGGCGGGGGTGGGTGGGGAGTGGGAGGTACAAACTATTATGTATAAAATAAACTACAAGGATATATTGTACACCACAGGAAACATAGCCAATATTTTATAATAACTATAAATGGAGTATGACCTTTAAAAATTGTGAAGCACTATGTTGTACACTTGTAACTTATACACTACTATACATCACTATACCGCAGTTAAAAAAAAAAAAAAGACATAACGAGCTCAAAGACTGTCAGGGCAAGATGTGGCATCATTAAGGGATTGTCTCCCCAAGACTCTCCCACAATTTAAAGGAAACTTCCTTCCTTCCCTCTTCCTCTCCTTTCTGTCCTTCTTTCTTCCCCCTCCCTGCTCTTAACCACGATTAACAGGTTTTAGTGCTTTAAGTAAAAAGCGACACCTTTTTGACCTCTCTGTCCTCCGAGGTGTTCCAAGTGTGTCACCTGCCCAGGGTGACTGCACAGTAACGAGACAGACTTCCAGGTCTGGCTTCGGGAGCTAAGTCTCATCACTTTGTGGTCATAGCACATTGTTTCGGGGGATTATCAACTTCTAGGGAGGGAGTCAGGCAGGCTGGCAGGCAGGCTAGTGACCCCGCAGGAATGCGAGCTCTGGTGAGTTTCACAATAAGCCAGCTTCCACCATGGGAAAGCCGTCCCTTCTAGAAGGCCAGGCAGGCACGCAGTGGGATCAGGTGCCTTGCAGCCTTCTTTGGGCCAGGTGTCTGACTGTATGTGTTCCTGAGGTGAGCAGGGCAAGAAAAAAACAAAACAACCAAACCAAACACACCGCTGCCTTTACCTTGAGTCCCCGCACCCTCTCTTCATGGGTCCCAGATTCCCTGACTTCAGGGCCCCTGCAACACATCCTTCCTGACACCCCAGGAGTTGTCCTCTGCCCTGGGTTCATAGAATGAGACCTAGATGATGCCGAATTCTGATTTCTACTCTGAACAGTCAGCAGAGCTGAGTTCTGAACAACGCTGTTTGTTTGTTTGGGGTACGGTCTCTCTTTATAGGTTGGTCTGTTTTCCATTCAGTGGTTAACTGTTTAATAAATAAACATTAGGAGCTGTGAGTTCTCACTGGGGGTATTAGTACATCAGACTGGTGATTCAAGAACTCTGAGCCTTAGAAACTAATGACAAGTGACACAGGTCACCTTGTAAACGTGCTCACGTCCTCAGGTCTGTCATGAACAGCCTCACATTCTGGAATAACAGACCTTCCTCCCAGCACGCCAGGCCCAGGCTTTCAGTCTCATAGCGCTTTCTTTACCCCAAGGAGAAGCTGCTCTGACATAGTGTTCTGCATAAAACATGCAGTCCAGCTGGAGGGATGGGTAGACATGATCCCACTTTACAGTTTTTCCAGTTATCGCACTTCCTGTGCTTAGAGCAGCAAGTCTCTCTGTGCTTTTTGGAAATACATCTGTCTCAGTTGGAGTTAACGCTACAATGCCACCGACGGGGTTAACTATGGTCCAGGCAGTCGGCTTGTTTGTGGACATACCTTGTGGACTCAGGGGCTGGTCAAGATGATGAATTTTATACAGTCAAAAGGAGAGTCACTATGTTCATCTGTCATCACGGTGCTGACATAACACTGGGTTTTTCTAGTGTGCTTTTTTCACCTTCCCTAAAAAGGTAGCATTGGCTCTCAGAATGTTTAAAAAATACCAAGCATAGGTTACCATAGGAATTGTTACATTTCTTATCATTTAAAAAATTGAACAGAATTACAAAAAGGCAAGGCAATATGTTGATCCTTATAGAAGCTAGGTAATACATACAGGGAGAGTTATTATACCATTTTCTATACTTTTATGTGTGTTTGAAAGCATTTAAATAAATTTTTAAAATAGATTCTGACACCCATTTGAAACAATACAAAGACAATTGATGTGCAAATTCTTACTCAAGAACTATTAAGAACTGACATTAATGGAACACTCAGCCTTAGATCTGAGGATCTTCTATGTGCCAAGGCTTCACATGTGTGATTTCCAAGCCTCACAACAACACTGCAAAAACAGGATAATTAATCCAATTTATAGGTGAGACTCACAGAGGCTAAATGATTAGCTCAAGCCACTTGTCAAGTAACAGAGTCAGGACTGGAACACAGACCTGTTGTTCCCTAAGAAGAAGAACTTTCCACAACTCCACACAAACTTCAGCTTTGTATGGGTGCAGAGTGCATGATTCCCTAGACCAGTGATTCCAAGGTCAGGAGTAAGGCGGGGGAAAGCTATGTTTACCTCCAGCTGATTCTCATGGAAACAGAATTTAGGGAATTCTCCAATTCTCCTTGATTTGAGGCTCTTGGATTCTCCCCCCCACCAAAAAAAAAAAAAAAAAAAAAAAGGGAAACTTGTTCCTCAAAGTGTCCCCTCTTTAGAGGCTGTCTTTTAAAAATGTATTGCTTCTGGGTGGCATAAAACATTTCAACACATTCCTAATTCTTTCCCTTTGAGTTAATTTATTCCTCAGCTTCATTTTTCTTCCCTGTTGGGAGAGAATGTCCTAAGAGCAGGGACATCTGGGGCAGGGGAGTCACTAAGAGGTGATAAAAGTTTACAAAAAAAGAAAGTGGGGAAATCCAGCGTCCTTTCCTTTGTGATTTCACCTAAGCAGCAGCCAACACCACACCCTTATGGGTGTATATTTGGTCTTTATACACTGTAAAGTCTAAAAATAAAAGAACTGTCTTTGAAAGGGAACACTGTGCCCTCAGTTTCTGTGGAGGATTTGAATCCAGTAATTAATTCTATCTTTCAAAGGCCAATTTTGATATCTGGATTTTCTTCCTCGATGCCTCTTCCTTGCCCGGTGCAGCGAGTGTTTGTCGAATGGATGCAAGGGTCAATTCCAGGCCAGAAAGAACAATGGGCGCATTAGAATTGCCAAGGGTCAGAAACTGAAGCATTTCACATCATAGGTCTGAGTTCCAGGAAACCATGACATTCCTGAGTTCTTTGGAGATACTGGCATTCAGAGGCATGGATGATTTCAACTTAATTTCAGGCCTCGGGGGACTGCATCAGGTTGTGAAGATCTTCAAGAACTAACACACACACACACACACACACATTCACATACCCTACCTATGAAAACCACATCATTTCAGTGAGTCTGGACAGTCTTGACAAACATTTATCCTTCCCAATACCATATCCACCCTCACTGTGAGGGATCCAGAAGGGCCTCATAATATGCCACTGTGAGAGAAGGAAACCAACACTGGATTTTTCCCCCATGTGCTTGCTTGCCAAGCCTAAGAAAACATTCAAGCCCATGGCTTCTTCTTTCAACTAGTTGAACCAAGGGTAGGGTAGGGGAGCGAATGAGAGTGGGAGCCTCAGTAATTCCTACATCTGACCTCAAGTCCAAAGATGACGTCCTTCTTCAAAGAAAGAATTCTTTGAATGTGTCCATGTAATCTTGAGACAGGGGATGCAGGCGGCTGAGGCCTACAGGCACCCAAAGTAGCAGTGGCTCTCGTGTCCTTCCAGCCTAGGATGCCAGGTTGGCTGGACAAATGTAGCTGTAGGAATCAGACACACCACGAAGACACAGGGTCTATTATTATCAGTCGCTCTGAGGAGAGACTGCATGGTCAGCTGCTGTCCCAGAATTCCCCTCTTGGGCCCTGACGGGGGACTCTGAAGGCATCCAAAAGGGACACTGGCAGTGCCACTAGACAACCTCCTCAGAACCATTTATAAGGTTCTATGACCTTAGAGGCCCAGGCCTCCAAGAATACAGACTCTCAGACCCAGAAGGCATCGCAGGGCCATCTTGTCACGCCCAGTCAGGGAATACGATAGATCCTGTAACTGAACTTTCTTCTTATCCCTTTAAGCCCTACGAATTCTGTGGTAAGCCACTTTTGAAGGAAGCATTTCTAAATGATGTTATCTACTAGCCTGTTTCATAAAACAGGTGTTAATGAACACACAACCCTTTCATAATAACTTGACATCACCCTTAAACTTCAGTTTTCCCATCTATAAAATGTAGAAAACAATAGCCCTGACTTAATAGGGGTATTGTCATGGTTGAATGAGACATGACATATGGAGTGCCTAGTACAGCACCTTACCCATTATCAGTGTTAAATAAATGACAGCAAGAATCAGTCCTAGCAGCTCCAACCATCAGATATCTCCTTAGCATAGCAACACTATGACTCTCCAACAGCTCCCTGCCACACCTCTGCCAAATCTGCTGTTTCTTATCTACTGTGGACTGGGAAACTAGAAAAATCAAACATGTCCAGAATTATATGTGTATGTGCTCAATTAGAATCAATAAATCTCCAAATGAGTGGTTAAATGTATAGCTGTGTGAGTGCTTGCCTCCACCCAGGAATACAGTCTGTGTTTTGAAGGGTTGAATATATCATATATCAGCTCTCCAGGGTCTAGATGAGTAAGCTGTTACTGTATTTATTATTCCCTACATATACAAGCACGTATTTCTTTTTATAAAGTAGGTTTTTTTTGGTTGCGTTGGGTCTTTATTGCTGTGTGGGCTTTCTCTAGTTGCGGCGGGCAGGGGGCGACTCTTCTTTGCGGTGCGCGGGCTTCTCATTGCAGTGGCTCCTTTTGTTGCGGAGCATGGGCTCCAGGCATGTGGGCTTCAGTAGTTGCAGCATGTGGGCTCAGTAGTTGCGACACTCGGGCCCTGGAGTGTGCGGGCTTCAGTAGTTGTGGCTTGAGGGCTCTAGAACGCACTCAGTAGTTGTGGTGCATGGGCTTAGTTGCTCTGCGGCATGTGGGATCTTCCCAGACCAGGGATCGAACCCATGTCCCCTGCATTGGCAGGCAGATTCCTAACCACTGCGCAACCAGGGATGTCCCTATAAAGTAGTTTTAATCACATCTTTAAGGTCTTGTTAAGAAGTTACTCTTTTTCCACCTCCTGGCAAAGAGACACACCAGAGCACGCAGAAGTGATGTATTGTGATTAATAGAAACCAAAGCCATGGCTCCTCCAAGGACCATCCAGATTTAGAGATATCAGATGCTTGTCGACCCAGGAGAAATCTCTAGTCTTGACTGTGCAAAACAAATCTCACAGAGGAATGTCTACCTCTGGCTCTGTAAGAAGGGGTAATGGAAAACAATGATGTGTTTCTGGGTTGGCAGTTTGGCATTGTCAGTCTTCATCATAGAGGGGTGAGTGTAATCGTCTGTTACGAAACCAGACAGATACAGGTGTGCTTTTGTAGTGAACTGTGATTGATTTTGCCAGCTCAGCACCATTCAGCCGTCTTTTGGTAACAGCACTTCAGTCCAGGGATGGGTATGTGACTTGGGTTTGGCCAACCAGAGCACCATATCTGAAAGGGATCCAGTGATTAGTTCTGAGATAAATATTTTAGCCAATGGAAGCCCCACTGGCCTTTTTGTTAGTGCTAACTGGAAAGAGGCAGTTTCTTTCTTTTAAATTGGAGATGTAAGCCTGGAGCGATGGGTGGTCATCTTGCTACCACAAGAGGAAATCTTATCTGAGAAAGAGACAGACCTTGGGGACATCACTTAAGCACCTGTATTCAACTGTAGCAAGACTTTTCAGTTATATGTGCTAGTAGGCACATTCTCTTTTATCATTTTCCCCCCCTTGGGACAATTTGAGTTGGATTTTGATCACTTGCAACTGAGGGAGTTCTGATCATGCATCCTGATAATAGGCAGCTCTTGGCTCTGTGTGACGTCATGGTAGCCAGCCTCCAAGATGGCCCCCAGTGACCTTCACTTCCTAGCAGTCACATCCTTGAGTAGTCTGAATTAGGGCTGGTCTGTGTGACTAGAGGATGCAGCAGAAGCAATGGTGTATGACTTCCAAGGCTAGGTCAGAAAAATGCATTGCAGCTTCTGCCTTGGCAATTTGAGTCTCTCATTCTGGGGGAAAACCAGCCACAGTGTTGGGAGAACACTCAGGAAGCTCACGTGAAGAAGCCCACACTAAGAGCACTTAGGCCTCCTGCAAAGAACCAGCACCAATTAGCCAGGCATGTGCGTGAGCCACCTTGGGAGTGGACCCTCCTGCCCCACTTAAGCCCAGCTGACGTCTTGACTGCAACCTCATAAGAGATCCTGAGCTACAACTACCCTACCAGCTTGATCCCAAATTCCTGACCCACTGTGGGAAACTGAGAGATAATAAATAATTATTGTTGTGTTAAGTCACTACGTTTTGGAGTAATTTGGAGTAACACAGCATTAGGTAACTACCAGACCTCTTCTGCTATTTCTCACGCCCTGATCCTGATGAGAAAAACAGGATACTGTAACACATACGTCCCAGGCTCTTATCCCTCAAAGTCTCACTCTGTTTCTGAGAGTTGCCAGAAGGGAAGTGATTATCATAGTGGAGCCCCTCCCACCGTGGGCCCTCGCCTTCCTCAAGTGCCAGGCGCCACCATCACCTCTGCCAGGCAGCACCATCACTTTCCCAGGGGTCAGTGTCTCTGCCAAGTGACTGGCCCTGAGGCCTCCTCTATGGCAGCCCCCAATTCCCCATAGAAGAACTCAGGCCTCCTGGACGTGTGTGAGCTCAGGGCTCACTGTGTCCCCTGCAGGAATGACGCTGCTTCTTGTCCTGTCTCTATGTCACTTTAACCTTTGACTTGCCCATGAAGTTTGGAATGTGTAATTTTGTACACACCATATGATATCTCAGAGGTCCAGCTTGGCCATTTTCTCTTCAGTCATTGGAACAAATAACTTCTTCTTTGAAGCTGAGTAGCCAGATAGAATTTTCTGTGAAGACGAAAATGTTCTATATCTTCACCATCCAATACAGTAACCACTAAGCACACGTGATCACTGATCCCTTGAAATGTGACTAGTATGATATGAGTCGGATTTTTGATTATATTAAAATAGTCACATACGATGAGTGGCTTCTGTATCGGACAGTACAGCTTTAGATGCAGTGGTTGTCAAACAAAAAACTTTTCATCTTGAGCAGAGAGTCTGCACTAAGATCAATGTGACTTTAGAGAAATGCTTTAACTCCAATGTCTTAACCCAATTTTAATGGAAGTGGTTCCTTTGGGATTTGCTTTCAGAATTTCCTCCCACCTTCCCCTCAGGACTCAGACAGGAGCCCAGGACTGACTAATCCCTCCGTTCCTCCAGACATGCCAACACACAACTGAATCCCAGGGATGGGTGTGGCCCGCTTTCAAATGAATACCCTGCTACCATCAAATTTGGCATCTCAGGGTGGGAAAGGATCTGGAAGCTTATCTAGGCCACACTTCCATGGGCCCCTCACTGCTTATGATTGCATAACCGTTCACTGAGCAGTCCCAACTCTGTTGGGTCTAAACATGAAGTGGTTTTAATTTTTCCAATGACTACCTTCAAATTTGATTTGCTCTGAACCAAACAAAACAAACTAACAAAAGAGAAACAAAAAGCTTTTCCCTTAGCACATCTTGGGCAGATTCCATTACCCTCTTGTCACTTTCAGCCCATTAAAAATCCCCTTCTCATAATCTAATTCAGAATCCTATGCCAGCCTACTTCTCTGTTAGTTTTAAGATCCTCCAGCCTGTTGGAGTGGAAAGGGGTCGGGAAGAAGGGACCACATTGTTCCCTGATCTGGGAGATCCCGACCGGTCGGTGAGGCCTCCTCTGCCACCTCTCAGCTCTGCCCTGGGTGGCCGACCACACAACCTCTTGCTGCTGGGTTCCTTTACCAGAGGGCAGCCCTCTGGAATGGACCCTGGCGAGAAAGCTCGAGACCAGCAATTTCTCTGGGTACTGACCCCCTGCCACCATCTCTCACGCAGGCAGGCAAAGGGGGAGATCTGCAAGTCCACAGCCCAAGCTGATGTCCACTTGGGGAGGGAGATGCTCTCTCCCCTCTTTCAGCAGTGGCCCCCCTCCCATTTCTCTTGCCTGGGGCAGGGGTGGACTGGGGCACAGGGAGGGAATCACTCCCTACTGTGAACCGTGCCCACCGCTGTCGACTTAGACGCCTCCTGCTCTTTTCCATGTGAAAAGAAGCAGGAAGGTGGTAGGGTGGACGTTGACTATGGAAGCCTAATATGTAGCCTCTTAGAAAGGGCGAGGGGGAGGGGAGAGGGTTGTAGTGTGGCTTTTGGTTGCTACTAATTCTTTTTTTTTTCCCAGGGTAGAGATAATATTTTATGTCATACATAAATGCACACAATATGACTAAACTATGAAGGGCTGGCCCTGGGGTAGTAGGCACATTCAATTCTCACAAGCCAGGCCAGCGGAAACAGTATGTTTTGGGGGGCTTAGGGGTGGAGGGTCACCTGGAGCAATGAAATATATTAAAAAATATTCTTGTGGCGGGATTTTTGAGGGACTCCTCTGCTTAAACATGCTAAAAGCATACTGCTTAATTTATACATTTATTCAGAATGTATTGACCCCTGAATCCATCCTCAGAGTGTGAAGCATTTAGCACTTTTTTTCAGGTGGGACTCTAAATGCCAGTTCCAGAGCGCCAGGAACACCCTCACTTCACCCTCCCCCTTCCTGATTTGGTTTGGTTTAAGTGGTCTTGAGCAGGAAGAGTGGATGTGCAGGGATCTTGGTGAGCCACTGGATGGTCTCAGGTGAGCTGCTGGCAGAAGGGCTGTAGACAGAGACTGGTCTGGATGCCCAGAGGCTGGACAGAGACCCCAGCATGAGGCAGCAGCTGTCCTGGTGTCCTCACAGTGGGCAGGGGCTGCCCTGCCCCATGAAGGGCCAGGCAGAAGGGCTCCCAGTATGCTGGCCCAGGCCAGAGGGTTAAGCTCTTTGCTAGAATCTGCTGACTCAGAGATGCATAGTAGAAGTTCCAGCCTAAGTGACAGAAACCTCTGGGCTCAATATGCCATTTATGGGGCATAGGGTGGCTTAGTGACCAGTGGTGGCTAAATTTCCCTGGAAGCAAACCCTGAAGGGCATGTCTAGGGGCAGAGCTGGAGGCTGGGCAGGATGGAGCTGGTCAGTTCACTGTGCTTCTTGGGAGTGGACGTTGCTCCAGCACTGGGGTGGCCTGCACTCGTTACCAGGACGAACCCAGCTATGGCTATTCTTGGTGACCTGCACATCGGTTCATGTACACAGACACCTGCAGAGGCCAGGAAGCTGGGAGTGATGGCTCAGGACTGGCACCAGCATCAACCTGCCTCTTCTCTACCCAAACCACCCCTGTGTCCCAGACACGTGAACCCTGCCCCCACCCCACCCAGGAGAAAACACTCCTCTGCCTTTCTTTCCATTTCTCTCTCTCCCTCTTCCTTCTTCCTTTCTGTTTTAAGCCCAGCATAAAGGGACAACTTACTCTATACCCACCATTCACAGGGAGGCTTGCTTCGTGGATTTCAAGGTGGTTTTCTGAGCTAGCTTGTATTTTGAACTATGTTGCACTTCTCTCTCTAAAGAAAAGAAAAAAAAAAAACCAAATTGAGTCTCCAGGACTTGGCTCCAACAGAGTACCTGCTCCCCATGCACACTTGAGTAAGAGAAAGGAAAAAACACCATCGCTCTTAAAGTATTCATCTCCAGCCGGCTTTTGGCAGTCTTTTCTCAGCCTGAATATGTCCCTGTTCTCAATACCATCTGTTCTCACACACCTGCAGCATTTAAATAGGCCAAACGTTCCTGTGACAGGTAATAGGAATGATTTCTATAAGCAACATACCCTGTAAAGGAAATGTGGTTTCTTTAAACTCACTGGGTTCTGAAATTTATTTAGAATATATAGGGAAACCATCCCAAATGAATTCTTAGTAAAACATATAAAGCATAATTGTCTTGTCTCTTTATTAAAAAGAGGATATAGAGCTGAAAGCTGGGTCAGCCATTTTTCTCTTTCAACTGTTTTTTCCTTGTGGTTTGGCTAACTTTCGAAAGACTTTTTTTTTTTTCTAAAAACAATATTCTATTGATTCTTAAAAGATGAGAAGGTTTCACTCACTGCATTCAAGTTTACATTTTCATTAGAATTATGGTGGCATTATTCATCGTTCATTTTCTCACAACAGAGACACAACACAGTATGGTCCCATTTTATTTATGAGAACACTGAGGCATGGAAATTTAGGAAAATTTCTCCAAGGTTATATAACAATTGATTGACCTAAGATTTTAAGTCATCATGCTGTCCCAAATATTTAAGCAGTTGTGCCACTGTTGACTTTCTGACTGGCTGAGATATTTTCCTTTAGTTCTTGATGTCAACCCCTTGACCAATGTTATCAATTTAAATTCTCTTACAGTAGGTTCAGATTGATAAGGATATTAACTGGAAGTGTCTTGTTTTTTATAGACGCCTAAGGAAATATGTAAGTAGATGTGGTCAGATTTTTGTCCCAATTTAAAATATATTGTATCAGCATTGATCTTACTGGCAAATCATATTTCTAATGCTTCTGTTTTAAATGAGAGGCCTTTCTAGCCTCCTGGAGTAAACATGAAAGGGAATAATCATTTCAAGGTGCTCCCCTTCTCGTTGCTTACCTTCTATATGAATGGATCTTCTTTTATATTGTTTTTTCATGTGTATCATTAACATCTTGTCTGTGTGTTCCTGCATTCTTTTCCTATTTGATTGTCTTTGTTTCTCCTAAAGCCACTCAGATTTTCCCTCTTTTTCTACAGATGCATAGCCAACTGGCTTTCTCTCCTTCTCTCTCCTTCTCTCTGTTTGTTTTTGTTTATTTTTTTTTACTTTTCTTTTTCTTTAATCTGTAGTGTGTACCCTATAACAGGATCAGGAGATTTAGGAAACTGCATTTTTGGCCTTGGTCCCATGGGCACCAACACAACACCTCCAGAGAGTAAAAGTTTGTGCACCCCGACTGCTCCAAGTTCTCAAATATTCAGGCCAGCAGTGTAGGTGTGAGCTGGTCATTCTTGGTCATAGCTGTAGGAAGCTAAGGCCTAGGTGCCTTTGCTGGGGATGGGGGGAGGGGGTAGAGTGGGGTGAGCAGCTCCAGGCAGCTCTCTTAGGCCACGTGCTCCCCTGGAAACTGGTAAGAATGTTTTCTTTCCAGAAACTTTTTGTGTGGCTACCACGTTGTGGCACCTGAGGAATGTGGGGCTTTGCCTCACTTATTTGCCTAGTTGCTGTCCTTTGACCCAACCTGGGAATGTTCTGACCCAATCTTGACTTCTGTGAGCCTCCATTTCACTCTTTTATATAAAAAAAGATACTGTAAAAATCACCAAATCGCTCATCTCTTAATTTAGGCTGTGGAAGATCAAGACCACAGCCTGGCGAAATAAGGAGTGGCCTGAAGCCACGTGGACCACTTGGAAGGCACAGACACTATGGCAAATTAAGTGCAAGCTAGTGCGGGGTGAGGGGGAATATTCAGCACTAGGAGAGACACAGAGAGAGAGAGAGAGAGAAAACAAATGTTAGGATTGAAAAGCATCTGCAACCCATCAAGTCCAGTAGTCCCACAAGCTTTTCTTAGCACAGGGGAGGACTTTGCTCTCTTAAAATGACCAATAGAAGGAGGTGCTGGAAAAGGAGGCTTTGCAAAAAAATGTATTTCTGGTCTCCAGGTTTATGAGCCACTAGAAATTTCACCTTCTCCCAATCCCCAGTT
This sequence comes from Balaenoptera borealis, assembly GCF_965194805.1. Classification (NCBI taxonomy): domain Eukaryota; kingdom Metazoa; phylum Chordata; class Mammalia; order Artiodactyla; family Balaenopteridae; genus Balaenoptera; species Balaenoptera borealis. Next base: position 110,412,296 of record NC_138862.1, on the reverse strand, counting down.
TACAGGTGATGCCCAGGACAGGGATGTGAGTTTTCCAGTATCTATGATCATTTAGGGCAGAACTAGAATACAAATTCCCCCAGCTTATTGGTTCATTTCTCCTTCTAGTGCAACACAGAAATAATGTACCAGGACTGTGCTTGGGGGTTTGAGAGTGAGGGAAGAAAGCATTCTGCCAACAAAATAATAAGAGCTAAAGTACTAAGCAAAAGCCCACTGTGTACACACTACTAAATATAAAATCAATAACCAACAAAAACCTACTGTACAGCACAGGGAACTATACTCAATACTCTGTAATAACCCATGAGAAAATAATCTGAAAAAGAATATATATAAAACTGAATCACTTTGCCGTACACATGAAACTAACACAACATTGAAAAACAACTATACTTCAATTTTTAAAAAAAAGATAAATAAATATTTTTTTAAAAAGCTCACTGTGAAAGGGGCAGTGGGAGATGAGGAGGTGAAGGCAGATCACCCAGAATACTATTTGTTCCCAAACTCAAAAGCATTCAGAGGCCAGGCATGTCGCACAGATAAAACTAACTTGATCCAGATCTGGGGAATTATTGCCCCAAGTATGTTTATAGCCCCTGCTTCCTCCTCCTTGCCTTCCAAGACTTGGGCTGGCTTTGATGCATGGAGGTTAGATGGATTCCCTGGGAAGATTTAGAGACCCAGAGCCCAGGAGATCACTACAGCTCTGTGTTCCTAGCACAGAAGTGAGGGTAGGAATGTATGATGCAGCTGTCTTTTGTGTTTAAGGAAAAAAAAAAAAAAAAGGCCTGGGAAACCCTTAAAGAAAGAATATTTTAGGTCAAATATTAGGAAAAACTTGCTAAAACTCAGAGCCATTCCTCTGATGATCTGGGAGCTTCCTTCTCTGCCATATTCAGATCACGATTTTTTTTTTACAGCAGTGCAGCAGCAAGGCAGAAACTACCATTCTGCCGAACAAATTCAGGTCAATCTTTTGGGTTGTCTGTTTTGTTTCTGCACTTTAAGAAATCCATTCAGTACATATAGCAGGCCAGTAGCATGACTGGCCTTTTCCCCAGTTTGAGTCAGCCCTAAGCATCGCTGCTTATAAGGAACAGGATCCTTTTTTAACCCTTCAGATGGTGCCAGGGCAAATTCCTCAGTGTATTCATGAGTCAAGGGACAGCATATCTGGCATGGAGATGTCTAGCAGGCTGAAATTTCTGGGTGGCTTTTCCCACTGCAGGGATTCAAGCAAACCATTGTCATTCTTCCCTCTCTAGCAAGGGAAAGGAAAATCCCAGCTCTTAGAGCATTAGTTCTGGCTCAAGAAGATGGGTTTTCTTTCCTGGAAACAGGGTCTGGCTCAGAGTGTGATGCCCTCGGAGTTGGTGCTTTGTGTTGCCAAGATGCCTGCTTCTGGCAAGCTACTGGAGAAAGAGGCTGCTTGAGAGAGAGGGTCTTGATGCCCCTCAGAATTACACAAAACCTCCATTATTTCATAGTTATTTAGCATGAAAGAACTTTTATCCCATGAGAAAGGCTTAGACAACTTCACGAATAGGATTATTTTAAGAATTATAAACAGAAATCAGATCACGTTAAATAGTGGATTTCTAAGCAGAGTACCAGTTAAATTGCCTAGTGGGCTGAGTAGGGAGACAAAGAAGTTAGTTGTGGATTTGCAGTGTTGTGAGTGTGTCTATAACTGGCAGCACATGAACTGGGTAAGCCAATTTCCTGTGCCCTCCAGCCAAGGCCTCACAAACACCTCAGCACCTGGACACTCCTAAGACTCCTCTGTTAATGGCCCCATGTGATGCAGCCACTGGGTCAATAGTGAAGTTGACCCAGATGCAGGGGCCAGACTGTGATGTAACACAGAACTGAGTTTCTTCCAGGCCCTTGCAATAATCACTTTATATCCAGAACTTTTCCTAAGAGGTTTCATTTACCAAATTATCATCCACTGTAGCAGTTCTCCAAGTGTGGTCTGCGGACCCCTGGGGAGTCCAAAACCATTTCAGGTGGCCCACAAAGTCAAAACTAGTTTCAGGATAATATTGGGTGGGCCAAAAAGTGCCTTCAGTTTTTTAAGTAAAAATAAAAGACACACTTTTCATTTTCACCAAGAACTTTATTGAACAACATATTCACCCTTTGTTCCACTACCTCCTGCCATTTTTCAGGCAAATTCATAATTCCATCTTCCCAAAACTTTTTATCCTTTTGAGCAAAGAACTGCTCCAGATGCCTTTTACAGTCTTCCAGGGAATCGAAATTTTTTCCATTAAGAGAATTTTGTAAAGACCAAAGTCAATGGAAATCCAAAGTTGCAATGTCTGGTGAATATGGCAGATGAATCAGAACTTCCCAGCCAAGCTGTAACAGTTTTTACCTGGTCATCAAAGAAACATGGTCTTGAGTTATCCTGATGGAAGATTATGAGTTTTCTGTTGACTAATTCTGGACACTTTTCGTCGAGTGCCACTTTCACTTGGTCTAATTGCTAGCAGTACTTGTTAGAATTAATCATTTGGTTTTCTGGAAGGAGCTCATAATAGAGGACTCCCTTCCAATCCCACCATATACACAACATCACCTTCTTTGGATGAAGACTGGCCTTTGTTGTGGTTGGTGGTGGTTCATTTCACTTGCCCCACGATCTCTTCCGTTCCACATTATTGTACAGTATCCACTTTTCATCTCCTGTTACAATTTGTTTTAAAAATGGAATGTTTCATTATGTTTCGGTAGAGAATCGCATGTGGAAATATGGTCAAGAAGGTTTTCTTCACTTATGTTGAACCCAAACATCAAAGCAATTCACATAACCAAGCTGGTGCAAATGATTTTCAACACTTGATTTGGATATTTTGAGTATGTCGGCTATCTCCCATGTGGTATAACGTTGATTGTTCTCAATTAATGTCTCTATTTGGTCACTATCAACTTCAACTGGTCTACCCGACGGTGGAGCATCGTTCAGCGAGAAATCTCCAGCACGAAACTTCGCAAACCACTTTTGACACGTTCGATCAGTCACGGCACCTTCTCCATACACTGCACAAACCTTTTTATGCATTTCAGTTGCGTTTTTACCTTTCTTGAAATAATAAACATAATATGCCAAAAATGATGTTTTTTTTCTTCCATTTTCAATATTAAAATTAAAACACAAAAATTCACCAATTTAGATAGGTCTTTTTTTAAATGCACATTGATATGACAGCTGTCGCATACAATCTAATGAAATTGTTTCAAATGAAGTTAAAGACAACTATGTGGTACTAGAGCCATCTTACAGAAAAAAACTGAACAAACATTTTGGCCCACCCAGTAAGGTGCCATTTATCTTTTTCACTGTGTTGACATTTACACTGATGATACACAAGCCATGGTGGAGAAAACCACTGGCGTTTTAGCTCAAGTCCAGGCAGTGGTACCAAACTGTACTAGCAGTTATTGCATTCACTGCCACACACTCAAAGTGCCAAAAAAAGCCCTACCGGTTTCATTGAAGAATGTCCTTGACAAAGCCATTAACATTACTCATTGTATTAAATCTTGACCTTTAGGTTCACATCTTTTTAATATTCTATGTGAAGAAATGGGAAATAAACATAAAGAACAAGCATAAACAACAAATCTCTCTGAAGAAGAGAGATTTTTTTCCCATTTATGGCTTTCTCTTAGGAAACTGAAAACTTTTTCTAGATTGCCCCAGCCTGCTTACCCTCATATTTCATTGACCTGAATCTGGTCTCATGTCCATTCCTGAACCCATCCCTGGCCAGAAGGATGGGCTGTGCCTTTGACCAATCAGGTCCACTTCTCGGGTGGGGTCAAGCTTCCCTGAGGCACAGGCTTGACAGGTGAAGGGCTGATAACTGAACGAAATCATCGGGGCTTTGTTAGGAAGGGAAAAGGGAGAATAGAGGCAACCAGTAGGCCATCACACAGGGTTCACTACATTCAGTACATGGAAGTCTAGAACAGTGGGTCCCAATGCTGGCTGGCAGACTGGCTACGTAGAAATCACCTGGGAGCTTGTTTAAAAATATAGCTCAAACTGTGCTGTGCATATGAATTACCCCGGGATCTTATTAAAATGCAAATTCTATGTTTGTAACAAGTGCTCAGATAATGTAGCCAACCACTGGTCAAAGAACCCCACTTTGATTCGCAAAAATATAGATTGCCCACTTCCAAATTACTTAGTCTCCTAGGTGACCATGGTTAGAGAATTGGGTTCAATGTGATCAAACATCAACAATATCAAGATTGGCCTTCATTCATTCACTCATTCATTCATTCATTCAATAAACATTCATAGAAATAGAAACCTCTACCCTGCCAAGTCCCGTGCTAATTGTTGAAATCACAGTCCACATTCCGCTGGGGAGGGAAAGCAGGCAGATCTACAAGCAGATGTTGTTAATATAATGTGAGAAATGCTCTAATAAAGCTATGTACTGTGATCGAGGGACAAGGGACAAGGAGTGACTCACTGGTGAAGGTGAGGTGACAGGTAGGGAAGGTTGCACAGAGAAGGACATATAGCTGGGCTTTCTTTGGTGCCCAGAGTGAGAAAACATGGGTGCATAAAAGCATGGAAATATGAATGGACAAAGTACATTCGGGCACAGTCAGAAGGTCTCTCTCTGTGTCTCATGTACAGGCTGAGGCAGGGGTGGAGAAAGAAAAGGTCAAAAAGTTTGGCTGGGGCTAGATTATGGAGAGGCCTTAAGGGCTGTCCTGAATCACTCCGTAGCTGTTCTCACGCTTGCTCCTTAGAAGCACCTGGAGAGCTTTAAAAAATCCTGCTGCCCAGGCCACACCTGAGGTCAGTTAAATCGTACTCTAGGAGTGGGGGAGGGTGGCAGGGAGGCAGCATCAGTACATTTGAGAGCAGGTGGTGCAACGTGCAGCCGAGTTGAGAACCACAGCGCCTGCTCGACCTGTTTGCATAGAATACGCTCTTCAGCGTGGATACAGCCCATCCTTCCTAAACGCACTTTTCATTTCAGTTTGATATTCAAAATCAGAATTATTAAAAGGCTTTTATGCCACAGAGGCCATGTGATGGGCATTGGAATGGCGCTCCCCCTGCACAGGGGCCTGTGGGGCGCGGGTAGATGAAGCCTGCCCTTTGTTCTCCTGCCTGCGTCTGCGAAAGCTGATCCCTGCGAACCTGCAGCCAGGCAGAGGGCACCGCTTTCCCTCACTAGCCGAGACCACGGGGATCTTTGACTGGATGAGTGTGCAGAGCGTTTGCGGAATGAGAACGCCTCCCCCGCTCCCTTGTATGAACTGAATACCTACTCGGGAATTGGGGCATATTTTTATTTGATGAGATGAAAAGATGAACTCTCCATACCGTGTAAAGCTGACAGAAGAATCTTTTTGTAGGCGCTTCACAGTGTGAATTTGGAATGCCTGCCCTTGGTTTTGATCTCTGTATACAGCTGCTAAAATGTTTTCGTTAATGAAAGTTTTCCCTTCTCCCTTCTCACCGTTAAAGTCCCTGAAGTAATCTTGAAAGTGTCCAAATGTTGCTCTGAAACTTTTGTAGTGGTTGTCCCCTCAAGCTGCAGAATTTCTGGAATGTTTTGAATTTAAAAAAAATATTTAAAACTGTCCCATGTATAAAACATAAACACAACTCAAAAACAGCACTCCAAACTTGTTTACCATCCGGCTCAGGCCTTGTTTTTAGTCAATAAAATATTCAGGCATCTTTAATGGAATGGAACAAGTTCTTCCTGTGGGAGACAATGGAGACTGGAGACTGATGTATGCAAATAACACAGCCCAGCAGGTTCCTGGGAATGCACGCCTGGCTTTGGGCTGACTTCGGTTTGGCCTTAATGCCTATTTTGACTGTGTCCTGTTTTACAATTCCCCACCCAGCACATGGGAGGTGAAGTGCTGCTTTATTTTCCGAATTAAACTGTCTTCCAACAAGCCTCCTGGGGTCCCCTCTGCTTTCCCTCAGAGAGGCCCCCCAGATGAGGGAGGCACTCCATCTCTCCTCCGCAGCGATTCGCAGGCCTTCGCTGCATACTTTTTAAATAATTCACCCAGCCTCTTCCCTTCGTGATAGCCCAGGCTTCCCCAGAACCAAAGGATGTGTAATCACCTTGAAAAGAAAAATAAAACAAACACTTATCTGCAGCTCTGACTCAAAAGAACTGGATTCTATGGAAATTACAGGCTTTCACTCTGGCTGTGCAGATGTGACCAGGAATCCCGCCGTAGCTAATGCAGGAGGGGAGCTGGCCTCCATGTGCATAGAGTGCCAGTTTGTGGGTGGCCCGGGCCGGCGGGGGCAGCCAGCTCCGCCTGGATAGGCCTGGACTGGGTTGAGTCCCTGAGCAGGAAGCCCGGCTGATGCCTGACCACTTACAGGGAGAATATGTAATTAGTAAACAAAACCCCAACAGCCTCCACCTGGAGTCTGCACTTCCACAGCCTCAGTGGTGCATGGCCTCCCATTCCTGTGGCTGCAGCTGCTCCGAGCCAGCGCCTGGCTCTCCCAAGGCCCCGCTCGGATACAAACAAGCTGGCCTTTGATGACAGGAAGGGAGTGGAGTTTTAATCTTGGTTCGAGGAGATGTTACCTCCCTCTTTGTGGATCAGCGATTGCTTTCAAAATACCGGGAATCATTATTTTACCTTACAGTAAGGGTTATTCTGTGCCATGATTAATTTAGCTAAGGCTCTTAGAAAACAGTAAAAGCTGAGTGGCCTTATTAGTCCCCATTTTAAGAAGCACTTTAACATCCCTGGACAGCAGGTCTGATGAGAAGTGCTACTTATCGTGACACTCACGCACCTTCCTTCTTCTGAGCTGATTCTCACGGGGCTTTTTAGTTCCTCTGATGAAAATGCACTGGTTCCAAATGAAATTTTTATCTTTAAAGAAGATCAATTTCGGTTTCTAATGAAGGAAAAAGAAGAAATCATTTCATGCTAACTAGGAGGGAGACATCTTGCATTTTGGAGAAAGGTGGAACAAGGGTTTGGGTTTAAAGTTTAATTAGAAAATGTCTGCTGAAAAGAAAAACTCAATTTGAAGCTTGCTCACAGCCTGGGGACCAAGATTCAAGCTATTCTCATCTCTTCTCACTGTCCCTTGCCCTTCCCTTCTTCATTCCCTACCTCTCTCTCTCTCTTTCTCTCTCTCTCTCTCTCTCTCTCTCCCCCACCCCCAGTGAGGAATAGCACAGGGAAGGAATGAGTCTTTACAAAACACAGCAGTACATCTTGGGTGGTGCAGAAAGGCAGGGATTACAAACGCAGGGGATGGGTTGGCAGAGAGAGGCACCTCGCCCCAGCTCTGTGGATTCCACATTCTTCCCCGAAGGGAGCGGCCCCTTTGCCTGCAAACCTATACCACCAGCAGCCAGGGGGTCAGCAAGTGCCCTGAGAGCTGAGTTTCCAGAGTTTTCTGGAAACCGGTCCAAGCTGTACCTCTGTCACCAAGGATGTACCAGGATGTGTGAAACGCTTATTCCACTTGACAGTTTTTAAATTGCCATTTATATGTGCTTTTAACTTTTATTTAATAAAGGAACAAATGTTTTATAATAAAAGCCCACTTGGTGATTAAAATCAGTTTATTGATGGCTAAAAAACACAAGGAAAAGCTGATATAAATCTTTATGAGGCCCACAGCTGCTTGTGGACAATCCCTCCGCTCCCAACCATGTTTTCTCTGAAGCATGGTGTCTCTCACTTTCCCCCAACTTTGTTTTGGCCTAGTAATTCTATCCTGTTGCACAATTGCTCATCCTTTATCCTCCTGTTTTTGATTACCAACTGTTCTTTATTTTAAATGTAGTTACTGGCTAATTAAATAGAAATTAACTACATTTAGAGACAAGGTTCCCAATTATTGGATTATTGCTTCTTCCTGTGGCAAATATTCATTCTTCTTTAGGCAGTTCTGACAGCAGAAATCCCAAAGGCAAAGTCCGACACCCTTTGTCAAGGCCCCTTAGGACAACTACCTGCTATACCCAGAGTTTCAGGAAGTAGGGATGGGATGCTCTTTTCACCCATTAGGACCTAAGCAAGCTGGGCTGTAACCAGAGCTGTTTCCTGTTGTGATTCGGTTAAACCATTTCCGATTTAAGACTCTCCTACCAGAAGGTCAGGTTTATTTCACAGAAGAAGGGGGAGAAAACCATCTTCTGATTTTCTTCATTGTTGGAGACAGCTGGAATGCATCTTCCTTTCCACCAAAACACTGAACACTGTTTGGTTGAGTGACGCAGAGGCTGGCTCCCTTCCTGGGTTGGGTGGAGCATGTGGACCAAATCAGTCAGACTCAGGGAACAGCTGAGCTGAAGACTTCCTACTTTCAGGTCAGATCCATTGTGCTAATCACCTAGATAATCTGATATGGATATCATTTATTCTAAAATGAGAACAAGAAACACATCGGTGACAGAATTCAATAGTCCAAGCCTTTTTCAATCTTAACATGTGCTTCTGTAGATTGCACAGATATATATAAATTCTGCAGGGGTGTGTCTCCTCATTAACATTGCCTTCTCATCAGGAGATGTCTTCTCCTGTCTTTGCCTATTGTTAAGCTACCCATCTATCAAGGTTCAGTTCAGGCCCATCTCCTCTTTCATGAAGACTTTCTCTAAGATACTGAGTCAAGTCCCAGCTCCATTACTTAATAGCTGTGTGGCCCTGAGTTAACCCTCTGAAGTTCTCTAGTTCTTATTTTCCTAATAAGGAAAATGGGGCATTAATGTTAAGATCAAAATGTTTAATAAGTGTGAAGAATATTGTTAAGTTCTACACAGATGTGAGACACCATTATAATTCCATTATGACTCCTTATTATTGCATCCTAGAATGCTATTTTGGGCATTCATTTTATCATACCTTACATCATTACTTAATTGTTCCTGATATGCCTGTCTGTTCTCTCTTTAGGTTGTAAATGACTAGAAAGTAAATAATCAAAGATAGATTTACCTAGAAGGGGGACACAACCTTGTTTATAATGGCAAAAAATGGAAAATTGCCTAAAAGTACAATATAAGGGACTGGGATTGGTTTTAAAAAGTAGATTACATATTCATTTAATGGAATACAGTTTGGTCATTAAAATGAAAGGGAAGGACGTAAAGAGCTAGAAGGAGCATCACTCTTACAATGAGAGTAATTAGATTATCTTCAAAATCACAACTTTTCTATGTTAACTTATCAAAGAGCTGAAGTTGCAAAGCAAACAACAGATCTAAATCCTAAGAAGGGATAATGTCTGCGGAGAGAAAGGGAATGCAAAGTACTCACTTGGGGTAGATGCCACCAGACACCAGTAAGTGAGTTCAAATAAAATAGCTGATAAGTTGGTGAAGATGGAATACAGGCTGACAGACAAGTGTGAAACCCCTGAGGGCCACAGAATTTATGGGATTCTATACTTCTTTCAGGCTCTTTCTCCACAACCTTTACAGATGCTCACAGAAAAGATCAGAAAGAGCCCTAAGTTGGGTCCATCATGTTGAAGACCTAGGAGAGTGGTAGAGCCATTTTGTGGGAGGGACAAGAAATACTTGCTGGATCCATCTTTCCTACTACCAATAGGGAAAAAAAAGCCTTAATCTGCAGAAGGAAAGTGCACCAAGCACTGTTGCCCTTAGGGCATTGGAGAAAACTCATTGCAAATGGGTGAAAGGAGACAAAGGAAAAAATCAGGGAGGGATAGGATTACACACTGGGCCCACAAACACAGCCGGGGTAGGGTAAGAGAACTGAAAGGCCATACATATCCCATATGGTGCAGGCCTAAGACTGAGGCTTATTCAGAACACAGAGAATAGATTCCCACACCACACTTCTCCCACTGCAAGCTAGCAATAACAAGTTATTTGAATAACAAATAACAGTAGAATACCACTGAGAGAGAGATGGGAGAAAAATAAGAGCAAGCAAAGAAACTCTTGCTGAGGTACAATGCAGAGAACACCTAAAATTCAGAATCAAACAGACGTTGTTCTGGTAAATTCACTTCCAACCTAATCACTAGGTATCTCTGTAAGAATTTGAAGCCTGTGATGCATTGAGGATAAGCATAGCAATCCAAACCTAGAATGCTTCAAGCCACTACATTAAAGGCTAACAGAAGGAGGGCACCCTCATATTAAGGCTTAAAAACTACTTACTCAAGTCTCTACTAACCTACACAAGATGATCAGCTTTCAACAGAAAATTACCAGGCATATGAAAAGGCAAGAAAAAATACACTCCAAAGAAACAAAGCAAACATCGGAACCAGATACAGTTATGATACAGATGTTGGAACTATCTGACAGGGAATTTTAAATAACTATAATTAATATGTTAATGGCCCTAATGAAAAAGGTGGACAACATGTTAAGATCAGATGGTTAATTTAAGCAGAGAGACAGAAACTATGAAAAAGAATCAAATCAAATCAAAATGGTGGAAATGAAAAACACAATAATAGAGAAAAGGATGCCTTAGACAGTTTCATTAATAGACTCAGACAGATGGGGCATGAATCAGTGAACTGGAAGGTAGGTCAATGTAAATTACCAAGAATGAAACACAAAGAGAAAAAAGAGTGGGAGGAAAAACAGAGCATAATACCCAAGAGTTACAGGACATTATTAAATATTCTAACATATGCATAATTGGAATCCTAGAAGTAGAAGAGAGAGAGGGGGGCACAAGATACATCTGAAGAAATAATGACCAAGAGTTATCTAAACTTAATTTAAACACTAAACCACAGATCCAAGAAGTTCAGAGGGCATAAAAGTAGGATGATACAACACACATACAACACACCTAGCCATATCATGAGATTCAAACTGCTGAAAACCAATGACAAAGAAAAAAATTTTAAAGGAAGCCACAGAAAAAGAAACATTACATACAGGGGAACAAAGAAAAGAGTTGCAACAGAACCAGTGCAAGCCAAAAGACAGTGAAGTGACATCTTTAAAGTACTAAAAGAAAAAAACAAAACAAAACAAAAACCTGTCAACCCAGAATCCTATACCCAGTAAAAATGTCTTTCAAAAAAGAAAAATACTTTTTCTGACTTACAAAAACTGAGGGAATTTATTACTAGAAAACCTACTCTATAAGAAATGTTAAAGAAAGTTCTTCATGCAAAAAGAATATGATATTGGACTGAAGCTTGGATCCACCCAGAGAAATGAAGACCTTGTAAATGGAATAAATAAATGAAGGCAAAATAAAATTCATTTCTTTTCTTATTTTTGATTGCTCTAAAAGATAACTTTTCAATGTTGGAAACAATGATAGGGGCAATGTAGTCTGTGTTCATAGCACATGTAAATGTGAAAGGCATGAAAATAATAGCACAAAGGATAGAAGGGAGGAATTGAGACTATATTGCTGCTAGGTCCTTATACAACACATAAAAGAGTATAATATTTGAAGGCAGGCCAGATTAATTAAAGGTGTATATTGCAACAAAAAAACAAACAACCCAATCCAAAAATGGGCAGAAGACCTAAATAGACATTTCTCCAAAGAAGATATACAGATTGCCAACAGACACATGAAAGAATGCTCAACATCATTAATCATTAGAGAAATGCAAATCAAAACTACAATGAGATATCATCTCACAACGATCAGAATGGCCATCATCAAAAAAATCTAGAAACAATAAATGCTGGAGAGGGTGTGGAGGAAAGGGAACACTCTTGCACTGTTGGTGGGAATGTAAATTGATACAGCCACTATGGAGAACAGTATGGAGGTTCCTTAAAAAACTACAAATAGAACTACCATACGACCCAGCAATCCCACTACTGGGCATATACCCTGAGAAAATCATAGTTCAAAAAGAGTCATGTACCAAAATGTTCATTGCAGCTCTATTTACAATAGCCAGGACATGGAAGCAACCTAAATGTCCATCGACAGATGAATGGATAAAGAAGATGTGGCACATATATACAATGGAATATTACTCAGCCATAAAAAGAAATGAAATGGAGGTATTTGTAATGAGGTGGATGGAGTTAGAGTCTGTCATACAGAGTGAAGTAAGTCAGAAAGAGAAAAACAAATACAGTATGCTAACACATATATACGGAATCTAAGGGAAAAAAAAAAAAAAAAGGCCATGAAGAACCTAGTGGCAAGACGGGAATAAAGACACAGACCTACTAGAGAATGGACTTGAGGATATGGGGAGGGGGTGGGGTGAGATGTGACAGGGTAAGAGAGTGTCATGGACATATATACACTACCAAATGTAAAATAGATAGCTAGTGGGAAGCAGCCACATAGCACAGGGAGATCAGCTCGGTGCTTTGTGACCACCTAGAGGGGTGGGATGGGGAGGGTGGGAGGGAGGGAGATGCAAGAGGGAAGAGATATGGGAACATATTGTATGTGTATAACTGATTCACTTTGTTATAAAGCAGAAGCTAACACACCATTGTAAGGCAATTATACTTCAATAAAGATGTTAAAAAAAAAAAAAAGGTGTATATTGCAAACCCTAGAGAGACCACTAAAAATATTTTTAAAAGAGGAATGAGTAATAAGTCAACAGGGGAAATGAAACAGAATAATAAAACATTCTCAATTAACACAAGAGAAGGCAGGAAAAGAAAAAAAGGACAAAGGGAACAAGTGAACTCACATTAATTATAAAGACAGATTGGTTAAAAGTAAAAGGACGAATGAAGAAAAATATGCCATGCAAACACTAATCAAAAAAAGAAAAAAAAAGCTGGAGTAGCTATGTTATCAAAGAAAACTTCAAAACAAGAGATATTATCAGGGATAGAGAGGTATACTACATAATGATAAAAGGTTTAGTTTTCCAAGAAAATGTAACCAATTAACTTGTAAATGCACCTAACAGCACAGCTTCAATAGACATGAAGCAAAACGAGATGGACCTGAAAGGAGACATATACAATTACCTCTCAGTAACTAATAGAAGAAGCAGACAGATAATTATCATGGAAATAGAAGACCTGAACAACACGATTAACAATCAGACAAAATTGACATATAGGACACTCCACCCAACAACAGCAGAATACACTTACTTTTCAACTACACATGGAACATTCACCAATATGTACCATATTCTGTGAAATAAAACAAACTTTAAAATATAGAAGCCACTCAAAGTATGTTCCCAGACCATAATAGAATTAAACTAGAAATCAATAATATAAAGATATCTGGAAAAATCCCCAAATATTGGAAATTAAACAACCCTCTTCTAATAATCTATGAACCAAAGAGAAAGTCTCAAGGGATTAAAAAAGAGTTTTAACTGAAAGAAAATAAAAACACAACATATCAAAACATGTGGAATGCAGCTGCAGTAGTGCTTAGAGAGAAATTTAGGAATTAAATGCTTAGAAGAGAAAAAAGCTCTCAAATCAATAATCTAGGCTTCCACCTTTATAAACTAGAAAAAGAAGAGCAAAATACACTTAAGTTACACATAAGCTGAGGAAAGAAAATAATAGAAATTAAAACAGAAATCAACAAAATTAAAAACAGAAAACAATAAAGAAATATTAATGAATCCAAAAGCTGATTCTTTGAAAAGACTGACAAAATTGATAAACCTTTGTCCAGACTGACCAAGAAAACAAGAGAAAAGATATAAATTACCAACATCAGGAACAAAGGAGGGGATATCATTACAGACCCTACAAATATTAACAAGATTGTAAGGGTATATTATGAACAACTCTATGCCCAGAAATTTGACAACTTATATGAAATGGAATCCAAGAAAGACACAAATTACTAAAGCTCACTCAAGAAGAAACTAGATAAATCGACAGTCCTATATCTATTAAAGAAATTTAATTTGTACTTTAAAAACCTTCCAAAAAGAAATCTCCAGGCCCGAATGATTTCACTGTTGAATTCTATCAAACATATAACAAAGAAATAATATAAATTTAACACAACTTTTTTCAGAAAACAGAAATGACACCAGAATTGCCCTAATACCAAGGCCAAAAAGAACAACGCGAAAGAAGAAAACTACAGAGCAACAACCCTCATGAACATAGATGAAAAATAATTCTTACCAAAATGTTAGCAAATTTAATGCAGAGAATATAAAAAAGATAATACATCACGGCCAAGTAGCATTGCTCACAGGAATGTAACACTGGCTCGATATTTGAAAATCAGTCAATGTAAGGCACCGTAATAACAGACTAAAGAAGAAAATAGATGCAAGAAAAGCATTTGACAAAATTCTACCCCCATTCATGATTAAAACTCTCAGCAGACTAGTTAGAGAAATTTCAGAAACCTAACAAAAGACATCTACAAAAAGCCTTTGCCTAACATCATACTAAATAGTTAAAGACTCAATACTTTACCTCTAAGACAGAGAAAAAGGCAAAGATATCCACTTTCACTACACCTATTTAACATCATACGGGGACTCCTAGCCATTACAATAAGACAAAACATGGAAATAAAAGGCATGTCATCTCTATTCACAGTCTCTCACAACAAAGAATTATCCAGTTCAAAATGTCCATGTAGAAATTTCCAAATAATCTACACAAAGGCTCTTAGAACAACTAAATGAGTTTAATAAAGTCTCAGGATACAAAGTCAGTAAACAAAACCATGGTATTTCTATATACTAGCACTGAACAATTGAAATTCAAAATTAAAATAACAATACCATTTACAATTGCGCCAAAAAACCCAACTTAGGTGTAAATATAAAAAAATTATGTGGGTCCTGCATGATGCAAAGAACAAAATACTAAAGGAAAAAAAAGTAAGAAGACCCAAACTAATGGAGAAACAGATCATGTTCTTGGATTAGAAGATTTAGTATTATTAAGATGTTACATCTCCCCAATTCATTATATAGAGTCAATGCAATTCCAATGAAAAAATCCAGCAGGCTTGTACATAGGTATTGACATGGTGGCTTTAAAGTTTATATGGAAAGGCAAAGAAACGAGAATTGCCAAAAAAATTTGAAAAAGAATAACAAAGTTGGAGGACTCACATTATGTAATTCAGTGTTACTGTAATGCTATAGTAATCAATACAGTGGTTATGGAGAAAGGATAGACACATAGATTAATGGAACAGAAGAGAGAGACCAGAAATAAAACCACATAAAACCATTGTAAAGCAATTATACTTCAATAAAGATGTTAAAAAAAAAAAAAAAACCACATAAATACAGTCAACTGAGTTTTGACAGTAAGGCAACTACAATTCAACAGAGAAGACAGTCTCTTCAAACAAATGGTTCTAGAACAACTGAATGTCCATATGCAAAGGGAAAAAAAACTCCTCAGCCTGTATCTCATACCTCACACAAAAATTAACTTAAAATGAATCATAGGCTTCCCTGGTGGCACAGTGGTTGGGAGTCTGCCTGCCAATGCAGGGGACACGGGTTCGAGCCCTGGTCTGGGAGGATCCCACATGCCGTGGAGCAACTAGGCCCGTGAGCCACAACTGCTGAGCCTGTGCATCTGGAGCTTTTGCTCCGCAACAAGAGAGGCCGCAACAGTGAGAGGCCCGCGCACCGCGATGAAGAGTGGCCCCCGCTCACCACAACTAGAGAAAGCCCACACACAGAAACGAAGACCCAACACAGCCAAAAATGAATAAATAAATAAATAAAATGTGGGCATAAGTTAAAAAAAAAAAAAAAATGAATCATAGACCTAAAATATAAAGCATAAAACCGAAAGCCTTCTCAAAGAAAACACAGGAGAAAATGATGTGCATGGCCTTGGATTAGGCCAGTGATTCTGAACAAAGTCACCTTTATAAGCCAGGGGACAGTTGGCAATGTCTAGAACGTTTTTGATCAACATGAATAGGTGGCAGGGGTGGGGGAGGAGGGAGTTCTACAGGCATCTAATGGGTAGAGGCCAGGGATGCTGTTAAACGTCCTACAATGCACAGAACACACCCTCACAGCAAAGAATTATCCAGTCCAAAATGTTCATAGTGCCACCGTTGAGGAAGCCTGAGCTAGGCGAAGAGTTTTTGAGATACAACAACAGAGTCATGATCCATGAAAGAAAAAAAACTTAATAAACTGGACTGTATTAAAATAAAAAAATTTTCTCTGTAAAAACTTCTGCTTTTGATTAAGAGAATGAAAAGATAAGTCACAAACTGGGAGAAAATATTTTAAAATCATATTTGACAAAGGACTTATATCCAGAATATATAAAGAACTCATAAATCGTAACAATCAGAAAACAACCCAATGTGTTAAAACAGGAAAAGAGCTGAACGTATACTTTACCTAAGAACATATTCAGATGAAAAACAAGCATAAGAAAAACACTCACCATCATTAATCATTGGGGAAATATAAATTAAAACCACAATAAGGTACCACACTATGCCTATTAGAATATTTAAAATGTAAAAAACCTGGCAATACCAAGTGCTGATGAGGATGCAACATGGCACAGCCACTTTGTGAAACAGTTTGGCTGTTTCTTATAAAGGTAAACATATACCTACCACGTGACCCAGCAATCCCACTCCCAGGTGTGTATCCAAAAGAAAAGAAAAGAAAAGAAAACATTCGTACCAAAATCTGTAAGTAAATATTCATAGCTGCTTTAAAATTGGAAACAACCTAGATGTTCTACAAACTGTGGTACATAATAGAATACTTTCAGCAATAGAATAGAATGAACTACTGATTCACAAAATAGCATGCATGAATCTTACCTGCATTTTACAAGGTGAAAGAAGCCAGACCCAGAATTGTTGGGTTCTATTCACATGGCGCTCTGGAAAGGGCAAGATCGTAAGGAGGAAAACCAACGAGTAGCTGATGGATCAGGGGCTGTGGGAGTTGTCTCTACAGGAATAGCAGGAGAAACTTTGGGTTGATGCAGTTGTGTATGGAATGATGGTTGATAATACTACTCTATGCATTTGCCAAACCTGATAGAAACATACAGCACAAAAAGTGAATTTTACTACAGGTAAAAAAAAAAAAAAAAAAAAATCTACCAGGATGTGGGAGAAAAGATGGAATGCAGATGGTGACAAATGCATTTAACTTATTATAAATGGATCACATAAGCACACTGAAGGGGGATGGGGAGAAAAGGAGCCAACCTAAGTAACTTTAGATAAACAGTGTTTTGATTTGATGCAAGGCTAAAGTACACAAACACTGCACTTCAGTTGTTTCTCACAGGGGGATGGGCTAGGAATTCTGACACTACTTATTTTGTATAGTTGGATTAAACAAATAGCTAAATATATTGTAGATAATCAGAGTCAGGTCTCTCACTATTGGAGAAAGAAGTTAACACATAAGAAAACAGGGAAGGCTGTGATGACTCCTGTGGTGCTCAGCTGGATTCAAAGGTATCAATATGCACCCATGTTTTAAATGTTAAATTTGAAAAAGTTTTAAATATATACAGATAAATTGGTACAGAAATATAGATATGTGTGTATGCATGAGTTAATGTATACTTACACACACACACACACACACATTCCTGGCTCTATCTACTGAGAGGGGTTAGAAGCAGCGACACCTCAGTAACAAGGTGAACACCTAACTCCTGATGGTATTGGTTTCTAAATACCGCCCTCCAATGTAAGAGATCAGGGATCTTTGGAGAACTGTTTGATTCCAGGGGCTGGGGTAGTTGATGATCCTGGAGCATCTGTGGTGTTTGAATGTACGCAGTACAGAAAGTGCATAGGAACCAATCTGAAAGAGCTCCCAATAATCAAAGCTGGAACAATTTGAACAACAAAATAAAAAGCAATAGTACAATATTAGATTTTAACAAAAAGAATAAAATAAATGTTCACGAGTCCACATGGATATAAATGATTAAATAAATATATGGGAGAGAAGGAACAGCTCTTCCTCAGAGAAGAATACCGATAAATAAATACAGAAGGGGACATGAGGGAAATAGAAAATCACCACGAAAATACACAGTAATTGTTGCTGAAGGCAAGATCCACCAAAGTATGCTAAAAAGAATAGACAAATATTTAAGTAGAAATAGCTCTGCACTATTTTTACCATTCTTCTTTAGATCCAAAACTATTTCAAAAAAAATTTTTCTTTTAATAATAATGAAAAGAGAAGAATATTTAGTAACATGGAAAGATGTTTATGATTTATTAAATTTTTAAAAGCAGTATGATTCTAATTTTGTGTACAGCTACACACACACACACACACACACACACACAAACCAAAATAATTTAAACAAAAGTGTGAGAAATATCTATCTCTTGGTGGTGGCAATATAGGTGATTTAGATTTCATTTTATTACTATTGTTATTATAATAATTATTATTATTGCTTATCAGTATTTTCTAAAATTTTCTACAATGACCATGCATTAATATTAGAATAATAAAAATATATTTAAAACACTCCTTGAAGGATGTGTTACATGTCTTCTGTACTTCAAGTTGTGTTGAAAACAATAGTGGGTACTGTCAAAGTGAATTCTTGAATTGAAGCACTGCCTTGCTATTCCCTTTTTTTTTTTAACATCTTTATTGGAGTATAATTGCTTTACAATTGTGTATTAGTTTCTGCTTTATAATAAAGTGAGTCAGCTATACATATACATATATGCCCATATCTCCTCCCTCTTGCATCTCCCTCCAACCCTCCCTATCCCATCCCTCAAGGTGGTCACAAAGCACCGAGCTGATCTCCCTGTGCTATGAAGCTGCTTCCCACTAGCTATCTATTTCACATTTGGTAGCATATATAAGTCCATGCCACTCTTTTACTTCGTCCCAGCTTACCCTTCACCCTCCCCGTGTCCTCAAGTCCATTGCTATTCCCTTTTGCAACATAGATAACTATCCCCCTAATTTATATTCATATACAGCACTTATCTTAGTGCTCTGCACAAAATACTCAGTAATAATTGAATTATAAATATAGATTCTGCTGTATTTAAATTAGTATAAAGTGAAGTACACCTGAAAAAATAAGTAACATATCTATATCACCTGATAAATAGAAATAACAGAAAACATTTAGAGCTAACTATGTAGTAGCATACTGTATGCTAGGCACTATTCTAAGCACTTTACATGTATTAATTTATGTAATCCTCACCACAACTCAGGGGTTTATCCCCATTTTATAGATGACAAAATCTAGGCATAGAGATTAAGTAATTTGTACAAAGTCACACAGCTAGCAAGTAGCAGGCAGCAATATAAAGCACTTCTATATTCATTATCATTTTACTTCTCACAGCAATTCATTGAGTTAAGTATCATTACCCGAATTATCAGATTTATAACCTGAAGCTCACAGAAATAGGTGACTAGCCTAGCTGAAAGTGACAGGAGTGGGACACGACCTCAAAACCCATGATTTTTCAGCTATATCATGCTGTCTCATGCATTAACATGAAGTAGGCAAACCAAAACAGGAAACCACCAGAGAACTGTCAAAACACATCTCCAGTGGAGAATTCTAAACATGGATTAGTTCTTTCCCAAGTCTGCTTAAATTTCACACCATCCACCTGCATGTTTTTTTCTTCTCTACCAGCTGAGAAGGTGACATTTCCTGTTCTCTGGTTTAAATCAGAGAAGCTTGCAATACTATAATCACCAATGAAGCTACATATTAACTTACAGAGATTTTTTGTTTTCTCCTTTAAATTAAAGAGGCAGTGAAAGGTACAATCTTGCTTCTGTTTCCAGATCTCTGAGAAAGTCATTGTGGGCATTCTCCGGCAAAAAGAAAGTAACTTCGTTTTTTAGAGAATAATGCCCTGTTGACAAGTTGGCAGGGCTGCCTTGTTTAGAAAAGAATGTGCAGAAAACCTGAAAGATAATTAACATGTGGTGACCTAACAGCATGCATCAGGGCTGTAGTATGCCTGGCAGAGGCAGATGTGGCCACACAGTTCATTAACACTGTATAGTTTGTTTAATTCCAGTTGGGCAATTAGAGAATGGTCTAGAACCTAGATAGAACCCCAAATAGACTCTCTGATCTCAGCTGCAGTGGTATGGCTCTAAGCCACCACCTTGGGCCCCAGGAGATTAGACCAGAATTCCTCATAAACCTATTTGCTTTTCTTTGACAATATCATCTCTACATTGCCCATCATGATGGAGGAGAGCCATTGCATAGATGGTTAAAACAAAGGAGAATTTTACAACTGACCTTACGGTGTACTACACAATGATTCCAGTATTAAGCTTACCTTTTAACTTACGTTTTGTGTCAATTAAAATCACAGGTGTTTCCAATTTTACAGAATGAAAAAATTTTAGTAAAATTGTTTATGAAGTGATTTTCTATTAATGTAATCCTGTTCTGCTTATGATTTAAGAAGACTAAAGATATGTTTCACTGGGAAGCTTCCCTGGTGGCGCAGTGGTTGAGAATCTGCCTGCCAATGCAGGGGACACGGGTTCGAGCCCTGGTCTGGGAAGATCCCACATGCCACGGAGCAGCTAGGCCCGTGAGCCACAACTACTGAGCCTGCGCGTCCGGAGCCTGTGCTCCGCAACAAGAGAGGCCGCGATAGTGAGAGGCCCACGCACCGCGATGAAGAGTGGCCCCCGCTTGCCACAACTAGAGAAAGCCCTCGCACAGAAACGAAGACCCAACACAGCCAAAAATAAATTTAAAAAAAAAAAAAAAAAAAAAAAGATGTTTCACTGGAGGAAAAAATTAGCTAGGTAGTATTGATTTTTTTGTATTTTGAAATGCTTTATAACAGTCTGAGAATGTTCATTACTCTCCTAATCTGAGATTTCTCCTATCCCCACCGTTTTTTTTTCTCCCTTCCCTTTCTCAGACCATGAACATCCTCACTTGGGCCCAAAGATTCTCTATCTCCACCCTTGCAACTCTTGAAATTCAGTCTGGGAGATCTCTTTCTGCCTCTGTGTATTTAGTGCCCAACAGAGCTAGAATGGACTATCACATACAGTCAATAGGTGCTGCTCTAAAATATGAGGGACCCCAACCTCATATACCAACTTACGAATTCTCTCATGCAAATAGGTGCTGCATTCAATAAGTTCATTGACCTTGAAAGTCTATCAGACGAATCTGTTTACAATGCTACACTTGCAGTGTGTTTTCTCTGAGCCTGGAAACTGATGGTGAGGGAAGCAATCCAGCATTATGCTGAGCAAACAGGGAAAGCTAAGCTGCTGCTAAATATTTTCCAAAACTCATCCTCTGTGAGGTTAATCTGCCAACAGATAAACAAATGTCTTTGAGTCATTTTCAAAAATTAAATAAGGACAGAATTTTTTCTAGGCCACATGTACAGCCTGTCAGAGCAACACGAACTACTTGCCAAATGCCTGGACCACTCTCACCATGCCTACCTCTAGCTGAAGAAAGAGAACGTGTGCAGATTGTGTTTATAGCTGTGGGTCAGTGTGGGGTGTCACTGATCTGATCAATGCCATCGTGTGCCCTGGGCAGAACTCCAGCCTCCCCAGCAAAGGATTGCTAGATGTCGTCAGGATTTCTGTTGAGCCATTACGTTCTCTTTCTCTCTTTCTACCTGCCTTTTCCTGACTGCCGGAAAGGAGTAAGGTGGCTTTGGCAACTCCTTTACACTCCCACATCTATTTTTCTATGGAGTAAGGCAAAAAACATTGTGAGACCTCACTCCCACCCCTTCCAAGGAGAGGGGTCCAGAATCTCCAACATAAAGCTTACTGCTGGTACTACGCCCAGCATGGCTTCTTGCTCCTAGTGAGCCTGAGTAGCTCAGTGAGAATGAGACATTACCCAAAGCTAGCTCCATTCGGCAAATGGCGTAGGCTTCCTGGCTTTACTTCCTCAGCTCTGGAGCTCATCATGCCATAAACCACAGGGACTTTGTAGGCATGTTATTGTATTAGCACCATATGGAGAATACTCATGGAACTCACATGCAGAACGTGTGATGTCAGACCAGTTTACATGAGTCCAAATTTTGTGCAGCTGTTACAATCAGATGTTTCATTTCATTTTTTATGTCAGCACCAGCCCAATAAATCCACTAATTCTGAGACTGAAAAGTAAAGAGAGTTCTGTGTGCTCGCACGTGTTTCGGAGTTGGGAAGCTCTGTACCACATCTGTGCGGACCTGCTCTCGCTACCAGGGGTCACATCAGAGCCTTGGCTCCTGTACTCCTCACAGAAGGGCAAGAATGATTTCTATGGAAATCAGTAGAAAAGCAAATACAAAAGACAGCAACTTTCATACAAATGAGAAACTATTACCTAAGATTGAATGTGCTCTTAGAAATAGACTCTTGCAAAGAAAAAATTCAGAAAAGACATTGCAGTTTCTTTAGAAGGTATTTGATAAAAACCACACATCAAAAATAATTAGCCTCTGACAAGTTAGAAAAGTGTTTGCTAACAAGTGTCCCTGACTCTACCTCTTAAAGAATCATCAAGCCTGTCTTGGGTTTGCCTTAGTGAGGGCAAGATGAATCACTGTCTTTCACTAGTAAAGGAAAACCCCAAAGGTTGCCGCCAAAATAATGCAGATCTTCAAAAATAAATAACTCTCAACATTTCCTTGGAATTAAGGATAGAAGCCTACACATTTTTTTAATGTCTGAATTTTTAGATTTATATATGCTATTTATGACTCTCCATAATATGACAACACACTTTATTTAAAAATAAATGCTGAGAACCATGGATCTTCTGTGATTCATTTGGGAAAGGTTGTGGTTCTTTGTGGTTTGGTTAAGAAAAAAAAACAAACAGAAGTTTAGAGGTAAAAAAAAAAAAAAGAGGGCATTCTCTGCTGTTCTGGACTGGTGCAGGCACAGTTTCTGGGCCTAAGTTAAGACTTGATAAAAGGTTATTTCCTTTTTGCCCCATTCTCATCACTCCACTTCAGGGATTTTCACAGGCTCATCTCCATGCCTTGTGATGCAGCAGAGTAAAGCTCTGCAAACACAACAGCCTGTCGGAAAGTGGCTCCCGCATAAGAAGCATTATGGAATTGCTTGCCTGACTTGTCTCCCCTCCCTGTATGGATTTTTGAAATTCAGAGAAAACAAATCAAAACTTCTGAGGAAGAGAGTTTATCTTCTGAAGAAGAGAGAAAACATTCAGCTGCAGCATGCTGTGAACATTTCAGGGCCTGCTTCTCCTTCCAGATGCATGGCGTGCCTTGCTACTTAAGACAGAAAAGCCCCTGCCTTGTTCCATAAGCAGGCACATAGAGCAGATTTCATGAGCTCCTGGGCGCAGTTTAGACTCTGGCTCTTAATGCTCAGTCATTAAAATTGCTATAGGAGATGTAACTCTGTTGGGTGTTATTTGGGAAGATCCCCGCCGAATGGCATCTTCCCAGATATGGTGGGGGGAAGGAATGGAGCTCAATTTAGCAACGAGTAAAGGGTGCACTTGGAATGAGGCTTAATCAGCTTGCTTTGGAAGTTGCTGCCCTTTGAACAGAAAGCTTTGCTCCACTGCACCATCAACTTCAAAGATTCCTGAAACTCTCTGGACCTGAGGAAAGATGCTAACAGGCTTAACAGTCCTTTCTGAGTATGGTGCTGAGATGTTGTATATAATTCAGACTAGGTAAGTCATGTAGCAGCACATGACTGACAAGCAACTGCTGGCAATTCTCATTTAGGAATATCAGAAGATTTGCATGAGGCCCTGGTGGCAATTGTAGCAATTATACAAATTGCTAAAGTGTGAAAGTTAAATCTTGTGAAAGATTCAGCTCTTGGTGAATGAAACCCTTCTGGATGTTTTTTTACTCTTTTTTTTTTCATGACTCATCCTACTTAAGACTAAGCTTTCATCATTCTCTTAACAGTCATATTGTTTTCCCTGTGACAAATGTATATCCATTTAATGAGGACGTGTAAGAATTTGCAGCATAAAATAAGTCTTATAGTAAAAAAATTTTGTACTGTAAGCCTGATTTTTGGAGGTGGTTTCATTCTTATATTATTGCTGTTTTTTGTATCTCTTACTCTCAACCCCTCATCCCTTAAGAGATACGCACCTTTGAGTTGAATTAACTCTCACTGCAGAAAATCCTCCGGGTTGTTCCTTCCAAGGGAATGCGAGACTTAATGGTCAGACATTCAAACACATGTGATGCGAACACATCAAACGTATAGGTGGACTAACCAACCTCCTTTCAAAAGCCACCACTGACTAAATGTGCAGCTTATATGTCTGGTAATCTAATTTATCAGGACAATACTCACTTCGAATATTTGATACATATATATTTTTTTTAATAAATTTATTTATTTATTTATATTTATTTTTGGCTGTGTTGGGTCTTCGTTTCTGTTCAAGGGCTTTCTCCAGTTGCGGCGAGTGGGGGCCACTCTTCATCGCGGTGCGCGGGCCTCCCACTATCGCGGCCTCTCCCGTTGCGGAGCACAGGCTCCAGACGCGCAGGCTCAGCGGTTGTGGCTCACGGGCCCAGTCGCTCCGCGGCATGTGGGATCTTCCCAGACCAGGGCTCGAACCCGTGTCCCCTGCATTGGCAGGCGGATTCTCAACCACTGCGCCACCAGGGAAGCCCGATACATAGTTTTAAAATTACACTCACTTCATATTTTGTTTATATTGGTTAAAAATGCACTGTGGAACCAAGAGGGGACATTTAAGATAGAAAAACAGTTGACTGATTTTGCCATTCTAGACACATAAGAAGCCATGGCTGGGTTTGCTAAAATGGAGAACAAAACAAAACTCCTCCCCAAGGGTAGGATGTGTGAAATCAAGTGGGTCTTCTTGAGAGGCAATATCCAAAGATGAGTCCCAAGTCCAGCAGACAGATTCACTTTTATGAGTTCAGGAAGAAGTACACCAGAATAAATCATAGATGAAGAAGTGGCCCAGGTTCAGATGGTTCACTGGCAAGTCCTAGCAAGCCTTCAAGATACAGATAATTTCTCTATTATTTGATATATTTGAGAGCATACAAAAAGATAGAAAGCCTTTCAAGATGATTGACCAAATACCCTACCCAAAATCTCATTGAAATAACACAAGAAATATAAAAAGTCAGAATAATCAACAACAGAGCTAAGAAACCAGAAGGGGTACTGTTAGCAGGCTCAGTACAGTGAGAAAGTCTTGAAAATTACACAAGAAAAAATTGGTATAAGTATATATAAGTATATCAGTTCCCCAGAGACTATTTCCTCAAGGAGCAGATAATTCCTTAGTTATTTAAATTGTTATAGAGCAAAGACAAAGAGAGAAAACATCCCATGTAATGAATAAGGACAACATAACCATGATACTTAAGCTTAGTACAAAACACATACAAGTTAAAAAAAAAAAAAAGAAAGATACAGTGAGGTATCACCTCACACAGGTCAGAATGTCCATCATCAAAAAGTCTACAAATAATAAATGCTGAAGAGGGTGTGGAGAAAAAGGAACGCTCCTACACTCTTGGTGGGAATGTAAGTTGGTACAGCCACTATGGAGAACAGTATGGAGGTTCCTTAAAAATTAAAAATAGACCTACCATATGATCCAGCAATCCCACTCCTAGGCATCTAGGAATAACAGTAATTCAAAAAGATACATGCACCCCAATGTTCATTGCAGCACTACTTACGATAACCAAGACACGGAAGCAGCCTAAATGTCCATTGACAGAGGAATGGAAAAAGAAGATGTGATATATATATACAACGGAATATTACTCAGCCATAAGAAAGAATGAAATAATGTCATTTTCAGCAACACGGATGGACCTAGAGATGATCATACTAAGTTAAGTAAGTCAGACAGAGAGAGGCAAATGTCACATGATATCGCTTATATGTGGAATCTAAAAAAAAAAAAAAAAAGATACAAATGAACTTATATACAAAACAGAAATAGACCCATAGACATAGAAAACAAACTTATGGTTACCAAAGAGGAAGGCGGGGGAGGGATAAATTAGGAATTTGGGATTAACATATACACACTACTATATATAAAATATATAACCAACAAGGACCTACTGTATAGCACAGAGAACTATACTCAGTATTTTGTAATAACCTATAAGGGAAAAGAATCTGAAAAATTATATATATATATATATATATATATATATATATATATATATATATATATATAATAACTGAATCACTTTCCTGTACACCTGAAAGTGATGCAACATTGTAAATCAACTATACTTCAGTTTAAAAAAGTAATTTAAAAAAGGAAAGAAAGAAGAAAAAAAAAATGACTACATCAATACAACTCATGAATCAGATATTTAAGAAGTCTTAAATAAAATAATAGCAAACCAAAATGCATAGAAGAATAAAATACTGTAACTAACTAGTGTTTACATAAGAATGCAAGAATGGTTTAAACATGTTAGGAAATCTGTTAAAGTAATCCATTACATGCATAGATTAAAAGAAAAAATCCACATGATCATCTTAATAGATGCTTCAAAGCATATTAAAAATGAACGCTTGTATCTTTGGAAAATTATTAGCAAGCTAAGACTAGAAGGAAAACTTTCTTATCAGAAACTGTAATAAATATTATTCATAATAGTGAAATACTAGAAGCAATCCTATTAATTTTTTTAAAAAGGATGTGTATAATTATCATTACTAGTTAATAATTTGTTGGGTAAATGTAATAAGGCAAGAAAAAGATATTAGATGTAAATGGTAGAAATAAATAGAAAAGTTAGCATTTGTGGTTATTGTAAAAATCTACTTAGGAAATCCAAGACAATTAATTGGAAAATAAATTAGAACTAATAAGAGTTAAAATTTACTAATGTGACCAGATATTATATCAATATACAAAAAACAAAAAGCTTTACTATAATTAGAAGAATTGCAATTACAATAGCAACAAAACAATACAGATTATCTGCTATAGAAAGAATAAACCTAAAAAGAAGTACACAAGACCCATATGAAGAAAACTATAAAGGCTTACCCAAGAGGATATAAAGGAAGAGCTAAATAATGGTAGAAATGCCTGTGTTATTGGATGGAGAGACTGAAGGTTATAAAGCTGTTGATTTTTTCCTAAATTAATATCTAAATTTAATCAACTCCAATCAAAACCTCATTAGCATTTTTAAAAATAAAATTTGACATGCTCATTCTAAATGGCAAATGGGTAAAAATAGCAAAGATAGAGTTGAAAAAGCAGAACAAGAAAAATGACCTACCTCACCAAATAGAGCATTTAAACATAATATAAAGCTATAGTAATTATAAAAAGTGATTTTTAGCACAGAAATAAATCAATAGTTCACTAAAGTGGAATTTAAGGTCCAAAAATAGTTTGTCATAAATAGGTAGATGAAGGATAGGATTTTCAATATGTATCTTTCAATAATAAAGGTGGCATTTTAATGGTGGGAAAAGTAGACTATTTGCTAATTGGTATTAGAAAATTGTTATTAATTAGAAAATAGTAAAGTATATCTTTACCTCATAACATACACAGTAATGAATCCATATACATTGAAGAGCTGTATGTTGAATACAAAAAAGTATTCAAAGAAAAAAAGGAATCTTTTTATAATTTGGGGAAGTTAAAGGTCATCTCTAAGCAAATAAAAACCAGAAATTAAGAAAGAAAAAGAAGGGACTTCCCTGGTGGTGCAGTGGTTAAGAATCTGCCTGCCAGTGCAGGGGACATGGGTTCAAGCCCTGGTCTGGGAAGATTCCACATGCCACAGAGCAACTAAGCCTGTGCGCCGCAACTACTGAGCCTGTGCTCTAGAGCCCACGAGCCACAACTACTGAGCCCACATGCTGCAACTACTGAAGCCCGTGCGCCTAGAGCCTGTGCTCAGCAACAAGAGAAGCCACTGCAATGAGAAGGTCGTGCACCACAACAAAGAGTAGCCCCTGCTCGCTGCAACTAGAGACAGCCCACGCGCAGCAATGAAGACCCAACCAGCCAAAAATAAATAATAAATAAAAATAATATTAAAATAAATAACTAAATAAATAGAAATTATTTTTTTAAAAAAGAAAAAGATTGACAAAATTGATCAAAAGTATTTTAAATATTTGAGTATGGTTAAAGGCTCCACAGACAAAGTTATGGGAGAAAATACCTGCCATGTATATAACAGACAAAGGATTACTACACATAATATATAAAATACTCCTGTAAATCTATAAGAAAAATAGTCAAACAATATGAACAGTTAATTTAGAGAAAAAAATACAAATTGCCAGGATTCCAAGCTTCACTGGTATAAAAGAGGTGGGAAATACAATGCCTAGGTTTTGATTTTTCTTTTTTCTTTTTTATCTTGCTTGGTGTCTGTGGGGGTTTGCTGTCTATAACTGATTTTGGAAAATTCTGACATTATTATTTCAAATCTTGTTTATGCCCTGTTCCCTTCTCCTTCCAGTATTCCAATCACACACATTAGCCCTTTTGATATTGTCCCACAGTTTTTGAATGTTCTGTTTTTTAAAATTGTTTTTTCTCTTTGAGTTTCAATTTGGGAAGTTTCTATTGGGCTACTTCAAATTCACTGTTTCTTTCCTCACCGTGTCCAGTAGATAGATGAGCCCACTGAAAACATTCTTCATTTCCATTACAGGTTTTCATTTCTAATATTTCCTTCTGATTCTCATAGTTTCCATCTTTTTGCTGACATTACTGAATTGGTTTTACATGCTGTTTATCTTTGTATTAGTGCTTTTTTTTTTTTATGTGTGGGGTGTTTATTTATTTATTTTTGGCTGCGTTGGGTCTTCGTTGCTGCGCATGGGCTTTTCTAGTTGTGGCGAATGGGGGCTACTCTTTGTTGTGGTGCGCAGACTTGTCATTGCAGTGGCTTCTCTTGTTGTGGAGCATGGGCTCTAGGCATGTGGGCTTCAGTAGTTGTGGTATGAGGGCTCAGTAGTTGTGGCTCGTGGGCTCCAGAGCACAGGCTCAGTAGTTGTGGCACATGGGCTTAGTTGCTCCGCGGCATGTGGGATCTTCCCGGACCAGGGCTCGAACCCATGTCCCCTGCATTGGCAGGTGGATTCTTAACCACTGTGCCACCAGGGAAGTCCTGTATTAGTGCTTTAAAACAGATTAATCATAGTTATTTTGAATTCATTGTCTGATAATTCCAACATCTGTATTATATCTGAATCTGGTTCTGATGCTTGTTTTGTATCTTCAGACTGTGTTTTTTCTTGTCTTTTAGTATGCCTTGTAATTTTTTTGGTTGAAAGCCAGATATGTTGTATCAGTAATAGGTAGTGAGGTAAATAGGTCCTTAGTGTAAGGAGTTATGTTAATCTGGCTTGGAGTCAGGCTATGTTTAATGTTTGTTGTAGTTATAAGTTCCACAGCCTTCAAATTCCTCTGGTGTCCTTATTTTTGTATTCTCTCTTGGCTTTGGGCTTCCCTTTGTACTCTCACTCAGAGAGCCTTGGGCTTTTCAGATCTTACAGCTGTAATCCATTGGAAGCTTATTGGAATGGCAGTAAGGTGCAGGGAAGGGAAGTGTTCTATAATCTGGTGAAGTTCATCTTTGGTGAGCCTGTGTCTTAAAAGTGTTTCTCTCCCTCCTCACTAAGTATATAGGACAATCCCCCCATGCCATACTCCATTCCCAGTGTCCTGTTAACTGTATTTTGGGGTTCTTTTTAGTTGAGACTGGAAGGCTAGGGGCTGGAGTAGGGTGGAAATCCCTGCCTCCAAGTGGGATAAGGATTCAGTGTTGTCCCTGGAGAGTGGGACTTTGTTATGGAGAAGAATCCAGGAGGGTTATACCTTTGCTACTCTTCCCATCTCCATCCCCCACCCCTACCCCAGGGTGATGAGGGGATTTTTCTCAGATCCTCACCATGAGAACCTAGTGGGGTTCCTGGGGGAAAAAGACCTCGAAACTGTGGGGCCCTCCTATGATTGGGGCCCCAGGTGTTTTTCACTCACACTAATCCACACTCAGCCTCCAGCAATTCGTCACAATTACTAGTTAAATTACGTGGTCCCACCCTTACCGCTCCAGTGGCTTCTGTTGTATCTCTCTGGATGCACCTGTCTCTCCAGATTTCAGGGTGTGGTTTACCTTGAAACTTCAATTCTGTGATGGATCTAAGAAAAGTCATTGATTTTCAGTTTGTCCAGCTTTTTCTTGTAAGTATGGGAATGGTGCTTTCCAAGCTTTTTACGTGTCAGAGTGGAAACCAGAAGTTTGCAAACTAAAATGAAAATCCATTTTTCCTATCAGACTGGCAAACTTAAGAATGATAATATTCAGAAAGGGAGGAAGTGAGTATTCTCATATAGTGTTGACAGGAAACTAAATTGGGTGTCATCTTTCTTGAAGGCAATTTCACATTATCAAAGTTTAAAATGCACAACCCCTTTGACCGAGCAATTCCACTTAGAGGAATTCTAGTCTATAGATAAGCACACACAAATGAGAAAATATGTATGTACAAGCGCATTTACTAAATAACTGTCTCTAATATCAATAAATTGGAAACAAAGTTCTATCGGTAGAAGAAAGGTTAAAAAAAAATAACCATGATTGAGTAATTCCATGACTATTGTGTAGCATGCTAAAAGCGTAGGTAGATTAATATGCTGAAATGATATGTCCATGACATACTGCTAAGCGAAAAAAAATCAAGTTACAGAACAGTATGATATTATCTTCGTAAAAGCAAAACATTGTGTGTCTATGGGACATGGGGGTGGGTATGCACAGATATGCATTTGTATCTGCTTAGAAAAAACATCTGGGAAGTGTAGACACCAAATACTAGCAGTTAATAGCTTCTCTTCTGGCAAGGAAGAGAAGCTTCCCATTTTAGGGGAGATTAACACATTTTAAAGCAAGCATGTGTTATTTTTATAATTAAAAATACACACGCAAAGGAAGCAGATCCTATTCCTCAATTAAAGAGAAAGCTGTCTGGGAAAAGACAGCAATCACCTTTAGTTCATATTTCCAAACAATTCCAGGAACCTTAAACAAGTTGCATTTTCGTCTAAGTAAATGACCTCTTGGGAATGGAGCAGAGGAGAAAAGCCACTTCTCTGCCAGGGGAACAGGTCGGTTAACCTTGGCCTGTGCAAGAGTGAGTTCAGGGGCTGTGTCCATCCTGCTCATCATGGTCACTCCCGTGTCTACATTGTGTTGGGCACCTAGTAGGGCCTCCCTGTATACTGGTTGAATTAACAAATGAAATGGGAAAAAAATGGCAGTGGTTCTGCGACACATTTATTGAACCGTGTACAATAGGGAAATCTGGCAAGCAATTGATCGGAAGTTTCTCTGTTCTTACTGAGTTTAGATACTAGACTCAAATTCTAGACTTTAAACAGGAAGTTACAAGCGCCGTACCAACGCTGAGGTAATTACCCAGACTGAGAAAGAGTGCTGCTCGCTGACTGAGAATCTTTCTCATACTGAAATAGCAGTAGAAGTTGCCTAGGCAATTTTCTCTCTGCCAGCTCACAAAAAGGATCACTGATTCAGGAAGTGACCTATAACTATAACATTTTAGTTTTAACTTTTACATTAAAAAAGTAACGTAGTGAATGGGGCCAGAATCAGAATTATCTGGGGTTTTAGTGGGTTACAGTGTGTTACTGGCATGAAAAGAGAGAGAAGAGACCAAGATTTATTGAGCATCTCCTAACGACTCACTGAAGCACTGGCTTAGTCACTCAGCACGTGGTATCTCATTCAAGCTCATCACAAGCTTGTGAAGTATTGTCATCATTTATAAATGAGGAAACTGAGACTTGAAGAACTTGGGTAACTTGTCTCAGGACATATAGCCAGAAAGTGGCAGAGCTGGCTTATCATATTAACATGAGAACAGTCCCTGTAGAAGAATGCTAAGGGCTTGGTTCCTAAGAACTGACTAGACTGAACCATCACTTCTGTAGAACTAATCCAGAGATTGTACACATAGACATAAGATTCCCACCCCATCTTTGGGGAAATGACTCAGTATTAACAAACAGGACTCTGCAAATCTTGAATAAGCAAATGTGTGCTGTATATCCCCCCAAACTCATCCCAGAGCACCCCTATGCTTAGACAAATCACAGCACCTGAAGAACTGCTTACGAGGGCAGCAGTGATGCGGAGACAGTCATGCGTTATAAATACCCTCATGGAATAAAGATCTTCATTTATTTTTCCATGGTATTTGCTAACTCAGACGAAATGGTTTTCATCTTTATTTTCACCACAGCAGAAAGTTAACGTACCAGAGTGCTGCAGCTTTCAGCATGTTTATGTCATCTTTGATTCCTCCTCTAGTGCATTTCATGCCCAGTGTTTGGCCTCCATTTACAGTATATGAAGTACTACGACAATTTCCTTGTCACACTATCCTGAACTTCTAATGTTAGAGTGCCTTGTGGCCCGGTCCTGGGCTTCCCACTTTTCTCTCCTGCCATAGCTTTACGTTATCTTTTACGAACCAATTTCACCTACTTTTATTTCTCCAGTCTTCGGATCTCCAGTCAGGTGTCCAACAGAAATCTCCCGTGTAACAGAGCTGCAAAGAATTCTCTATTCTTACCTTCACCTCAAACCTTTTCCTCCCCTCCACCCTGAATTCCACTCTTCATCTCATGACACTGTCATTCACCCGGTTGTTCAAACCTTAACCTTTTTCCTGGTTTCCTACCTTTCCCTCACTTTCATATCTAATTCTTCAGCAAGTTTGGAGGTTCTTGCTTCTAAAACATCTCAAATCCATCCGCTTTACTTCCTGTCTCTGCCAATATTAAGCTACTAATCGCGTACCTCAATTACTCTAAGCTAGCCTTCTTGCTTCCATCTGTCTCCCATAAAGCAGCCAGAATGATAACTTTAAAACATAAATAATACTGATAACCTGCAGTCTTTCAGTGTTTTCCAGTTGTACTTTACCGTGGTCTACAGGACTTGCATTATCGAGCCCCTTCCTACCTCTACAACCTCATCTCCTAGATCTCTTTTAACTCACAGCCTGCAGGCACCTTGTCCTTCTTCCTATTCCTTGACCATGCCAAGGTTATCCCCTTTGGGCTTTCCCTGGATGCTCCCCAGGTCCTTCCTCCAGATTTTCCACGGCTGGGGCCTTCCTCATTATTCATGTCTAAGATCATATGTTACCTCCTGAATGATTCTTCCATAACCACCTTAGAGCAGTTATCCCGTTCTTTGCCAGTCAGTCTCTATCAAAACATCCTGTTTTAGTTTTTTTTAATTGTAGCACTTATAATCATCTATAATTATTTTTCAGTTATTTATTTACCTATTTATTGTCTGCTTCCCCCTGGAGAAAGACACCTCCTCATGGGCAGGGAACTTTTCTTTCTTGTTCAGGGCTGTATCTTCAAACCTAAGACTCATCTCTCCCTGAAATAGTAGTAGAAGTTGCCTGGGCAATTTTCTCTCTGCCAGCATACAGAATAATAGGAAAAGACCTTAAAATATAACATTTTAGTTTTAATTTTTGCATTAAAAATAATGTAGTGAATGAGACCAGAATTAAGGTTCTAAATCAGAATTAGACTAGCACATAGTAGGTGTTTAAGAAAAGTTTGTTGACTATTTGAATGCACAATTGCTTGATAATGATGATAAAGAAGTGAAATGCTGCCTTTTACTAAACTGAGGCTATTATTATTATTATTATTATTATTATTATTATTATTATTATTTTTGGCCGTGCCATGCGGCATGCAGGATCTTAGTTCCCCGACCAGGGATCGAACCCATGCCCCCTGCATTGGGAGCATGGAGTCTTAACCACTGGACTGCCAGGGAAGTCCCAAGACTATAATTATGATAAAAGAACATTGTTCTCATTTTAAGCAACATTCTAATTAAATAACAAATTCTGGCTTGTATTTAAAATATACATTGCATTGTGTCATGACTTACTGGATCATTTATCATATCATTCAGACTTTGAGAAATGGTCACCGCTTGAATTCAAACAAAGAAGAATAGTACAGGGGAAATCTGCTTTCCTAATAGTGACCAGTTGCCCTTACTGAACATTCCTATTTGATTTTCATCACTTTCCGTGTCTAACATCACTTCAGAACGCTGAGATAGCTAAATACAGGCTGCCCTGATTAATGACCTCCACCTCCCCTTGAAAACAATCCCTCCCAGTTAGTTAAACTGGATCATGGCAGTCCTGGCTCCCAGCCCGACGAGCCAGCAGTAAAGAGGGCTGGTTGCCTTTGAATGCCACCTTTCCTAAGCAGAGGTCCATGGTGAGGACACTGATCTCTCTTGGTAGGGGTGGCAGCATTGATTTTTCTCCTTACAAATAGAAATGTATTTTTTATTCTCAGCCTCATTCGCAAAACGTTATCTGAAAGAAGCCTAAGATTTCCTTTTGCCTCCTAAGGAGGACTTCTAAATAGAAGCATTTTATAAACAGCTGCATGTGCTTTTGGAGAGGAAATTGGAGGAACTGGCTGGCTGAATAAAATGAAACATGGAGCTGTATGAATGCCTTTTCTTCTGCTAAATTGTGGGTAAACCTGAAGGAGCAGAGGAGACAGCAGTCCTTTCGTTATCTGCAAACTAAGCCCAGGGCATGTGGTATGGCCCAGAGTCACTTCTCCAAATCGAAGTGAATATTCTTTAACTCTGGGCTAAAAACAACAATAACAAGAGCAATATAAAATCAAAAACAAGCTTGATAAATTGCAAGGAAGAGCCATTCATTTCCATTAGATTTCTCCTGATTAGGTTCAGCTAAATTGGGCAACAATGTCTTTTGCAGCTTTTAAGAGATTTATTTCAGGATTCTCTGTCAACAAAGAATGCAAAATGAGTTCAAATTAGACTCCACATAGATCTGGAAGAAGAAGAACATACAAATCATAATGAATGAAGTAGACAAAAATTTCCTGAGGAGTCACAGCAGTTAATTCTTTGGTCTTTTTTGTTTTTTGTTTTTGTTTTTAATCTGGAAAGGGGATGTAAGATGACTTACACTTGTAAGGGTGTTAGGCTGCACTATTAGTTCTTAAAACTCAGGGAAGCCAAAAGATAATTTGAGCTTCGTTGAGGTCTCTGCACATATCAGGACTAAAATATCTGAGGTCATGGAAATTCAGAGTTAGGAAGGGCTTTGGGGACCTTCTACTCAATTCATGGATGAGGCCACAGGTCCAGGAAGGTTTCTGTCCCAAAGCTAGAAGTCAAGTCAGTTTTAGGCTTGCACCACTTTCCTGTCTATCTACCTCTCTCTTCTTCTTTAATTTGGAAATTCTAAACCTGTTTGAAACTATAGTGGTCAGAAAACAGCTTAGGAAAGGATGCCGCTGGACTTCATGTCATGTTGGAAACACATCTCCAATTACAAAATGAAAACTAGGAAAACAAAGTTCAGTAGAGGGGACTTCTATTTAGACAAATTTGCATGAGTGTTTCTGTTTTGTGTATTAAGGAATTGCTTTATTTTTTGGAGGTTTCTAAATAAAGAGTGAAAACGAAATTTGGTATGATTTGAAGATAGTGGTTTCAGTTGATTTTAATTTCTATTGACCAGCTAATTATATTCAGTATATTATCCTTTTCCTCAAACTCCAACCACCCCATCTCCAAGGTCTGCCTCTGTGTACTCCAGAGAAGCTGGAGACAATGAGGATTCAGGCATGTAGATATACTTGGTCTAGAATACTTGGACACTGGCAACTTGAAAATACTAGGAAAATATTTCAACCTGTGAATCAAAGTATTTCACTGGTCTTCTAGACATGACGACCCCCAAAACACCCTCTAGCCTACCATCAATGGTCTATCACCATTGGTACCAACTGAGAAAAATGAAACTCCCTTTTTTTACTAAATCATACTCTACCCTTCTCTTAAGAAAAAGAGAAAAATAATAACTCTATGAGAAAACAAGCTCTTTGCACAAAAAAGTACTCTACTGCATTGATTATAATAGTGGACCTGGAAACTATCTTAATATCCAATACTAAAGTAGTGATTAAGTAAATTGTGGCCCATAACCTGCATAAAGTATTGCACAAGTATCAAAATTATAATGGAAACTACAGCAGTATGGAAATGCTTATTTAATAATTATACACTGAGTATCTACTGTATCCCAGGACTCTTCTAGGCAGTGGAAATAAAGGAATACCACAAATAGCTTGCAGGATAGTAAGGGAGTCAGACATGAACCAAGCATTTTAGGAAGAAAGTGAGACAGGAAGGGGGCAGGGCACAACTAGTAAAAGAATGACACAACCATTAAGAAGAACAGAATACAGC